>NW_027287194.1:2392359-2707359 GCF_022747635.1 Hetaerina americana
GGTTTCGCTAATTTTCACAGTTCTCAGTAGGCATGGTCCTCCGCTGTAATGTCTTATTTTTTAGTTGATTTTTGCATATGTAAGCTGTACGATAATTTCTTTTAGTACTGAAGTTCTTTAGAATCTTAAACGACTAGATAATTCATTGGCACACTCAATAATCGCTGAAATTTAATTTTAAGGGAATTAAAGTCAAAACATTGCAGGAGACATAACGGGCTGACGTGAATTATCCAGCCAATGGCAGGGTGACTTTATAGGCAGTATTTGAAAAGCTCTATAGCCGTGAAAATAATGCTGACTATTTATGATATCATTAATAGTAGTTGGACAATAATCATCTGAAATGATTCTGTTTTATTTACAGCGTTGTTAACCTTGTCGTACAGAAGGTGTTGTGTTCCCTGAAGTACTTTGTTTTACATTTGAGGGCGGTTTTGAATAAAATATATTAAATGACGAATTCTTTTTGGGCAGAGCCAAAGGTGTTTCATCTGCGGAAAATTCGAAGATCCGCGATTTGAGTTTAGTCTTGCAAGTACGCATCCAATGAGTAAGTACCCTAAGTTTACTAAGAATCTTAAGTCGCCTGAGAAAAGCAATGCACAAATGTTATCCTTGGTTTGATTAGTCTATAGAATAATTTTCAAAATTTGACATTTTCTCTTATTTTATTAATCAGTCGCGAAAAAATACGTCTCCAAAGTCATTAAGACACTAATACATTATTGTACAAGTAATGAAAGGCCGTTAAAACTAGGACGGACCCGTAAATTTTACGTAAACCAAGACGCCGCAAGTTTTAATGCTAGGCTCTCCTTTTGATACTCCGCTGCGGGTTTTAAAATGTTTTTTCCGCCTCTGTAAATCCTCCTCTGCCCCATTCATCCAAACCAACGGTCCTGGTTTTGCGGGGCGGTAAGAAAGTGTCGGCATCACGAACTTTTAAATTAAAATATTTGATTTAATATTTTTACCATTTATTTTTTAATTTTATGTTCTCCAAAGTTAATTTGGAATTTTATAGGCATTGTTACAGTTTTTAAGGATAATATTTTCGCCAGCATATCCAAAATGGACTTAATAAAAAGAATAGTGACAATTTCAGAGTGTAAACATCATTCGTCTTGACCGGGATTCGAACCCGCATCCGGGCCCAGTACTTAAGCGGGTCAAACTACCGAGGCGACGAGTTTTCCCGTCACGAAACCCACACACGCGGATCGGTCCACAGATGTTTCGGTTTGGGCTGTTTAATGGGTTAATTGGAGCGCGAGGAGAGGCAGAGGTGCACGTCACGAGGACAACCGGAGCGGTTTCGGTGCGCAAACACAACGAAATGAAATGCGGGCCAAGTGGTGGGGCACAATGGGGTAGTGCTAGTCTCAGGATACAATGGAAGGTGCATCGCCACACGGGACATCGTTGCAGCGGGGAGGCTGGGAGGGAGAGGTCGTGAGAAGGGGGGATGGAGAGGGGAAAAAGGGGTAAAAGGAGGGTTCCGGAGAGCGTCACCTGATAATGCCCACACCGAGCTTCGGCGGGTCTCCTTCACCCCACCCCCTATGCCCCATCAAAGAGGAGACCCCCGCCTAGGGTTCTCTTCCCCAACCGCTCGTTCCCCCCCCCCCCTGGTGACGGAACGAGAGGCGAAGCGGAAAGACGGCGTATCCTTGGTGATGTGTGTGTCCGTTACCATAGCATCGGGATCTTCCATTGTGCAACCTGGTACCCACCCACCCCCTGCACCCGCTCCTCGAGTGATGCTTCTTCCTCCACTCCCTCCCCCCTTCTGCGCCCCTTCCCACCCACCCACCGACCCCCTCACCCACTTCCTTCTCATTACCCTCATCTTTTCCATCTCTCTCTCTAAGGATAAAGAACCGTACTTGGGGATCGGGAGGAATTAAAATGTTTCGGTTCGTGGGTGAGGAGATTCAAATTAGCCATTCCCTCCTGTTGAAATATGCGAACTGTTTGTTTCCATGGATGGGAAACGGGAGCCCTCTACAAATGAATGAAACTCCTGAAGTTTGCGGTGAATAGTTATTTGATGAACTTGTCCCTGCGTTTCAGTTCGCTTCTGAGTGGAAACACTATTAGTTCAATCGACACAGTTGGACCAATTTTCTATGGAAGTCGGAAGAAATTTGCCTCGGGCTTTATTCTGTCGAAGCGGTTCGTCACAGAGACGATGTTAATGGTTTTAACAGGTTTTTTTTCGTTATCTCCTTTTCATGGAATAATTTAGGGACCGTAACTCCAATTACCTGACCACCAAGTGATCCGAATCTTTGCACTAGTTTGTCGGGAATATTTTTTTAATAATAAGTTATTAAATGCATATATGTATATATATATATGCATATTTATTTTTTATTAGGTAATCTACCGGTTAAGGTAGGTTTTTGGTTGGACACAGCTCCTAAATAAATATTTTGTGACCTATGAAAATACAATACCCTACTCTACATCAGGTCCCTCTTCATTTCTGAGTACCTTCTTCCACCCTTCATCCCGTCCAACATCCCTATCCTGTTCCTTCCCTTTCCTCGTTTGCCCAACATTCTCCCCTCTATCACAGTCTTCAACATCCCCCTGCCGGTCAATACCCCCTGCATCCACTTCTCCTGCCTCCATAGGATTTCTTTCAACAAACCCCTGTCCTCACCCACCATACCAAGTACTTCCTCATTTGTTTTCTTCTCTGTCCATTCCACCATCTCCATTCTTCTCCACACCCACATTTTCAAAAGCCTCAAGTCTACGTGTATCCTCCTGATTCAATGACCAGGTTTCCGTGCCGTACATAGCTATGCTACATATCAAAGTTTTTACGACTCTTTTCTTAATATCCTTACACAACGTCCCTCTCATCAACTCCCTCCTCCTCGTAAAAGCCTCTTTGCCTAGCGCAATTCTTCGCCTTACGTCCCTACCACTTTGACCGTGTTCATCCAAAACACTTCCGAGATGCGTAAACTGTTCTACCTGATCTAGTTTTTGGCCTCCTATTTTAATGTTTAGCTTAGCTTTCTTCTTTCTAAAAATCGCATAACCTTCGTTTAATTAATATTGATTCTCATCCCATACCTGTCCCAGTGAATTTCGAACTCACTCAGCAATGCTTGCAACCCCTTTGCTGACTGATAAACTAAAGCTTGGTCATCAGGGAATCTAACTGGTTCCCCGATAACTGATTCCCCGCCCACTTTCATTCCTACCTCGAGTTCTTCCCATGCCTCTTTGATCATTTCCTTTGCATACAGGTTGAACAGCAACGGTGATAATGGGTAACCCTGCCTTACACCTCTTCCTAACACTTCTCATCCGGATTCCCAGTTCCCCACCCGCACCGGAGCAGTATGAGACATTTACAGGTGCGGATTAGCCTCCTTTCCCTCCAATCTATTCCTATTTTCTACAATATCCTCATTAGTTTTTCCCAATCCACTCTATCAAACGCTTTTTCGAAGTCTACGAAACAGGCAAATACCTCCTGGTTGTATTCTATATTCCTCTCGATTAATAATCTCATTACTGCAATGGCATCGCTCGTACCTCTCCCCTTCCTAAACCCAAACTGATCATCCCCTAAGTAATCATTTGCTTGCATATTACTCTCTATGCTTTTGTTTAGGATCCCCAGAACAACTTTAGGTGCGTGGGAAATCTAAGTTATAGTCCTGTAGAGTCGACATCCGCTCCCTGGAAGCTGTACTAATTTATCTCACTGTTTCAAAACCGGTGTCTAACCATAACCTAATCTAGCTCATACCTTCCTGATTAACCTGCATTTTCAATGTATATATGGTTTCTAACCCTCCCCGAACTACAACCTTGACGTGGTGGAAGGGCTTGTGCGTTCCAATGACCCCTAGAGGTTTGCTGGCAGGAATGATAATAATTGCTCCTGGTAGGGTCACCCATGCCAGATAGGTCGAAGGTTAGGAGCCAGACGAAAGGTAATCCACCCAGCGTCTGTTCCTCAGTGAGGCGGCTGCAATGGCGTCTGACCCCAGTGGGGCGGCCAGTAAGTGATGGTGTCACGTTAAAAACACTATTAAGGAAGGCAACCGGAAACCACCCCAATTATCATTCCCAAGACTTAGATGGAAGACAATACAGAGTTTTTGAGTCCTGGCACCTACAGGGCTCGGCCCAATCGGCCGTGTGTCGTGCCCGGCTGTGGGGGAGGCAAGGTTTCCGCGGTCGTTATCCCAGGAAACCCTTGCAAGGGAAAACCGGCGGCAGCAGGGCAGAAGACTGGAGAATACGGAATTAGTTAGAATAAGAACGTGGAATGTTAGGACAATGATGAGGACAGGGAAATTTGAGATTATTAAGCGAGAGATGGAAAGGGGAAATATAGATATTTTAGGTCTATGCGAGGTGAGATGGAAGGATAGCGGGGATTACTGGAGTGATAGCTGTATAATAATATACAGCGGTCTTCCAGCCAAATTTCTTCCTCATAAATAATTTGAATTAGCGCATAAAGCCTCTTCCTCCCACATTTTCCTAAACATTTTAATAGTTCCGAGGGAATATTATCCCATAAGTCCCATGGCCTTATTCAGTTTCATCTCCTTTAATTCCCTTTCTATCTCATCGTCGAGTATGCCTGGACGTAAGCCATCGTTCTGTACGTCATATTCCTTTTCCATGTCTCACTTTCCTTTCCTAAGTTCTTTACTATACAGTTCTTCCATCTACTCCTTCCATCTCTCTTGGATCTTTCCTTTGTCCACTATTATCTTACCCGGATTAACTCCAGCTGTTAGCATGGATCTTTCTTTCTTACTTCACGATAAAGATTTAACTGTGCTGTGCTACGCGCCATTTTCACCCTTCCTCTCCAAACATTCCTTATCCACGCTCTGCCTCTTCCACCTTGCTTCTTTTGCTATATTTGTATCCCACCTTAATTTATTGGTTACTTCTTTGTATTTTATTATGCCTAAATATGTATTTACATTCTTCAATTTTCTCCTCTTATCCATCCTTATAAGAATCTCATCATCATAAAAAATCCATGGTTTCCTAGTTCTTTTAGCGTTAACGGTTCCGATAGTTTCTTTAGCGGCTTTAGACAACCCTTTCCTGAAACTTTCCCATTTTTCTTAGATAGAACCTAGCTCTTTACCATCCTCCATGATTTCCTCTACAACCTGGTGTTCCTCCCTTTTCAAACCATTTAATGCTTCTACATTCCATTTTCTAACTCGTCGCCCCGGCCTTATCTTTTTAAAACGGACGCTACATTTCATAACAACTGAAATGTGGTCAGAGTCCGCATCCGCTCCCGGGAAGCTGTGCGAAATTGTCACACTGTTCCTAAACCTGTGTCTCACCAGAATATAATCTAGCGGATACCTTTTCTGAGTCACCTGGCGTTTTCCATGTATACCTGCGTCTTTTGTGGTGTCTAAACCAAGTGTTGGTGATGACCCCTGTATCTTGCAGAACTAAACTGCTTTCTCCCCACAGTCATTCCTCGTGCCTAAACCGTAGTTCCCGACCTCATCCCCATCTCTTCCTTCGCCTTCCGTTTCGTTCCAATCCCCCATCACTATCAAATGTTTCCCCGCAGGAACACACGCGATAATGTCCTCTAACTGATCGTATATCGTATCGACTTCTTCTTCCTTATGGTTGCTCGGTGGCATGTATACCTGAATAATAACCAAGTTAATAGGTTCCGCTTTTATCTCTACTAGTAATAATCTATCCGTTACCTGCTCTATGTTGACTACGCTTCTTCCTAACTTCTCATTTAATACTATGGCAACCCCTCGTTGGCTCTCGTCCCCACCGCTGTATATTATTCTATAATTATCCCTCCATGCCTCTTCAATTAGTTTCTCCACATATAAGTTGTACAACACCGGTGGCAATTTATTTATTTCTGTTGCAGTAGTCCGAAACAGCAACTAGGTTTTTACATTGGACTTTGAACAATGATATAACAGATTACAATTGCATGCACGTCTACATAATACCCCACAATGCGCCGAAAGGGCTTGTGGCAGGGTGGGGGTTGGGTCAACACCCGTAAAAGAGAATAGGATGATCAGAAAAATCAACACATACATGCAAATACATACATTATCATCTAGAAATAATGGCACCTTAGGATACAGTAAGAAATGTATCCAATAATTGGCAATTTGAAAAGTCTATAAGGCGAAATCCCACTACCAAATGGACATTAAATATAAAATGGTCTCTTCTCTGAGAACAAAGGTGGGGAATGTGACCCAACGCTGCAGGTAGCAGGAGGGTCCCCCGCGGACAGAAACGAGGGATGATAGGGGTAGGAACACCTAAGCCCTAGGTGGAGGAATAAACTACCTTGGCGGGAATCGAATCCGCGGCCTCTGGATTGGCCGGCGAGAACGTTACCCGGTCGCCACCGGGGTCGACAATGGACAACCCTGCCTTACATCTCTTCCTAACACTGCCCACCCGGACTCCCCGTTCCGCATTCACACCTGAGCAGTCTGAGACATGTGCAGGTTGCGGACTAGCCTCCTGTCCCTCCAATCTATTCCTTTTTACTGCAATATACTCATTAGTTTTCCAAATTCGCTCCATCAAACGCCTTTTGGAAATCTATGAAATCGTCAAATATGTTCTGATTGTATTTTATATTCCTCCTGTACATACCTGTATGTATGTCAAAGGGCAATCTTCTAAATCAGTCAAAAGTACTTTCTTGGTGCGTAGAAGTTATACGCGGACCCGTTTTTCTCCGCAATATCCAATTTGATGGTTATGGCAAACAACAAAATTAATGCATGATTAATATGTTGCTGTATGTTTGTAAAATGTATGATGTCTTACCATAAGAGCTGACAGATATTCAAAGGTATGTTTGAACCAAAATTGCCTCATGTGTGCCCTGACACCTCCCAGCACACGCCCCTGCGGCAGGTATTGCATAATCGTGACATCAGGAGTCAGTGGGTCACCGCAGTTCGCTTACTAATGGCGTGCGTCGAAAAATAGTGTAGCATCCATTGAGGCTCATTCCGCAAAGAGATGGGAAACCACCTTTGTCAACCCCAGAAGATCGGTTAGATGGGTAAGAGCAGACCTCACCTTTCACTAATGCGCGTGACATTCACCCATCACAGTCCTTCACGCCTGGGCAGCCAGTGCATTCCCCCATTTCTCCTTAGGTAGCACAGAACGATCTGGTGTCTGGAAAATCTCACAGCTTGCGTGAAGCTTACGGTGAGAGAGAGAATCCACCCTAGCCACTCCCGTCGGTGGTAGTCCAAAGCTCTACTCCTCCCAAACCCACCACGTCCATTCAGACTGCAGACCTGAATGGACTTCCTTCCTTCTTGGCTTCTTTTGCTCGGAAACATATTTTTATCTAGTTTTAAGCGCCCATTACTTTGAAAATCTGCAAATTTTACTATTCTGTTCAGTCGCATTAATTGACATGATTTTAATAAGGCAGGCTGGGTCTGTTGTATTTATAACATAACAACTCTTGTGCAATTGTGCAAGCGATCGGTTTTTTGTGAGAAGGACATGTAATTCCTGCAACAATTTCAGAGTGTAAAAATCATCCATAATTCCCAAATGATTTCTACACCCTGAAATTGTTCCATTGTAATGCACATCCAGCGGATGGCTCCGTCAAAAGTTAACAGTCGCGGTATCTCCCGCAGTTTCTTGGAAATATAATTTCTGATCTATAGATCCTCGATTCTTCAGGTGGTAGTAATCCTACTCTGCTTTTTCACAAGAGCATGCATACAGTCTTGGATTTTCGATGCACATTTCCATAAAAACTAAAACAGCAAGACCCTGATTTATCACAATGATTTGATAGAGTGCACCTAGGTCTACAAAACTGAAGATTTTTCATCAAAATGACATATACATGACATGTCGATCCAATCTCCTCAAAAATCCGCGATCCAATTCTAATTTCTTAAACTAGCATTCCTATGATGGAAGGGATATATTGCTGCCACCAAGAGGGGTTGGGGTGGGGTTTGTTTTGGCTTGCGGTGAAGGGGGGGTGGGCGGGAGAGAGGACCACGCGGAAGGGCGAGGGGCTTGGGCGAAAGTGGGGCACCTGAGCGCGCACCAAACCCACATCTAATCTCCAGGGAGACGGGAGAGGGAGAGAGGGGGTATGGGTTATGACGCGTGGAAATTCAGCGGGGGGAGGGGAGGGGAGGCAGGGAGGCGGGTGGAACACTGATGGTCGGAAAACGAACAAGGAACCGGTGGCGTAGACATTGATATTTGCAAAGTCGCGCTTGACATTTTCACCGATTACCTCTTGTTTTCATCGATACGCTCGAGTTTCCAGGTTGTCTATATTTAAAATACCAACGGTCCCTGTTTTCAAAGCGCCCAGCCCTCCCTCAGCTTGCCTACTTCTAACGGTGAAAAGGAACTTCAATATTTGCCAAAATCTAATGCATACCTTCACGTGTCATTCATGTCCTCCACTGTAGCATTTAGAGCTAGGGGAGGCTGGACAAAGGCAAAAAAGCTTGATAACGATCCGCCATTCTTGACATGAAGAGAGAAAATAGTGCAAGAAAGGCTTGATTGAAATAGGAGTTAGAATAAAAAAGGTTTAGCATAAAGAAAAACAAATTAAAGAAATGCTTGCTGAAAAGAAAATAAACATTTATGAACATAATTTTTTGCATTTCATCTACATCCGCACAGTACCCCGCAAACCGCAGAAAAGGCTGTGGCGGGGGGTGTTAAGTTATCACCCGTAAAATAGAGTAAAACCACATTGAAAACCAAATCATGTTACCTCCACGCAAATATTAGTTTGCTCATGCACTAGAAAAACCTTAATCACCCGAAAGAAAGTGCTTGGACGGATGCAACGACATTTAATAACGGCCTACGCACATTCCAATCATGCTGTAGAACTATTTAAAAAAAGATGGGTCTATTGAATAAAAAGAACAGCCTGCAGGATGAAACCTGCAGGATATCGACAATAATTTACACTACCGATTCTTCTCTTACGCGACTGCTGTCATGTCTATTATGATCTCTAATGGTACGACGAAACAACGACATTTTAAATCTATCCCTTCTATAAATCCCCCTGATTTTACGTTGGTGATCCGATCTACCATATTAATTGGGGGCCTGTAACATGTCCTTAACATCCTCATGTAAGGCCCCTACCTCAAATTTACACAGTAAATTTAACCTGTATTTAAAACTAGTCAACTAGTGGCTCCCATCCTATTTCTTCCAATAGTGTCTTGACACTGCCGCCATGGTCATAACAACTATTATCGCACTTTGCCGCTCTACGAACCATTAAATTATACAATAATATAATAGCTCATGTTCATGCCGGGACAAACGACGCCTCGGAACGTGGATCTAAAGAGATCCTGCGCTCCTTTAAGGAGATGCACTCGGAGGTGAAACGAGTCGAGGCAGAGTTGAAGGTCCCAATTAAATTAAGTATATGCAGTATTGTGCCGCGTATAGACCGTTTAAGGTTCGTTTGGAGCCGAATTGAGGATTTAAATCAGAGATTGCTGGGATTTGGCCGGGGAATCGGAGCGGACTTCGTTGATCTGAGGCCTGTCCTCTCATCGTGTCGGGTGCCCCTTAATCGCTCCGGGGTCCATTATACAGCCGAGGCATCGCAGTTGGTAGCGCGTAGGTTACACGAACACGTTTCGAGGGTTTAGCATAGATGGTAGGCAAGAGCGTAGGTCATATATTGGGATAAATAAAGTAGAATCCACCGCTTTTTGTCACTCCAGATCAGGTAATGGCTGTCAAATCCCCCAAAAAATTGAACAAACAAATATATGCGTTAAAACAACATATAACCCACGTAAAGTTAATAAAATTGGTTCCTCTAAATACATAAAAGATAGCAATGCGAACGAATGTAATTCTTTGGCCTCTTTTAACCACGAATCGTCTCAAAACAGTTTTGTTAGCGTACATAAAACCGACAAACAAAAAGTAATTGACCTAATTAAAATTATAACATTAAACTGCAGTAGCGTTAGAAACAAAATATCGAATGTTGAACATATTTTTGTCAGTACAAACGCAGACATAGTAGCTGGAACGGAAAGTTGGCTCACGGGAGTTATAGCAGACAATGATTTCTTTCCAAACGGTTTCATAATTTACAGAAGGGACACAACAAATAGGTTGGGTGGGGGAGTATTCATCGCAGTAGAGTCAAATCTTAATTGCCAAAGATACGCATCCGACGAAAATGACATAGAAAGCGTTCGGTGCAACATTAAGGACTACCAGGGCAGAAGCCTATTCGTGTGTTAATTTTATAGACCCCCAGATTCTAACACAGATATCCTACAGAATCTCGACAAACCAATACCCACTCTCAGCAGCAGACATAGCAACAGTATTATTATTGTCGCTGGTGACGCAAATCTACCGTCAATTGCTGGGACAACTACTGCGTAGGAAAATCTGCCATAAACCGAGATTCATGCCAAGAACTCCTTCATATATTCACACAACACTCCTTATAACGAATTGTTAAATCACCAACACGGGGTCTAAGCATACTAGATATCTTTGCGATTTCTATGCCCGAAATCATTACTAACATTGAAATAATAGACGGAATCAGTGACCAAGAGGCTATTCTTGTAGAGTGAAAATCTAAGTTCGTCAAAATAAACAAAGAAAAGCGTAAAATATACCAATACAACTCGGCAAATTTTAACGGACTACGAGAATATTTAAAAATAAAATTACCAGAATACAAGACAAACACACTGACAACCAAATACAGAGAACACTTGGAATTATTTCTTAAATATTTTACGCGAAGAAATGAAGACGTACATCCCGTCCAAACTCAAATGCGACAGTAAGGAACCTAGATGGTACAACGGGGAAGTCAGAT
This sequence comes from Hetaerina americana, assembly GCF_022747635.1. Lineage (NCBI taxonomy): Eukaryota > Metazoa > Arthropoda > Insecta > Odonata > Calopterygidae > Hetaerina > Hetaerina americana. The sequence goes on from NW_027287194.1 coordinate 2,403,272, forward strand.
CGGCATTAAAATGGCAAAACCAGCAACAGTCAAATATCAAAAAGGGTTTCAAAAGTGACGATATAATTTATATGAATACAACCAAACAGCAACTAAAAGAATATCGCAGTAAGACGAAAAGTATTATGCGCACAGCACTACACTCTTTTAAATCTTAAATGCTAAGCGAAAATCTTGAGGAAAATCCAAAGTCATTCTGGTCCTATGTTAGGGAAATACAGGGTAAACGTCCAACTGTTCATTCTTTGAAGACAGAAAATGGGGAAATCATTACAGATAGCGTGAAAAAGGCAAATATTTTAAACCATTTTTCCAGAGGGTCTACAATAAAAACACAAATGCACTCCTGTTGGCAGTACTACTGTTTCTTCTGAGGAAGACGGATATACTATATATATTTGTGTGTGTCTTTTAACACCAACATTTTTGTAGGAGACAAGAGTTTCATGACGAGATGAACGAAGGGTTAGCACATGACGACGACGGGATGATTATTGGTAGAGTGCGAGATATTTCGATGCACGAATATTTGCTCCCTTGCAGAATAGCATGGGAGCATATAGAAAAGTGTGCTCCTTCCGATTTTACATATATATATATATATAATACCCCGCACGCCGTCGCAAGGACGTGTGGCAGGGGGTGGTAGGTCACCAGCCATTCTATCTATATACCCTCTATTTCCGCCTACGCCTGGCTTCATGCGATCCACCAAAAACCGCGTGGAAAGAGGGTGACCGAGCACCAATTATGCAACATGCCTACATTTATTATGAGTATAACATGGTTAGCAGCTAGTCCCATGCCTAAATAAAGAGGAAAAGAAAAAACATAAAAAGAGGGCAGGCACACACGCAATTCAGGCATTAATAATCGGTTAGTATACTACACATTCCGGACGGCCAATCTACATCTACATAATACCCCGCAAGCCGCCGCAAGGGCGTGTGGCGGGGGGTGTTAGGTCACCAACCGTAAAAAAGAAAAATACCACATGCAAAAAAAAAACAACACGGAAAATTACACCCACAGCAGCGCACACACTCATGCAAAAATCCCTTCATCCAATACTCATGCAAACACATAAACCGCAAAACAACTAAAAAACTGCACCCCATGATGCAGCACGAAAGACATCCTACAACACGGAAGCCAGGACACAACAAGCAAGAAATTGAAACATCACTACCACATGAAAATGCACCACGAAACACTCTACCCCCAAAGAGTCTCTAAAAGGCAGGGAATGCGACCCAACTTTGCAGGTAGCAGGAATTTGCCCCCGCGGAGAGGGACGAGGGTTTGAAAGGGAAACTTAAAAACAGATGAACAGAACATGAATGAGGTCATTCGGAAAGAATGGGTTATTATAGCAAAACACACAAGGTTAGTGGAAGAGCATGCATTTAAATACAACTAATTATTTTTTAGACGCTGAGGGTGGCAAGTGGAATTTTTGCTATCTATAACCCTGCAGTTGCTATCCCGTATTGTCCGCGGGAAGGAGTCCTTGAGTCGGCTAGTTCTGGCATCTATTTCCCGAATTTTATATGCATGATCCAAGCGACTAATGTATGTAGGAGTACGAATAATTTGCGAGACTTCGGTGCTGAAACATGCGGATCTAAATTTATTTAATAATTTCAATCTTGCATTGAATCGTCTCTCAGCCAATGATTCCCACCCCAAATCCATGAGCATTTCGGTGACGCTTTGCGTTTTATCGTAGGAATTTTTTACAAAACGGGCTGTCCGGCGTTGACCCTTCTCAATTTCCCGAATGAGACCTATTTCACTCGGATCCCACACGCTGCATGCGTATTCTAAATGAGGACTTACAAGAGCGTGGTAACAACGTTCCTTGACCTTCGAGTCACTTTTGCCGACAATGCGTCTAATGAATCCCAATTTTTTATATGCTTGACCGCAGACTTTACGTATGTGAGTCCCCCAAGTTAAGTCTTTTGTGAATGTGACACCTAGGTATTTTACTGTATCAACTACTGCTAGGTCACCTCCAGCTAATTTGTAAGCAAATCCCGTTGATCTTTTAAAGAAATTTACCACTGAACATTTATTATAATTTAGAGTCAATCCCCAGTTAGAACACCATTTAGTAATGCAAACTAAATCCTATGCTAGAATGAAACGATCCTCATTCCCAGATATCTCCTGATAGATCACCGTGTCATCCGCGAACATCCTAATTTTACTTTTCACTTCGCGGTTCAAATCGTTAACAAAAATCAAGAAAAGCAACGGCCCGATCACACTTCCCTGAGGTACCCCCGACGTGACTCGAACGCTATCGGAACTAGCGCCGTCAAGGACTACCCTCTGTTCCAAATTTGACCAATTCGCAAATACAATAGCCTTTATATGCATACATTCACCTAGACACCACCCGGCATGCCAAACTTGGGGGATGTTTTGCGAGAACTTAATCTTGCATATCCCATTTTCGACAGTTCGTATATGCTAACTTAACTGCTTTCTTGTTTGCAATCTTGTGTTCTTTGAACATAGTAATTTACTCTTCTTCATGAATGCGTTCTTAGCTTGGGCTATTCTTCGCATGATGTCAGTCAAACTTCTTCCATCCCTTGTAATGCTGCTACCTAGGTAGATAAAGGATTCCACTGGCTCTAGTTTCACCACTCGTATTGCGATATCTGCATTTAGCTTCTCTCTTCCACAAACAAGGATTTAATTTTCTTCTTGTTGATGCTTCCATTATAATCCCAAAGTACTTTCATTTCGCTTCAGATATCAGGTTTGCTTGCAGGTCCTCTTGCCTCTCTGCGACTATGGCGATGTATTCTGCGAACCGAAGCATGTTAATTTCTTCGCCATTCACCTTGGCTCTTTGATGACCAATTCTTGCGCTTCCTTTAATGCTTCTTCTAGGTATACGTTGAATAATGCTGGCGAGAGGCTGCATCCTTGTCTTACTCCTTTGCTTATTTTGACTTCCGTTCCTCATTTGCTTTTCCTTCCGCTTTTCATTTGCATGGCTCTTCCCTAATTCTTGTAGAAATGATGGATTATCCTTCTGTCGTTGTAGTCAATTCCAAGTGCTTCTAGTATCTTCAACATTTTGATCCATTCGCCATTATCGAAGGCCTTCTCTAAGTCCACGAATGCCACGAATACACGTAATTTTTCGGCCGGCATCCTCAAGCTTAGTATTGCCTTTCTTGCTCCTCGGTTTTTCATGAATCCCAATTGTTTTTCCGTGAGTCTTCCTTCTTCCTTTCTTTCTCTTCGTCGGCTGATTATCCGAGTAAGTATTTTCGATGCGTTGAGAAGTCAGGCTCAATGTTCTGGGTTCTTCGCATTCATCTGCTCTAGGTTTCTTTGGTATTGCAATCATTTCTATCCTCTCGAAGTCCCCAAGTAGTCTTCCGATGTTGTAGATATCTTTCATTATTTCAAATAGGGTTTCCTTTGCGTTCTCATCATTTATATTTTGATCCTTGACAACACGCGCTCTAGGGCTTTAGTTGCCGTCTGATGTTTCCATCTGAAAGTTTGAGCATTTTATCGCTAACTTTCGTCAAAAGGTTTTTGTCGTTTGATCATAACTTGTGTTGTTTATAGTGACTCGAAAATTTTCCCACGGCGAAAAAATGGAGTTGACTCGTGAACTCTTTTGTGGGATGATTTTTTACGGTTTTCGCCTTGGATTATCAAGACAGGAGTGCATCGATCAACTTACTTCCACTTTTGGCGATGAAACCCCAACGTTTGCCACTGTGAGACGCTGGTCTAATGAATTCCATCGTGGCCGCCGTTCGTTCAGCGACGGAAGTCGTGAATGTCGTCCAAAATCGGTTGCTGTGCCGGAAAAAATTGATGCTCTGCAAGAACTAGTTAAGGGAGGTCGTCTTGTGACTGACTTACTGTGAGATTGAGGCATCCTTGGGGATTAGTATGACGAGCATCAATAAGATATTGCATGAATATTTAGCTGTGAAAAAAATTTGTTCGCGTTGGATCCCGCATAATTTGACAAAAGCTCAAAAAGATGCTCGTGTCAATTGGGGCAAAGAAATAGTCAACAAATACAACCGCGGTGCATCAAAAACTGTGTATAACATCTGCACTGGAGGCGAATCTTGGATCTATGCCCATGAGCCCGAAACAAAACAGCAATCCACTGTATGGGTCTACCAAGACGAGCCAAATCCGACAAAAGTGATTTGTGCACGGAGCACATCGAAGCAAATGATCGCCTATTTCTTCGGAATGACTGGACATGTGTACTTACCGTTAGAGCAACGTAGACCCATCAATTTTGAATGGTACACGAGCATTTGTTTGCCAAAAGTGATTGGTAAAATACGGAAAAAGAAATGGCAACGAAGGATTATTGTTCAGCATGACAATACAAGCTCTCACAGATCGGCTGAAACAACTAACTATCCTATGTGACTGGCCAAAACGTCGTATTAATTGGTCACCCATCCATACAGCCCTGATTCAACACCAAATGACTTCTTTTAATTCCCGTTTATCAAGAAAAAATTGCATAGTCAACGTTTTTCGGCGCCTGAAGATGCCGTTGATGTATTCAAAAACTATGTTTTGGAGGTACATACCTCAATCGGAGTGGAAAAAGTGTTACGAAAATTGGTTCGAGCGCATGCAAAAGTTTGGTATTGATTATCATGGAGAATACTGCGAAAACAATAAAGCCAGTTCTAACAATAAATTACGGTTTTTCCATAATTAGGCTGAGAATATAAATAGCAACCCTCGTATGGTTCCAATTCAAGATGTTTAATTTTGAGGTGGAGAAAGTTTTTAAGTTGGTGCGGTGTTTCCGGGGTTTTTAGAAAATCCAATAAAGCAAGGTCTGCGCGTTGGGCAATAAGAAGATGTAGACAGATATGACTTGGGCGATTTGCAGGCACTTTGGTGAGGAACGGAGTGCTGGCATAGTAACGGTATCCGAAATGCATTCGTCCTTCCGTCTTGGAATTGCCCTGGCTGCATTTTCAAACCCAATAATTTTTTGACCCTTTTCCAAAGATGGTGCTCCCACTTCCTTCGTCACGGGATTTTAAACTCGTGTTACGAGAGTGCACACATCTATATCCACGGTTCGTCCTTTCAGGTGTCACTTGGTAAAGTGTGGCAGGGGGTGTTAGGTAACCAATCATTGAAATAATTATTTGCTAGGGATTAAAGTTCAATGGGAAATTAAGTTTTCCTTATGCAATACCTTTTCCTATCGTAGTTTTCTACATCTACATAGACCCCCGCATGCCTCCGCAAGGGCATGTGGCAGGGGGTGATAGATCGCAACCCGTAAAAGAGAATAAAACCGCATGCAAAACCCACAAATTAATGCTAATCTAAACCCACTAAGGCGTGCAAACCTTATGACTTGCACATATGCAAATACATATATTACCAACTAACATACACATGCACCTACGAATATACCTTATGTCTACGTCACGTGTAATCTTGTCCTGACTTGCTGATTAAATGTCTTTAATATTTCTAAATTGACTTTGGCTTCTTACTATTATGATTCGCAATAGTCTGGGGAAAGAACGAATGCCAGTATTCATCTCTACTGGTCTCTCTCTCACATCTCATCTTTGTCACCTGATCTATCTAAATAATGTCGGGCCATAATAATTCTTTAATGTCATTGGTAAACTCGCTTCTTCTGAGCCTTTCCAAAAGATAAAGTGTCGCTCGTACTCTTCACATCTCAAGTGACTCTCAGGCTTATTCTCCTAAAAGTCCTTTCACACTCTTCTTTTTGTTGTAACAGTTTTGAACTGAGAGAGAGGAAAATAGTTCCATATATAGAAAGAATCTTCTGTCAATTTTTCTCAACTTCTTTCCCTCTATCATTTCTCTAACAATGAAATAATTAATATTAATCTACCGCCTTAGGGTAGGTTTTTGATGGACCATAGCATTATACACTCCTTGCCCCTTAAGCCCTAACTGACCTGTCTAAAATAACCTTCAATCCAAAATTAATCGTGAAATATCTCATTATTTGGCTCTGCATACTCACTCTACCTTCCTTTATTTCATCCAAAGTGTTTATTATTTTTGTGTCTCCACTTGCTTACCCATAATTCCCCACTCCCCTGCCTACTGCAGCATCTTATTTATTGCTTCCGAGTATTCCCCGCTACCACTGGCCCTGCCCTCCTCCAATATCCCTCCTCCCCTCTTACAATACCTTGAACTTCATCATTTGTTTCCCTTTCCGTCTATTCATATTTCTTCCCATCTTCTCCGCACCCGCGTCAGCTCACAAGACCTCCCAACTACGTATATCTTCCTTCCTCTGCGACCCAAGAATCACATAAAACCACGTTTCGATCGATTTAAGGTATTTACTACTCTTTTCTTTTCCTCTTTACTCAAATTCCCTGCCATCACCTCCCGCCTCTCTTTAAACGATTCTTGAACTCTCGCAATTCTTATTTTTTAATTCCCTCCGCCACCACTCAACACACCCTCACACAAAACACTTCCAAAACATGTGAATGGGACTGTTTTATCGATTAGGTTGAGCAGAACGGACTCCCTGGGTTGACGGGTGAGTTGTAAAAAAACCAACCAAGACAGTAAAAAAATGTGTTTGTTTCTCAAAACTGCATCCAATGTCACTTTTTATTAGGTTTTGAAAATTATTTCATTCAGGTGACGACCATGGTGAGCGATGCACATGTCGAGTCGTTCAAAACAGTCTCCGAAAGCTATTCTTAGAATATCTTGCGTCGTTCCAGCGATGACGTCTGCAATTGCCTCCTTATGAGCTTCCAAGGTCCTTGGCCGAACTGTGTAAACCTCAGCTTTCAGATATCCCCAAAGAAAAATATCACATGGTCTCCTATCCGGGGAGCGAGGGGTTCATGGAAGATCCCCTCGTGAGGAGTTCAGGCGGCCGGGAAATTGTTCTTGCAGGATTTGGCGTGAACGACTGGCGGTATGAGCCGTGTATCCTCTATCCTGTTGGAACCAAAAGGCTTCTGTGCCATATTCCTCACCATACTTTTCCATTTTGAGGTGTAAAACGTCCACCAGCATCTCATAATAGGGCACATAGTTCACAGTAAGAGTTATATCTCGAGATTCAAAAAAGTAAGGCTCAATAACGACTACGGAGGACAAAGCGCACCAAAATGTCACTTTGGGGCTATGAAGAGATCATGGGTGAAGTTCGCGAGGGTTGTCAATCGCCCTGTATAGAGAAGTTTGCTTATTTCCTGAGACGGAGAGGTGAAAATGCGCTTCATCGCTAGACCACAGCGCCCTCTGTGTCGCCATAACACTTTCAATGCTCTTAAAGAACGTTTCTACGACGAAACCTAGATGCTTAACAGTTCACAACATGGAAATTACTGAAAGTGACGTTGTTTCCCGCCGCTAGCACCACCACTCCCACTCCACTAATTTACTTGCGCGCTCTTCAGTGATTTTTTTAAACTAGGGAGTCCCATCTCCTCCCCCCTGTAGTTTATGTCCCCCGACTAAAAGCTCTGCATAACCGTCCTATTTCTTGAGATGCCAGTTATCTTCATTTTTTCTGTTGTCATTCCTCATTTCATACTAATAAAAACCTATTCTGCAAACACACTAAGTAATTGTTGTAACCCTTTGCCTGATTGGCTAAATAACGCTTGACCATCCGCAGATCTCACTATTTTGAAGACTTGGACCGCAACTACTTTCGCTTAAGACCTTAAATCTAATACGGTGCTAGAAAAATTCCCTCTTTTTGTCCGATGTAAACTCGTGCGACTGCATCGTTTTTCACGTGTTTCCCCAAACAGCACTTTGAAATTTTTTAGTGATGCTAAGTAAGAAGTTTGATGGTGTTATGTGAGAAGGCGATTAATCTTCGTGCTCTCCTTGACTCTTATTCCATGCAATTAGATGGTATTTGTGTGAGTCCTTCTCCTCATGCATAAAGATCTTCCACGAAGGTTGAAGAACTTTCCAATTGTGTTGTTTGATTCATTTCGCAATTGAGTCCTTCTGCGAAGGCTTCAAAAGTCTCTTCCAGGTGATGTCTGACCGATACTTGAACCGACCGACATTTTCAAATCATTTTTATATTCGAGCGGATTGATTTGTTCAACCGACACAAATGCTTGTCCAGCTTGTGCAATTCCGCAAATACTACTTGGCGTGCCTTTCCCACTCAACAGGCGCAAACCGTGTGCTTTGACCCGCATTCAACCAATGTCCCCATCCGGCCGAGGTCAGTACCCTCTTGGAGATTCGGGGGTTCTGCCGATTTGGCGTTGGAATTTGGTATTCTGATATTCATGAACGACGTTCGCATGCGTTTCTTTCCCAAAATCGAACCCTTTTCGTAACTTTCTGCCGATTTGGCGTTGGAATTTGGTATTCTGATATTCATGAACGACGTTCGCATGCGTTTCTTTCCCAAAATCGAACCCTTTTCGTAACTTTCGAATGCTGAGGCCAACACGAGGACAGAAAGAGGCGGGGGTCAATAATTTATGGGGAGGTGGGGTGGGGGAGGCAGCAGGGGGCCAACTTAATGGGGATGTCTGTATTTGAGACATGTCCGATTAGTTAATATGAATTAAACATAGATAGAGCGTATTCTTCACATTTCCACCAGCGCAAAGTGAAAAAATTTACATCGGGTCAGCACTAACAAACAAAAATAAATGGAAGTTTTGAAATTATAAAATTTTGACTATGATCGCGAGTTGTGGACATTGGCGTAAAGCACTACCTTTCGTTACTTGTTAATATTAATAATTAGCCACAGATAATTTTTTTCCAAAATTAATATGAACTGCATTACGCATATACATCTACATAATACCCCGAAAGCCACCGCAAGGGCGTGTGGGGGGTGGTAGGTCACCAGCCGTAAAAGAGAACAAATCCACATGCAAAATTAACACATTGCACTTGTCTGGATGCGTTCATTGAAGATCAAATGGACACAGACAAAGTGAGAAGCGAGGAATTGTATGGAGAAGAGAGAAAGACAATGCGTGGTACTCTACAGGATAGATAAGAACTGTTATTTATTAGACTCACCAAGAGGCACAAAGGATTAGTCATAAAGTGAAGATATATTGAAATAGAAAATATAATACAGTATAATATAGAAACTATTACGGGGAGTTGATATTGATTATTAAAAAATGGTGGGATGAAGTAAGCAAGGGGTTGAACTATCGACGATGATGATTATGGTATTACATGTCAAGGAATACTTTATAATTTTATTCATCTTAGGTCACATTCATTATAGCACTCGGTGTAGATTTCAAACAACACACTTTCAGTCTCATTCGAGTCGCGAACCAGAAGTCGACATGTTTTATTTTCCGATTAACAACAAAATTAATATTGAATGTAATGTAAATTCGAACAAGATAAACCCAAGAAAGGTGCATTAAGTACCATCAGGATGTATTTGCTGGTTTCGTAGATTGCGGAAAGGAGTTGGATAGAGGGAATTGGGGAAACCTAATGAGTATATTCAGAAAATAGGAATAGATTGGAGGGAGGGGAGGATAATCCGCAACCTTTAAATGCCTCAGACTGCACAGGTGCGAGTGGGGAATGGGGAGTCCGGATGGGGAGTGTTAGGAAGAGGTGTAAGGCAGGTTTACCCGGTGGAGGGGAAGAGCAACGGTGATAATCACCGTTACTGTTCAACCTGTGTATAGATGAAATGATTTAAGAGGCATGGGAAGAACTGGAGGTAGGAATGAAAGTGGGTGGGGAATTCGTAAAATCAGTTAGGTTTGCTGATAACCAAGCTTTAGTTTGTCAGTCAGCCAAGGGGTTGCAAGCATTGCTGAGTGAATTGGAAATTCAGTGCGACAGGTATGGGATGAGAATCATTATGAATAAAACAAAGATTATGCTATTTAACAGAAAGAAAAAGGCTAAGCCAAACATTAAAATAGGAGGGCAAAAATTAGAGCAAGTAGAATAGTTTAGGCATCTCGGAAGTGCTTTGAACCAAAATGGCCAAAGTAGTTGGGACGTAAAGAGAAGAATAGCGCTAGGCAAAGAGGCTTTTACAAGGAGGAGGGAGTTGATGAGAGGGACGTTGAGCAAGGATATTAAGAAAAAACTCGTAAAAACTTTGATATGGAGCGTAAATATGTACGGTGCGGAAACGTAGTAATTGAAGCAGGAGGATAGACGCAGATTGGAGGCTTTTGAAATGTTGATGTGGAGAAGGATGGAGAAGGTGAAATGGACAGAGAAGAAAACGAATGAGGAAGTACTTGGTATGGTTGGCGAAGAAAGGGGTTTGCTGGGAGAAATCCTATGGAGGCAGGAAAATGGATGAAGGGCGTATTGATCGGCAGTGGGATGTCGAAGGCTGTAATAGAGGGGAGAATGTTGGGCAAACGAGAAAAGGGAAAGAACACGATAGGGATGTTGAACGGGATGATGGGAGGAAGGAAGTACTCAGAGATGAAGAGGGATCTGATGTAAAGTAGGTTGTTGGATTATGTTTTGCTAGAAGATTTTTATCTGGTAGTTGTGTCCATCCAAAACCTACCTTATCCCTACTTTTACGGAAGATTACTTAATTAATAAATAAAATGGCATAAATAAAAATATCCAGGGTTGGATGAATGGAATTTTTAATGGTCGGGTACAAAGATTAATCATAGATAGAGTTAACTCGAATGTATCAGAAGTTACTTCAGGAGTTCCTTCGGGAAGAGTTTCGGGCCCCTTTTTTTCCTACTTTACATGGAGGACATTAAATCCGTAGTCACCAGTAAAGTACGTTTTTTACCTATGATCCCCTTGTTTACCTTGATAGCCGTGATCTTTAATGCAATGAAACGCATGGCAATTAGAATGAAACTTTGAAAAGTGCGTTGTGGTGAATGTTTGGAAAAAGAGCAATTCCCTCCCGGACGCCCTCTGCAGTGGGATCATCGAATTGCAATGTGTACACTCAACTAAATACCCAGGCGTTACCCTCACTCACGACCTCTCCTAAGTGAAACACATACGGGGAATGCGTGGACATGCCAACAAAAAATTGGTATTTATCAGAAGTACTAGTCATGGCGTTAAACGTGATGACAAGGTCAAAGGGAAATGTTAGATTATGCTGGTAAGGCCTCATTTAAAATATACTGTAAGTATATAGGATCCTTATCAAAGTGGGATTTTTTGGCGATTTGGATCGCTTGCAGCGTATAGGAGCTAGATTTGTAAAACGTTGTTGTGACTACCTTAGTAGCGTATCCAAAATATTGAAGCATCTAGGCTGGGAACCACTCACCGAGTGATGGTAGAACTACAGATTGAAGCTCCTGTATAAAATGGAATGAGGTCTCTTCAGCGATGATGCTGAAAATGTATTGTTACCCCCATCGAAATACGGTAGGAGAGATCGTGTTTGTAAAATTAGAGAGATTAAGTGTAAAACAGATAGATTTAAGATGCCATTTTTTCCACGAACGATAAGGGATCACATAATATTGACCGACCCCGTTAAGGGTCATATTCGGGTGAAAATTATTGTGATGTGAATTCACCTCCTGCCACTAACCCCAGCGGTGGCTTGCTGGGTATATAAATAAATATGTAAGCATACATTTGTGTCACTTGCCAGGCTTTATACGTATTTATAACTACTCTTCAGTGTAAATCAGCGAATTTCTCATTATACTTGTAGGGTTGAACGTTTCACCCACACTCAAATACGCTTGACAGTTTGCTGCGTCTAAGCCTATACATAGACTTTATTGCCGTGAAAAAGCCATATTTTGTTTTTCATAATTAGATAAAGCAATTTTTACATTTTTGAGGCTAAAATGTAGCAACGAAACGGGTTAAGCATAATGTAACTTCATTTTTTTACGAAATATGAATATTGCTTTCCTCCCAAAAATACCGACCGTCCTCGGCAGCGCGAAACAAATTTAAAAATACGCCATCAATTTGGCGGCATATACGGGCGTTTGTGTTTAATTGGCCGTAGCATTATGAACTTAGTGGTGTAAATTGGAGTAATTATTATTTTATTTTAATTTTTATTCTCAAAGTCAATAATAAGAATAATTAATTATATCCCCGGGGACTCATGCATTCAAAACGAATTGTGAACAATGGTAGTTACTGATAAATTTTGTAATTTATGTAATTTAATTTTTTTAGGCAACCATCTTTTATTCAGAACGGTGTCTCAACAGTAAATAATACTCTCTTCGACAGTTTATCTATTTGATTTTACTTTCATTGCTGAACGAATCATCACCGAGCCAATGTTTTTGGAACTTCTCGACCCTATTCTCGGTCGTTCTTCCACCACGATTCGTAGACTCGTAGGTAGTCCATGTTTGATTGGATAATGGGGGTGGATGATTTCGAATGGGAAGCAGCACACCGTTGCGACAGACTTCAACGACAATATTGCATCTCCAAAGTGCCCGCTCCCAATATAAACACCCTATGCGGATTCGGTAAGTTCCAATAGTGGATTCAGTGGTATCTCAATCTCTACTTGAGGTGCTTTGTGGTGGGCACTTTGACTGAGTACACCGTCCGTCGGATGGAACGTTAAGCTGCGGACCCCTTGGCGCCTTTCGTCATTAGAGCAGGCTAGTGATGACGCCGGGTTTCTCTCCACCCTTCATCCTTTCCCGTCCATCCCTAATGGCGCAAATGACCTCAGCGCTCGGTCACCTCCTCTAAACACTACTACTACTCCAATCGTTAAAAAGACACGTGGGAGTACGAGATGTGCATATCTTTGGGTGTATTATTTTTTCAATAAAAATTAGCGAGGTTGGATACAATCGAGTCTTAAAAAGCGAGTCATAAAAGTTCTCCATATTGTGATACAGAGTCCTGGGCATAATTATATTAGATTGTTTTCTTAGCGATATCTGTTGATGCTGAAAATAAACCATAGGATCGCGAACGACATGCAGCTAGTTGATCGAAGCTGAATAGGAAAATATTATTACAGACGTGATGAAAAGACTGAGATGAACAGTTTTTTGAAATTTATTTACATTTTGAAATAACGTCTCGCAATCTGCGAGCCGCGAGAGTTACTCCATTGGTCGTAACGGCAAATAAAAGTGCTATATTCGAAAATAGATGCACCTGCAAAGGAGTAATATGTTTATATTTTTCGATGCATTTCTTTCGCAAAGTGAGCATTTCTGTCTTTCATCAACAGCCGTAACATCGAGGCGCACGTAAAACGGAACCGTTCCGTCAGCTTCTGTCGAAGTGCTCAGTGTGAAGAAAGAAACATTGATTCTTAAGAAATGCTCACCACGTCCCAAGAAAAAACCACAAAAATTATACAGTGAAAACTGTAATTTTTACGAAAACCTTCAATCAAAGTGCAAAGACGTTTCTTAGCATTTTTTTCGAAAGATTACATTTTACCTTCAGTAAACATTGAAATAAATTATCCTCCCGATGAGATGCCTTTCGTGAAGCTTCTCGAGCAGGTTTTGAGATGCCGTCTTAAACTCGGAGAGTGTTCATGACGTTGAGGCGGTGTGTAATTGCAGACACCGGAAAGTCCGCGGCGCTGAGGAGGTTGTTAATGAATTGATTGTCTTGCATTTCTTCTCCTCATTCTCACTTCGATCAGTCCCTTCACATTTATAACCAACATTCTCCCTTGTCTCTAGACGTTTTCCACTTACACAACATGGGACAGGCCGATGGCAAACACTTGAGAAACTAAAACATATAACGGCACTACTATACATAGACATAAGCCTTTACGAGAGAGATGGATCTCGGATCGTTTTTGTTCGTATTAAACTCTTGGCTGAAATTTTTGTCAACTCTGGTGTCTCACAGAGTATTGGATCCCTTTTTCATTTATTCTGTAACGTGAACGACCCTCTCTGAACTTATCAACCCGGAAATACGCTTATTCGCTGAAGACTGCTTACTCCGTAGGAAAATCAACGGCGATTTTGACCTTGGCGTCATACAGAATGATATCCAAGGGATGGAAAACTGTTGATATTGCGCTAATAAACGTTGATATATATTTAAAAAATATACTTCATTATTTAGTAGTAAGAGTATGCCATAGGAATATTAGGTAGTGAAAATTTTAAAAACTAAATTTCCATTTATACCTGTAATTCACATGTTATCGGAGCTGTTCCATTTATTCTAATCATGGAATATTTCCACTTCTTAATATTTATATCCTTAGAGAGCCTTCGAATTGAATTGATAATGACGCCGAATGGTAAAAGTTGATTCGTTGCACTCCTGGTTCGTTAGTTGGAATAAATGTGCTCATCAGATATGCTCCTGCATTTGGAGCAAGTCCATTTTCATTGCCTTAGATTGTGAGGCAGAATCCAATTCACAGCAATGTTCACTGGATGAAAATAGTTATTGCATTTCTCTACAAATATTTCCGTCACTTACCACCAACGCATTTCGACGCGTTTAAAAAATCATATTCATGTAAGTTTTGAAGATCTATCCCTCCCTTGTTAGTTAATCCAGAAATCATACATCTAGCGTGAAAATGCCGACGGTTGGACGCATTAGAAAAACTTACAATATGTGAAAGGAAAGAAATACGTAAGAAGGCTAAGTTAAACAAGGAAACTGGGGTATTAATTAGGAGGTATTTTTCATGGGAACAGGAATTGTTTCTGAAGATTGTGCGAGAAGTAGTAGTGTCGTTGAAAGGAGAATTGCATAAGGTGTTGTTAGAACGGGTTAGCGTACCCTTAAGGACCTTCCGCCCTCGTAGATGGAAGGTCCTTACGGGTACGCGTTCAAGCTTCTTTGACGGCACTTAGGACCCCATGGTGGTGGCCGTCCAGCGCGGGGCTCGCCCTCCACGCCACCTCGGCCAACTTTGAAGAGCTTGTTCCACTTAAAAACCGCCGTTTGTTTCATGATTTCATCCATGAGCATCCTTCAAGTATTGAAAATTATAATGTACTGAAATTTAGCGATTAAAATAATATTGGAAGACCTGCTATGTCTCTTTTCATTTCAATCTCTTGATTTTTTTTAATTTAACAGTTTCAAAGTGTAAAAATCATTCGCCTTTCCCGGTCAAGGGGAATTTGTATTATAATTTCAACAGTTTCATTTAATACGGTTTATTTTAATACGGAATGCGGCGCATTGTAATACATTGTAAAGGTGGTGTTTATTAAGCTCCATAGTTCAAGTGTTCATCTGTTGTTGGCGCGCAGAGGGACATGAGTTGGTCATTTGTCTTGATCTCTCACCTGCCAAATCTCACCTTCGATCTTCACTTCAATGATGTTCACTACTCTCAATCAGAGAGGAAATTGAACCATAAGAGCGAAATGATTAAGCAATCCAGAGGTATTATTTCCGTGGCAACCTGGGAGGATCTCATGAAAGGCAATCAAAGCGCAATCTTTATTTTCCCACGTTCGGACGTCATCACGGCCATGTACTACCGCCACTGAGAACGAATTTCGTCCGAGGATTGCGAATGGAGTCCGCCACCTGAAACGAACCGGCTTCGATCAGAGAAAGCGTTTAAATATAGTCGAGAGACAAAATCAAATCAAAAATCCGAAATAAAACATGCCAGCATGCCAGAAGTTGAAGACGAAGTTATCCACGAAGCCATATTTTAATATTTAATATCTGTTAATCCAATCCTCGAAGATTGCATAGATTGCCAGAGATTTGAATGCAGAGCCGAAACGTTCACCTTATCCAGATGCAAAATAATATCCAGTTAGTATTTAAAATCCTAAATAATGTACGAGGTCAAAATTCAGTTGATACCTATTATCATTATTTATACTACATATATCATCAATACCCTCCCCGGACTACAACCGTGACGTGGTGGAAGGGCTTGTGCGTTCCGATGACCCCTAGAGGTTTGCTGGCGGGAGTAATAATAATTGCTCCTGGTAGGGTCACCTATGCCAGATAGGTCTAAGGTTAGGAGCCAGACGAAATGTAGTCCACGCAGCGTCTGTTCATTAGTAAGGCGGCTGCAATGGCGTCTGACCCCAGTGGGGCGGCCAGTAAGTGATGGTGTCACGTAAAAACCCTATTGAGGAAGGCAACGGGAAACCAACCCAATTATCATACCCAAGACTTAGATGGTAGACAATACAGAGTTTTTGAGTCCTGGCACCTACAGGGCTCGGCCCATCGGCGGTGTGTCGTGCCCGGCAGCGAGGAAGGCAAGGCTTCCGAGGTCGTAATCCCAAAAAACTCTTGCAAGGTCAAACCGACAGCAGCAGGGCAGAAGACGCAGGAGAAGAAGACCCAGTTAGTGAGAATAGGAACGTGGAATGTTAGGACAATGATGAGGACGGGGAAATTGGAGAATGTTAAGCGAGAGATGAAAAGAGGAAAAATAGATATTTTAGATCTATGCGAGGTGAGATGGAAGGATAGCGGGGATAACTGGAGTGATAATTATAGAATAATATACAGCGGCGGGGACGAGAGCTAACGAGGGGTTGCCATAGTATTAAATGAAGAGGTAGGAAGAAGCGTAGTGAACATAGAGCAGGTAACGGATAGATTACTACTAGTAGAGATAAAAGCAGAACCGACGAACTTGGTTATTATTCAGGTATACATGCCACGGAGCAACCATAAGGAAGATCAGGTGGATAGGATATACGATCAGTTAGAGGTAATAATCGCGTGTGTTCCTTCAGGGAAACATTTGATAGTGATGGGGGATTGGAATGCGACGGTAGGCGAAGGAAGAGATGGAGATGAGGTGGGGGACTACGGTTAAGGCACGAGGAATGACCGCGGGGAGAAAGCAGTTGAGTTCTGCAGGAGACAGGGGAAAGTCCTTACCAACACTTTGTTTAGACACCACAAAAGACGCAGGTATACATGGAGAATGCCAGGTGACTCAGAAAATCGTCAGCTAGATTATTTTCTGTTCAGACAAAGGTGTAGGAATAAGGTGATAAATTCGCACAGCTTCCCGGGAGCGGATGCGGACTCTGACCACAATTTAGTGGTTATGAAATAAAGCGTCCGTTTCAAAAAGATAAGGCAGGGGCGGCGGGTTAGAAAATGGAATGTAGAAGCATTAAATTGTTTGAAAAGGAAGGAATACATAGGCGGTAGAGGAAATCATGGAGGATGGAAAAGAGCTAAGTACTATCGGAGGAAATGGGAAGTATCAAGAAAGGGTTGTCTAAAGCCGCAAAAGACACTATTAGAACCGTTAATGGTAAAAGAACTTGGAAACCATGGATCACGGATGAGATGATTAATAAAAAGGATGAGCGGCGAAACTGGAAGAATGTAAATACAGAATTAGGCAAGATGAAGTACAATGAATTAAACAATAAATTGAGGCGGCAACAAATAAAGGAAAAGAGACTTGGTGGAAGACGCAGTGCGAGGATATGGAAAGTCTGCAGAGTAAGGTTTTAAATTGGTGCGCTGTATAGCAAAGTTAAATCTTTATCGGAAGGTAAGAAAGGGAGATCTATGCTAACAGTAATAGATAAGGCAGGTAATGTAATAGTTGACACAGGAAAGATCCAAGAGAGATGGAAAGAGTATATAGAAGAACTGTATAGTAAAGAATTTAAACCAGGAAAGTTAGACAGAGAAAAGGAACATGACGTAGAGGAAGATGGCCTAGGACCAGGCATACTAGACGAGATAGAAAGGGCATTAAGGGAGTTGAAACTAAAGGCCATGGGGCTGGATAATATTCCCGCGGAACTATTGAAATCTTTAGGAAAATGTGGGAGGAAGAGGCTATATGCGCTCATTCGCAGTTTTTATGAGGAAGGAATCTGGCCGGAAGACATTATTACATCAGTTTTAGTTCCTATTCCGTAAAAGTTAAAGGCTACATCATGCGAGGACAACAGGATAATAAGATGATATCCCACGCAGCTAAAGTTGTTCTCAGGGTCATAAACAAAAAGATAGAAAGTAGTGCAAATGATTACTTAGGGGATGATCAGTTTGGGTTTAGGAAGGGGAGAGGTACGCGTGATACCATTGCAGTAATGAGATTATTAATCGACAGGAATATAGAATAGAACCAGGAGGTATTTGCCTGTTTCTTAGACTTCGAAAAAGGGTTTGATAGAGTGAATTGGGAAAAACTAATGAGTATATTGAACAAAATGGGAAGAGAATGGTGGGCCAGGAGGATAATCCGCAACATGTACATGTCTCAGACTGCTCAGGTGCGAGTAAGAAACGGGGAGACCGGATGCGCAGCGTTAGGAAGGGGTGTTAGGCAGGGTTCCCCATTATCAACGCTGCTTTTTAGCCAGTATGCAGAGGAAATAATTAAAGAGGCATGGGAAGTACTCGAGGTAGGAATGAAAGTGGGCGGGGAATTCGTATATTCAGTTAGGTTGGCTGATGACCAAGCTTTAGTTTGTCAGTCAGCCAAGGAGCTGCAAGCATTGCTGAGTGAATTGGAAATTCAGTGCGGCAGGTATGGGATGAGAATCAATATTAATAAAACGAAGGTTATGCGATTTTTAGAAAGAAGAAAGCTAAGCTAAACATTAAAATAGGAGGGCAAAAACTAGAGCAGGTAGAACAGTTTACGCACCTCGGAAGTGTTTTGGATGAACACGGTCAAAGTGGTAGGGACGTAAGGAGTAGAATTGCGCTAGGCAAAGAGGCTTTTACGAGGAGGGAGTTGATGACAGGGACTTTGAGTAAGGATATTAAGAAAAGAGTCGTAAAAACTTTGATATGTAGCATAGCTATGTACGGCGCGGAAACCTGGTCATTGCATCAGGGGGATACACGTAGACTTGAGGCTTTTGAAAATGTGGGTGTGGAGAAGAATGGAGATGGTGAAATGGACAGAGAAGAAAACAAATGAGGAAGTACTTGGTATGGTGGGTTAGGACAGGGGTTTGTTGAGAGCAATCCTATGGAGGCAGGAAAAGTGGATGAAGGGGGTGTTGATCGGTAGTGGGATGTTGAAGACTGTAATTGAGGGGAGAATGTTAGGCAAACAAGGAAAGGGAAGGAACAGGATGGGGATGTTTGATGGGATGAAGGGAGGAATAATGTACTCAGAGCTGAAAAGAGGGGTCTTTTGTATAGTGGGATACTGGATTTTGTATTTTGTTAGGAATCACAAAATATTTATTTAGTAGCTGTGTCCATCCAAAAACCTATCTTTACCGGTAGATAACCTAATAATATCGTCAATAATGAGAACATCTTGAAAAAACGGGAGGGATCTGCAGTAAGTGTACAGTCTGGTATGCGTGGACTCGATTAAAATTTTTCTCACAAACATTGTGGGATTAGAATTACATTTTCCCTCCACGGTAGGGTAAAATCCCGGTCAAAATGAGTCTGGTGTATGTAAACCCCCTGTCACATACCCTTACAGTAGCTTGCAGGGTAATAAAAAAGAGTAAAAATATACTTATGCGTTATCATTATTCACTACCTCTCCTGGGTGAAACCACTATGCGGAATTTGAGGAAAAGCTTACGAAACATTAGGATTTATTAGAAGAGAACTGAGTAAATCGGATGAAAAGGTCGAAGAGAAATATTTTCTTTCATTGTTAGACCTCATTTGGAATACGTTGGCAGTATATGGGATCATCACGATGTTGGAGTGATTGCCGAATTGGATCGCGTGCAGCGTAGAGGAGCTAGACTTGTAAAACGTTTTATGATAATCTGAGTAGCGTATCCAAAATATTGGAGCAGCTAGGCTGGGAATCACTCACGGAGCGAAGGTTTAATAACATATTGAATTTCTTCCATTAATTGGGAGGGCGTCTCTTTAGCAGTTATGCTGAAGTTGTATTATCACCCCCTTTGTAATACGGTAGAAGAGATCATGCCAACAAAATTAGAGAGATTGAGTGTTAAACAGATAGATTTAAGATTTCATTTTTTTCCAGGAATTATAGGGGATTAGAATTAAATTATCCGACCTCGGTAGGGATAAAAATATTTTGTTCAAAAGGATTTGATGTGTATTCGTCCTCTGCCACAAACCTTAGGGGTGACCTACAGGGTACTAAAAAACCAAAAATAATATCTAGAATATTATTATCTAGTATTTAGTTGAGAGGAATAAGACACGTGACCAGGAATCATTGACAATCAAAGGTGGAGAAAACAGAAAGTAGAATGGGTGGTTTTGACGGTAAATGCCAATGCAAAAATATCTCTGGCATTAAAGAAATGTTTACTGTGGCGTCGGATGTCATATTGCGTTTTGTTAGGAGAGACGAAGAAATGTTTAGTTTGTCCGCTGTATACATGTGCATAGAACCCCGCAAGCTTCCGCAAGGGGGTGTGGTGGTGGGTTACCACCCCTAAAAGAGAATAGAAACGCATGCAAAACCCATTAATTAATTCCGATCTAAACCCATAAAGGCGTATATATTCACGAAAAATCTTTATAACTTACAATCGCTTGCAAATACATACATACTATATTCCGTGGACTAAAATACACATTTGCCGACTAATACACATTTAATCTACACAACATTTATTTTGTCCTGACTTGTGAATGGAATGTCTTGATTATTTCTACAATGACTTTGGTTTCTTACTGTAATGATTTCTGATTGTCCTGGGAATGAACGATTATTTGTTTACATCTGTACTGGAGTCTATTTCCTTTATCTTATCTTTGTGGTTTCACCAACCTAATTACTATGTGATCATAATAATTCCTTTTGTGTTTTTGTTAAACTCGTTTGTTCTGAACCTTTCTAAAAGTCCAAGTCTAGGTTGTTCTCTTTGTACTTCAAGTGGGTCCCAGCCTGATTCTACTAAAAGGCCTTTCACTCTCCTTTATTATTGTAACAATTCTTCACGAATCTGGCGGATTTTCTCTAGACTTTATCTAATTCTTTCTGCCAAATTTTCTCCCAATTATCCCAAATACTTGCGGAGCATTGTAGCAAGCATTGTACACCGGTTGAGGCAAAATAAATCGATTATAGACTTGAAGACAGGAAGATTGGATGGAAGGTGACGTAAAGGAAGACCGAGACAAATTCAAACGGGACACATTAAGAAGGAGAAGGTATCAGGGTGTGTGGGGGAATTACAATAATGAACAGAAAATAACGGAAGTCTGTAGTGAACCATTATTAGTATTGAAATACTGGCGATACTGATTGGGGTAATTAATTTGTAGTTAACGTGTCTGACCAATTCCAATGCTCTCATAATCAGCCGCATGGTAACACTTATGAACTGTGGAGGATGGTCTGGTTAAAAAGAGCAGCATCGGCTGGGTGACGTGAGGACCTAAACTTAGATGCAAAAACAAGTACGTATGAATTATATTTCTGAATGTACGTGTCTGACTGGTAGCCTGGCCACACGCCACACAGATTTCAGGGTATTTTTAGCTGTGGATCATGAGAATAAGGTTATAGCAAACGTAGGCACTAAAAGAAATACTATTTTAACTAATAAGTTATTATTATTTTATTGACCTTCCTAATAGCAACTCGTTTCATAGGCGTGGACGTGAAGTCTATGCTTAGATACGTTAGTCTATGGACTAAACTATTGTTGAAGGAAAATCACGACAATAAGATTTGAATGTCCAGCTTTAGAAACGACATGTTTAAACGTCCTTCCACCCTCGAACCATAATACCAAAGCCAAATATAATAACAACAGCATACGGTGCCACTATGAACGGAATTTTCTCATACTTATTTTTTATGCATAAACCTGGTGAGTATTGCGGTATCCCCGCGTCTTCGAGGGGATATTGGCGACACGAGAAAAGTAGCCCACGAGTCGAGTGGTGGCCTCGAGGGTAAACGGGGGCTTTTAGTTTGGTGGGTAATGACGTGGAGAGGAGTTCGTTGATAGGAATGGGGAAAAGAAAGAACTAAAAAGAGTACAATGGCGGTCCCGATTTTACCCAAATTAAATGTATTCTAGGCACACAGAGTTTACAACAAATATCCCTGGACACGGCTTGGCGGTTCCGACCAGAAGAAGGGGCCCAGCCCAACCTTCCTCTCTGATCTCGTGTCCCAGATGGCTTCTTCATCAGTCACCCGTCGTCGTTATCAACACCCTCTCCAGGCAGAAAGGGGGGGGGGTTCCGGCATCAAGCACTGGTCCGTAGTCCACGGCGAGTCACCAGTTATCACCATGTCCACATCGAGTCACCAGCGGTGACTTGGCCACGCCATTACTTGGCCGGTGAATCACACGGCAGAAACACGGATGCCACACGTCCCCCCATCGCCAGAGGGAAACATGGGTGAACATTGTTTCTCTCGACACGAAACACGTATGGGCGCACTAGCATCTAAAAGTTTTACCCATTGCAACATCCTGCCTAACATGTCACAAAAATAACATACAATCATAGGTACAAAACAAAATTTCATGGAAGATTCACTATGAGTACACATATATGATAGCCTTAGTATTACATTTTTTAGAGTTCAGAGACACCTTAAATAATTATCTTCTACCTAAAATTTGTTGTCTAAGGCGTAACTTTGTGGAATTCTACATCTACATCTACATAATACCCCGCAAGCCGCCGTAGGGGCGTGTGGCGGGGGGTGTTAGGTCACCAACCGTAAAAAGGAAAAATACCACATGCAAAAAAACAACACGGAAAATTACACCCACAGCAGCGCACACACTCATTATGTGTCCTTTCATACCATTTAATTTAGGTTTTGAATAGACATAAACTCTACATCGCTATATTCCTTGGCCCAACCTGAAATATCACAGTGTCACCCCACATTATGACAAACAGTTCTTCAATTCCTCACATGTTCTTCCGCCCTTCATTCCGTCCTTCCCTCCCCTTCTTCATGGGCCTTATGTTCTCTTCTTCTACATCTACATCTAGATCTACTTAATACCCGGCAAGCCGCCGAGGGCGTGTGGCGTTAGGTCACCAACCATAAAAAGGAAAAATACCACATGCAAAAGAAACAACACGGAAAATTACACCCACAGCAGCGCACACACTCATGCAAAAATCCCTTCATCCAATACTCATGCAAACACATATACCGCAAAACAACTAAAAAACTGCACCCCATGATGCATCACGAAAGCCATTCTACAACACGGAAGCCAGGACACAACAAGCAAGAAATTGAAACATCACTACCACATGAAAATGCTCCACGAAACACCCTACCACCAAAGAGTCTCTAAAAGGCAGGGAATGCGACCCAACGTTGCAGGTAGCAGGAATTTGCCCCCGCGGAGAGGGACGAGGGATTGAAAGGGAAACTTAAAAACAGATGAACAGAACATGAATGAGGTCATTCGGAAAGAATGGGTTATTATAGCAAAACACATAAGGTTAGTGGAAGAGCATGCATTTAAATACAACTAATTATTTTTTAAACGCTGAGGGTGGCAAGTGGAATTTTTGCTATCCATAACCCTGCAGTTGCTATCCCGTATTGTCCGTGGGAAGAAGGAGTCCTTGAGTCGGCTAGTTCTGGCATCTATTTCCCGAATTTTATATGCATGATCCAAGCGACTCATGTATGTAGGAGTACGAATAATTTGCGAGACCTCGGTGCTGAAACATGCGGATCTATATTTATTTAATAATTTCAATCTTGCATTGAATCGTCTCTCAGCCAATGATTCCCACCCCAAATCCATGAGCATTTCGGTGACGCTTTGCGTTTTATCGTAGGAATTTTTTACAAAACGGGCTGTCCGGCGTTGACCCTTCTCAATTTCCCGAATGAGACCTATTTCACTCGGATCCCACACGCTGCATGCGTATTCTAAATGAGGACTTACAAGAGCGTGGTAACAACGTTCCTTGACCTTCGAGTCACTTTTGCCGACAATGCGTCTAATGAATCCCAATTTTTTATATGCTTGACCGCAGACTTTACCTATGTGAGTCCCCCAAGTTAAGTCTTTTGTGAATGTGACACCTAGGTATTTTACCGTATCAACTACTGCTAGGTCACCTCCAGCTAATTTGTAAGCAAATCCCGTTGATCTTTTAAAGAAATTTACCACTGAACATTTATTATAATTTAGAGTCAATCCCCAGTTAGAACACCATTTAGTAATGCAATCTAAATCCTGCGCTAGAATAAAACGATCCTCATCCCCAGATATCTCCCGATAGATCACCGTGTCATCCGCGAACATCCTAATTTTACTTTTCACTTCGCGGTTCAAATCGGTAACAAAAATCAAGAAAAGCAACGGCCCGATCACACTTCCCTGAGGTACCCCCGACGTGACTCGAACGCTATCTGAACTAGCGCCATCAAGGACTACCCTCTGTTCCCGCTCTGAAAGAAAATCTTGAACCCAACTTATGGCGCCCTTGTTTATACCCTCGACATTTAATTTATGAATGAGTTTACCATGTGGGACCTTATCAAATGCCTTTTGAAAATCTAAGAAGATGGCATCCACTTGCCTACCTCTCTCACCCGATAAAAGTAAATCATGTGTAAATAATCCTAATTGGGTCTCGCAAGAGCGGGTTTTCCTGAATCCGTGTTGATTGTCACTTAAAAAGTTAATATTGTCAAGGTGTCTCATTATTGAACTGACAATTATGTGCTCTGAGATTTTGCAACAGATAGAAGTGAGAGATATAGGTCTGTAATTACTGGGATCCTCCCTGTCACCACCTTTAAAAATAGGCGTTATTTGCGCGGTTTTCCAAATCTTAGGTACTTTGCACTCTGTGAGGGATTTTTTAAATATAAACTCAAGGTACGGGGCAATTTTTGGAGCTAAATGTTTTATCACCCTAGCTGGTATATTTTCGGGACCCGGGGATTTGTTGGGTTTAATCTCGTTAAGCAATTTTAGAATTCCTTGTTGGTCCACTGTTATTTTTTCCATGGATGGAGTATGTATTGTTTCTTGGAGATTTGCGGTGGCAACATCATTCGAGAAAACGCTTTGGAAGAATGAATTTAGGATGTTAGCTTTACCCTCGCTGTCTGTATGAATTATATTGCTACAATGCCTTAAGCAAGCCACGGTTTGTTTACTCCCATTTACTTCTCTAACATGTGACCAGAAAGCTTTGGGGCCAGTGTCCAAGTGCTCGCAAAGTACTTTGCGTTTAAAGTCCAGTAAAGCGCTACGTAATTGTTTTTTGGTTTCAATTTTAGAGGATCTATATGTGTCCCATAATTTTTTATTCTCAGGGGATGATGTGTTCACGCCTGCCCTCTTTACCCTAGAGTGTAGCATTCTCTGCTTTCGAAGGGCTTTTCTAACGTCTTTATTGTACCACCTGGGGTCGCGATTTGCTTTAACGTATTTTATAGGTATGAAATCTACAATTCCTTTTTGCATGATATTGACAAATTCTGTCCAAGTTTCTTCCACGTTGACATGAATTAAGCGGGTTTTGAACTCGGGTAGTGAAGAGTTTAATTGATTGGCAAAAGATTCAAAGTCTGCTTTATGGTAATTATAAATTTTTCTTTTTGGTTTAACAATCATTTTTATTTCTATGTCCAAGTGGACATTAATTGCTTTATGGTCACTCAAGCCCTCATCAGTTGATACACTAATCATACGTTCAGGCGTGTTTGTAAGAAATATATCCAATATGTTCTTTCCACGGGTCTTTCCATAAATTTATGTTGGGTTGATTGGTCCGTATTAAGGTGCACCAAACACTTTCTATGTTATTATTTTCAAATGAAACTTGCCTGCTTTCAAAATGACTTTTAACTGCCACGAAAACCCCTCCTCCGGGTCTTGTATCTCTATCGTGTCGGTAAACTTTGAAATCTATTGGGAAAATTTCTTGGTCGTTTATGTCATTGCACAGCCAACTCTCTGTGCCTAATACTATATCAGCGGAATGAGTTTGGATTATGTGATCTAGATCCGCTGATTTGTTCTTGAAGCTTCTGCAATTTATAACAAGTATAGTTAAATTATTTTGATGTTGAATAACGTCCTTATTTGTGCCTGACTGTAGTTTAGGACGCCTTTGTGGGGAAGTGCGTGTCACATGTCTTTCTAAATCAATGCCAGTGTTGTCGGTGACTTTTATATTTTTATTAATACTATTATACGCGCTATCGCCAGATGTTACTGACCCACTAAGTGACCTGCCCTCTATCCTAAAAAAGGCCTACAGTGGTCGAGTATCCTATGCGCTACCTTACTCGCCGCTTCCGCCGTGTAATGGACCCCAGATCGGTTAAGGGGAGTCCTGCAAGATCGGAGGGTTGGTCTCAGGTCGACGAAGGAGGTTCTTATGTCCGAGCAGAATCTCAATAGTCTCTGGTTTATGCCTTCCACTCGGCTCCAAACCAGAGACCCGCGATCCTCCCTCGGAACGATGCTGCAGACCGTTAGTCCCACTCGAACCCCCTCGGCGCCCTGGACGCGCTTCACCTCGGAGCTCAGTTCCCTAAGGGAACGGAGGACCTCCTCGGATCCACGGTCCGTGACGTCGTTGGTGCCCACATGGGCCACGACCTGCAGCCTAGAGCACTTCGTGCCTTTGACCGCCGCCACGATCGCCTTCGTCACCTGAGGGACTCCTCCGACTGGTATACACCAGGCGGTCACCCGTTGATCGGCGCGCCCTTTCCCTCAATGGAACCATTACACGACGGACATTCGAGCTACCTATTACTACAATTCCCTCCCTTCCCATTCCCCGACGTCTTACCCTAGGCAGTGCCCTCGGAGTAGGGGTAGGGGCTGCAGGTACGGTGGTGCTGTCATCCGACAGCACCTGGTACCTGTTGGAGACGTGGATGGTATCTGCCTCCGCAGAGTCCAATCCACGCCGCAGCGTTACCTTACCCTTGCCCCGAGAGACGACCCTCCAGTCGTCCGACCTACGGACGTGAGACACTCCCTCGTTGGGAGATGGGACACGGGGTAGGTCTCTATTCGCCCAGCCACGTGTTGCATTCGGACGACTCCGTGCACCCCTATGGGCGTGGCGGGCTTTCGTATTCCCACCCCGAGCACCATCTCTCCTGAGGGGAGTCCTCCGGCCAGCGATCTCCGATCGAAGCTTCCGCACCATTCTCTCCAGCATGACGATACGGGCCCTCAAAGCCGCGCATTCGCCAGTTCCTTCGAGCATGGCAACAGGGGACCTAGATGAAGCCATCTTAAATAACAACTGAGTTCCCAACAAAAGCTAACTTGTATACGCTACGCTAAAATTTCTAAGAGGGGTTAGTTAAATTTACCTCAATCAATAAGTTACGCTTTGGAAGATAGTAAAGAAAGGAAAGAGGAAAGATGGTAAAGAAAATAAAGCACTCACCGATAACCAATTAGATTCGACGGACAAAAACCACCGCAAGCCACTACGAGTACCCACTAGGAATACCACCAAACTATTAAAAACTAATAACAAGCAACACAAAAACTAAATAAACTTATCTATTTCACAAAATTAAAGCTAACACTAAACTACACTTCACTAGGGAAGAACAAACACAGAGGTACAGAAGTATCAGCAGGCACGCAGGTAGTTTCAGGTAGGGTCGAACCGGTTCTAGGGAGCGAGCTCGAGCACGTCTGTTCTCGGCAGAAGCCAGGCAGAGAATGAATTTGCATAACATATTGAAATGGAATGAAATAATTGACTTTGTAATTCCACACACTTAATTTTAAAAACACGACCCAGGTTTCGATTTTGAACGTTATCAGGTGGTCCTCATAGAAGCACGCTGGCTATATATACCTTCTGATCATAGGAGGGGGGGGTGTGGTCAGAGAGGTAGGTTGGAGGGGTAAAAAGGTTACAATGTAGCTGGGAAGAAAAGAGAATTAAATATTTGATTTAGAAGAGTGGTAGGTCTAGGAGTGGGGAGTGGGAGGGGTACAAAATTTCGTTGGCAAGATCATCTTTCGAACGGACACATTTCAACTGCTCGAAAGCATCGAGCCTTTCACCTTTTTCTTCAAAATGAATAATTTTTGTCACAAAGTCACTTTTGTGGTCACTGCCGATGAGGTGCTTTGCAAAGAGGGATGTTATGTTCTTATTTTTTACACATGTTTGGTGTTCTTTAATCCTTTCTTTAAATTTCCGTCCTGTTTGCCCAATATACTTTGTGCTACAATCCGAGCATTTTAACTCATACACTCCACTCCTCTCGTTTTCGGGGACTTTGTCTTTAGTGTGAGATATCAGGTTCTTAAGGCATGAACGACTGTAAAAGGCACATTTAATTTTTTCTTTAGGCAAACTTTTAATTACTTTTTGAGAAATAGTCCCAAGACATAGTACTCTCCACCATTTGGCAGTGGGATCTAAAATCATATCTAAAAATAGCACATCTAAATTCACTCAATTCTAATGTACAATTCACGTGTGAAAAAGAGGAAAAAGGTTCCCTGAATTTCCTCTATCTATCCATTTCTAAAGACAAATACGGGTTACAGTATTCCATTTTTAGGAAAGAAATGTATATAGACCAATTAATTAATTCCTCTTCAAGACATTGCTGCACCCAAAAGCTTTCGGCATTTCATGCAATGATCCACCGTTTAACCGCTCTCACTATGTCAAAATTCAATGTAAATAAGGAACTTAATGTTATCCAAACGTTAGCAGTAAACAATGGTTATTCAGAAGATCTAGTAAATAAACTTTACCGGAACAAACTTACAAAAATAACCTTAAGCCACATTTACAACCCCGAGCATGTAAAAGATCCCACTGCCAAATGGCGGAGAGTACTATATCTTGGGACTATTTCTCAAAAAGTAATTAAAAGTTTCCCTAAAGAAAAAATTAAATGTGCCTTTTACAGTGGTTCATGCCTTAAGAACCTGATCTCTCACACTAAAGACAAAGTCCCCGAAAACGAGAGGAGTGGAGTGTATGAGTTAAAGTGCTCAGATTGTAGCACAAAGTATATTGGGCAAACAGGACGGAAATTTAAAGAAAGGATTAAAGAACACCAAACATGTGTAAAAAATAAGAACATAACATCCCTCTTTGCAAAGCACCTCATCGGCAGTGACCACAAAAGTGACTTTGTGACAAAAATTATTCATTTTGAAGAAAAAGGTCAAAGGCTCGATGCTTTCGAGCAGTTAGAAATTTTGAAATGTGTCCGTTGGAAAGATGATCTTGCCAACGAAATTTTGTATATCTCCCACTCCCCACTCCTAGCCCTACCACTCTTCTAAATCAAAAATTTAATTCTCTTTTCTTCCCAGCTACATTGGAGCCTTTTTACCCCTTCAACCTCCCTCCTATGATCAGAAGGTATATATAGCCAGCGACCTTCGCGTGCACCGCGACGGGAATTTGGAACCGCTAGACGTTCTACTTCCGAAGGCAGCGCAGGATTTCTTCAGAAAAGCAGCGGAGTCGGACTTTGCTGCTATCCGAAGAATCTCCGAGGTACAGGTCTGGCCGTGGGATCGTCACAAACGACCCATCGCTAGCCTGGACACCCCTGCATCACTTCCGCCAGGGAAGAAGCCAATGAAGTGCTAAGAAGACTTCCCTGAAGTAATAAAGCCGCCAAGAGACAACGCAGAAGAACACAAAACGTCTTCATAGTCCCAAGGACTGGTAAGACGAATGGGGCGCCTCCACAAAGAGGTAGTCACATAGGGGCGAGGTTATGAGGACCACCTGATGATGACGTTTAACGTCGAAACCTGGGTCGTGTTTTTAAATAAAGTGTGTGGAATTACGAAGTCAATTATTTCATTACATTTCAATCTTCTACCTCTTACATTGCCAGAAACATTTGGAGGCAGTGGTGTTTGGGTATTTCCCGTTGAATGATTGAGGGCGTATATTTCCATGGCATCGTTAATAGAATCTACCTCAGGCGTACCGAGAGTTGACGGTAATTATTCATTTGAAACATGAAATTTACTTATAACCTTAGGTTTGAAGATCAGGCATATATCTCTGTAATCGTTCTCTTTCCGGTCCGTTTTACGTTTGCAGTCCCTTTTACAGCAACAGTTACATAAACAGAAATATACAAGAAAAAAAAATAGCTAGACAAACACACAGGTATCCCATCACAGAGAGATGAGAATGGGTACTTTTGTGAATATTTCCCTGTTTTGTCTTTTCAATCAGTTTTTCAATAGTGTTTACTTTCACACTTGCAACACGCAAATCCGCCGTGTGGCGGGCCAAAGCTCTCAATGGTAATTGATCATCTAGCTGCGCCCAGGTAGGCTCTCGTTCCTCCACACAGCAATCAAAATTTAAGGTTAGAGTTGGAATGAAATCTTTATAATTGTAATTAGATTTCACAATTAATTCTCCTTGCAAAACTGTTCCAAAACCGTAGCCCTAGTAAAAAGTGAGAAAGGTCAATTTTCCCGTCCCATGCACGATAATATCGTAAAGATGCTTTTCATTACATTGAAGGGTTACACTTTCGGGCTGGGGTGCAACATATAACCAGTTGCTGGAACCAGTAGCTATCCATGCCGTTTGGTTTAATTCAACGATTTTACGTTCGCAAAACGAAGGGATTGCATTAATTGGTTGCAACATGCCAGCTTCGCAATCCTTGTGGATCTGCAATAACTTTAATGGATATAACTGTCTACAGATTCTCCATTTGTTGGTTTTTTCCTTACAATTTTTAAATTCTTCCTAGAATAGCTTCAAAAAATATCTTTTCATCTTATCTACTAGTAAGTACGGGTGATTTGGTTGAATAAAAATGAACTTATGTTTAGTTTTCCACAAGAGTAGGTAGAGGCAACACATGGTACACATTGAAACTAATTTCATTACAGAGGGGCAAATATAACACGTACCCCAACAAATCCTTGGATAAAAACACATCTAATTCTAACAATTCTACAATAGTATTGGTGTAAACCACACTCGGGGGAAAAGGAAGGGATAGTCCTTTGGGTAAATTTGGTTGTTGCTTTTTAAATATATTAATCACATCGTCAGGGCTAATTATCTGTGGCTGCCACACCCCCTTATTGCGATACCAACGATCGCATCCAAGATGGTCTCGTATTGATGAATCGCATCATCCACGGCATGGATGATTAATTAAGGTCAAATGTTCATTAGCTGTTATCGTCAGTGAAAGGTAGGCACTCTGAACCTTCAATTCCCCGGTTGACTCATTTACATAATGTCTCAATTTCTCCAACCCCTCAGACTGAATACATTGAAGCAATTGAGGAAACTATCTTAAAATCGTATTCTTCTAATTTAATCCACCACCGCATCAACCACGAGCTTGGATCCTTAACATTCATTAGCCATGTCAGTGGTTTGTGGTCGGTAACCACAGTGAATTTTCGGCCATACAAATACGGTCGGAAATACTATGTCCCCCACACCATTGCTAAGAGTTCTCTTTCAGATGTTGAGTAATTTATCTCAGCTTTATTTAATGCGCGGCTTGCAAAAGCGATTGGTAAATCCTTTCCTGATGCATCTTGAGATAAAACAGCCCCCAGAGCCCTGTTGCTAGCGTTCGAAGTAAGGGTGAAAGGACGCGTGAAATCAGGATATTGGAGGATTGGCTCCTCCGCCAAGCATTCCTTTAGGCTTCGAAAGGCTTCTTCCTCTGCGTCCTCCCGTTTGAAATTAACCGCGTTTTTTAGCAATCTATGCAAGGGTGCGGCGATTCGGGAAAATCTAGGGATGAACCTTCTGTAATAGCCAAACAGTCCCAAAAAACTCTTCAACTCCTTGGTGTTGGTAGGTCATTGGAATTCCTCTACCACCTTAGTCTTCAGAGGATCCGGCTTTACACCTTCGTCTGAAATCACATACCATAAGTAGTTTACTTCCCTTTGTAAAAATTCACATTTTTCCGGTTGTAGTTTCAGTTGATACTCACGCAGTCTCTCAAATACCTCCCTCAGTTTTTAATTGTGGGACTTAAAATCACTTCCAAAAACAACGATATCATCAAGGTAAAAAAAACAACGCAGCCCTTGTAGCCCAGTCAAAACTGTGTTCATTAACCGCTGAAATGTAGCAGGGGCCCCCTTAAGGCCAAATGGCATTCTTAGATATTCAAATTGGGCGTTACCCGTACTGAAAGCCGTCTTGCATCCGTCTCTCTACTCCATAGACACCTGGTGGTAGCCACTGGCCAAATATAGAGTACTAAAGTACCTTACCAAGTTGATCGAGTATTTCCGTAATATTCGGTAACGGAAACGCATCACCCACCGTGGCGTCATTCAGTTTCCGGTAATCAACCACGATTCTCCACTTTTGTTTCCCGGACGCGTCTTTTTTCTCGGAGACAACCAGTATGGGAGAGTTCCATGCACTTCTGCTGGGTGCTATTACGAGGGTCATCCGGAAAGTAGTACCCGTTCGTGAAATAAAGACACAAAAGTAAATATTAACAAACATAAAAAATTTTATTTGAAAGAGGATACTTTAAACTACTTCTCAACATAATCTCCAAGCAAATTAAGGCATT
Source organism: Hetaerina americana (assembly GCF_022747635.1). Taxonomy (NCBI): domain Eukaryota; kingdom Metazoa; phylum Arthropoda; class Insecta; order Odonata; family Calopterygidae; genus Hetaerina; species Hetaerina americana. The sequence goes on from NW_027287194.1 coordinate 2,435,679, forward strand.
TGTCATAACGTGTGACAAGTTTCTGTATTCCTGCTGCATAGTCCTTCGCCGCCAGCTCATTGAGATACGCGAGGGACCCATCTTGCACAAATTTTTGCATAATGCAGATGGTGTTTAACAATTTCATGAACAATTGTTCGAGAAACATTGGGAAAATGCTCACAGATGTCATCAATTGTGACGCGCCGATCGTTCCTCACGAATTCGTCAACTGAGCTCACCAGTTGGTCTGTAATGACAGACGGTCTCTCCGAACGCTCATCGTCGTGTGTGTTCCCCCTCCCCATGTTGAAGTTGCGACACCACCGCCGAACAGACGACTCGTCCATTACATTGTCTCCATACACCTCCTTTAATTGGCGATGAATATCACATGGGCGAACGTTTCTTGCATTGAGGAATTTAATCACTGCCCTCACTTCACAACTGGCGGCGTTCTCAATTTTTTTAAACATTGTAAACAATCACAGAAACAACACAGGCAATGCTAGCGTCACGCAACTTGGCTCAGAGAAGGCAGACAAGCCACTGAAGCTATCTGACCTCGTCCAGCGGCTACTCGCGTCGTCAGCACTTCATGCGGCACGAACGGGTACTACTTTCCGGATGACCCTCGTAGAACGCGTATGAGACCATCAAATCACTCAGGAGAAAAGGGATGTAGCAGGGCGGCCGAAAGGAGTAAATGTTTCCGGTGTGGAAAATATGGACATTTCGCCAGGGATTGTCGCAGTAAGGCAGAGTGGCCCCAACGTTCGAAACCACTACTGAGAAGAAATAACGATACAGATGGAAAAAGGGGTTTTAAACCAGCAGCCATCAGGCAGGTAAATAAGGCCAAGTTCAACGAGAATGATGGTGGAGATTGCGTTACCTTCGAATGCAATGAGTGTGAGAAGGGCAAGTTGTGCTTGCTGTTGGACACGGGGGCCGACGTAAGTCTAATTAAGGGGAATTTTTTGAGGAAAGGCACCAACTATTTCCCCGAGGACAGAATAGCTCTAAAAGGAATAACAGACGGTTTCATGCACACCGAAGGAAGAGTGGATTTAACGTTAAAGTGCCAGGGTAAGGAATCCACCGCAGAGTTTCACATAATAGATGACTCCCGTTTGTCTCTTAGATTTGATGGAATCATGGGAAGAGATATACTGGGGGAATTAGGTGCTGTGGTTTATGAGGAGCAAAAGAAGGTATGCATGAAGGGACTGATGATGGAGATGGATCAGCGACCGGGAGCAGAAAAGGAAATGGGACTGAAGCTGACGATTCCTGCCAGCTGCGAACGTTTAGTGAAGATCCCGACCCCATCCACAGGGGAAGGACTATTGGCAAGAGAGAAATTACGGGAAGGAGTTTACCTGGCTGAGGCTTGGACCGTTGGAATCTCCGGGTAATGTGTAGCCAGCATAATTAACACCACCGAGGCGCAAGTAGACTGTGAAGTACACCCGAAATTATTGGAAAAGATAGAGGAAGAGCCGCTGGTTGGAATTTCACATGTGAAGAGACGAGACGTCACACGGGCAAGGCTACTTAAAGAACAGCTGCGCGTAGGCCCTCTGAGTAAATCAGAAGCTGAAGAGTTCCTAGAATCATGCACGTCATACCATGACGAATTTTTTTTGCCTGGGGATAAACTTACTTGGACTCCTGCCGTTTCACATACAATTCCAAATCCTACCAGAGAAGAAGGCAACGCCATCAACACTCATCCATACCGTATTCCCGAAGCCCACAAGGAGGAGGTGCAGAGAAAAATCCAAGAAATGCTGAGAGACGAAATACGAGACAAACCGTCCCGGTGAGTGAAGTCCCACCTTTACCTGTCATTGTACGTAAGAAATGCATGACATTGAAGAGAGAAACATGGCTGAGGTGGAAGTGCGGTTTGCGAGAAGGAGAAACTTAAAACTAGGAATAACAACTCTCGTCGCTGCTGCGTTCACGGTCCCTCTCTATCAAGACAAAGACGTATCTAAACGTGGCGGCAATTCGCCCAATCTTGATGTACGCTTCACCGGCACGGAGTGGCAGAATGACTCAGACGGCCTTCCACCACTTGGAGGTGACGGAAAGAAGGACACTCAACAATATACTTGGGCTTGGCTGGAACTATACCGCAGAAATTCTCCACGCCTTAACTGAAACTGCGCCCGTCGGAGATGTCATCAAGACTCACGCGACGGCCTTTTACGAGGAACTTGAAGGCAAAAAAGAAGAGCACTTGCGGTCGATCGACGGCTTAAAACCTGTCTCCTGGGAAAGGCACAAACGCCCAAGAGCTGCAACGGGACGGGACGACGGCCAACCACCATTGAAAAGGAAAAGGAGTTGATTGGACCCTCCTTCATCGACGGGCTAAGAAGCCGGAAACACACAGCTGAATGATTAAATCATCGGGCAGCTGCAAGCCAAGCGTCAAGAGGGAACGTTTTGGCAAAAAGATGACGAAGAGAGGACCACCTGATGATGACGTTCAACGTGAAACCTGGGTCGAGTTTTTAAAATAAGGTGTGTGGAATTACTAAGTTAATTATTTAATTTCATTTCAACATTTCAAATTTATTGTCAGTTGAAAGTTCTTATTTTTCGAGTGTCTAATCAACTTTCTTTTATTTACATTGATATCCATCCTATACGAATAACACTGCTTTTATGTTGATTTAGGTGCATAAAATTTGCGCCATGGTTCCATGACCGCCGAGAACGCTTCCGCAGGAGGTCCTTTTTGGGCCTTGGCAATTTCCTAATGGCCCTTGAGGCGAGGCCTCTGGGGTTCGTTGTCACGTTACGTCTTCAGACGTACTTATTGACTGTCAAGTTCAAAAAACGCACGTTTTCCACAAACATAACACCATCAACGCATGTCTCACTCAAATTACGATTTATTTTGATGGATGATTCTTCACCCAAGTCCAGAAAATGGATGATCGCACATATTTCTTGTGCATCAAAGGACGCTGTTGAAAACACTGTAAAAAAATAATGCCGCATCGTTTATTGAGCTCATTCATTATATATAAATTTCATATATATATATATAGTATATATATATATATATATATATATATATATATATATATATATATATATATATATATATATATATATATATATATATATATATATATATATATATATACGCTTTTTTGCGTAGAGTCCCGACTTTCCCTGCATCCCTGGCGCTGGCCGTAAGTTTCGAAGCACCACTCCGTTTTTCTCCTCTCCACATCCCTAACCAGCCCCCCATATTTCCCTGCATCCTTCGTCCCGGAGTCAATTCCTTGTCCGACAATGTCCGTTCATGAGGGAGGACCTATAAAGGCAGATAAAAAGCTTTACATCCCACAAAAATGAACATAGATTAGTAATCGGTGGCGATTTTAATGTTCCCAAAGTAGATTGGGATTCGTACAGTTTTATAAATGGAGGTAAAGACAAGTATTTATGCGAGTACCTCTTATTGGCGTTCACCTCAAATTCCCTACATCAATTAGTCACTTCACCAACAAGGGGAAAGAACATTCTTGATATATTAGCTACTAATATACCCTAAAAGGTTTTCAATGTAGGAGTTATTGATGGAATCAGTGATCAAAGGGCTTTAAACGCTACATTTTCCCTAAGCGTAGAAAAAGTTTACAAACCTAAGTTAAAAATGTATTTATTCAATAAAGCTGACAATGATGGCTTAAAACGTGAGTTAAACTGTTCCTTTCTTAGATTTGACGAATTAAGCAAAACTAGGAGTGTCAAGGATGCCTGGAATATTTTCTTGCGATAACACGTTCAGCAATAATGAGATTCATACCTAGTAAATGTATAAGAGAGAATAAGGAACCCCGTTGGTACAACTCTGAAGTTCGGAAATCACTAAGACGGCAAAGGGCGTGCCATGCCAGAATGAAAAACGCGGTTAAGGATTCCTCCCCTGATAAAATCAACGAAACCTTACAGAATTACAAAGCATCTAGGTCCACTGCCAAGAAGGCCTTCCGGAAGGCGCTAGCAGAATTCAAAAGGAAAAAATTATATGAACATTTAAACGATAACCCAAAGATGTTTTGGTCCTACGTCAGGGAAGTGCAGGGAAAAAAGTGCACCGTAAACTCATTGAACAACGAAAAAGGGGATAAAGTAACAAGTAGTTTAGATAAAGCCAGCATATTAATCTCATTCTTTCACAGTGTTTTCAAAAAATACTCCCAGAATATACCAGAGAACCTTCCTAAAACATTTCTACAGCCAATGCATTCAATCGACTTTTCCACCCGCGGAATAGAGTTACTCCTTAAAAACATCGACCCCAACAAATCTCCGGGACCTGATGAGATACCGGCTTGCGTGTATAAAGAACTGTCGTCTGAAATTGCTCCTTATCTTAATATAATATTTAAGAAATCATTAGCAGAAGAAAGCGTGCCAAGCGGCTGGAAGATAGCTTCTGTGACACCCATATTTTAAAATGGAGACCAGGAGGACTCCAGTAATTATAGGCCAATATCGCTCACCTCCATCTCCGGTAAGATTTTTGAGCACATCAATGTTAGTTCAATAATAAGGTACTTCGATAGCCAAGATTTATTGATTAATAACCAACACGGGTTCCGTAAAAGTAGATCCTGCGAAACTCAACTCGCACTATTTGTTCATGATATAATGCATTCCGGTGAAAGTAATATTCCAGTTGATGCGATATTCCGAGATTTTAAAAAAGCTTTTCATAAAGTCCCTCCTTACAAGTTACTCGCAAAGCTGGAAACGTATGGAATACATGGGAGTATTATATGCTGGATTAGACAATTCTTAAGAAAATATTTTCAAACAGTCGTCCAGGACGGTGTATCACCCGATACTGTTCAGGTCACGTCGGGTGTACCGCAGGGAAGTGTTATAGGCCCCTTGTTCCTTATTTACATAAATGACCACAGCGCCGTGGTTCATAGAAGGCTCCATCTTTTTGCTGACGATGCGGTGATTGAATGGGACATTCGAAGTCGCGATGACAGAGTCACGTAAGCTAACGACCTAAATACAATCCAGACTTGGTGCGATGCATGGCTATTGGAATTAAATTTGAAAAAATGCGTAGTAATAAATTTTCGGGAAAAGAGTTGCACCCCCCATTTAGTTACAAAGTGAAACAAACAGAAATCGCGAGGGTAGACTCCTTTAAATACTTGGGTGTAACAATTACTCACGATCTGTCCTGGGGAAAGCACATACGAGAAACATTCGGTCGTGCTAATAAAAAATTGGGATTTGTAAAAAGAGTGCTGGGTAAATGTGACGAAAAAGTGAAGGAACGATGTTTTCTCGCCCTAGTCAGACCCCACCTAGAGTATGCTGCCAGTATATGGGATCCTCAAGAGATAAATTTAATTTCGGAATTGGAACGAGTTCAGCGGAGGGGGGCTGGATTTGTCTAACATTGCTATGACCAACGCAGTAGCGTAACTACTCTGCTAGAAAATTTAGGCTGGGATTCCCTTGCACAGCGGCGTTTACAATATAGATTAAACTTGTTAAAACATTTAAAGATGGGTTCTTTTCCGATGACATCAAGAACATAATACGAACCCCAAAGTATTACGGGCGGAGGAATCACGAATATAAGATTAGTCACCATACCGATTTTGAAGGTTTCTTTTGCAGTCGTACGCGCCATTTTAGAAATATCTAGTTATCTGTAAAGTAAATAATTTTAAAACTTGAATATTTAGGGAGAAAAACCCGACCGCTGCGTGAACCCAACGTGTCACGTCATATTTGCATAGCCTAATTTAGGAGACATTTGAAGCAGGTCGAGATGACAGGCAGGGAACTTTTGATAATGATGCCAATTATTATTCAAATCTCTTGTAGACCAAGAGCGAGCCATCCTTGTGACGCAGCACATTCGTGCATTCATGGGTGGAATACGTAGAATGAAGTGATAGGGAAATGTGAAGCCCTTTGGTGTCACCCTATCCACAAACCTATATAGACGCATATTCCGTGCGAATCGACGCTCGGTTTGACTCGTCCACGCCCTTAAATCACGCATTATCTGTCCCCGCCTCCTGAAATACATCCATCTGCATCAATATGCCAGTGCCCCTTGTCCCTTCCCTTTTCCGCCACCACTTTAACTGCCCCCGGTCAATGCGGTACAGCACTCCTCGATGATCGATCCGCTTCGCTCCCTGAAATCTCTTCTCTTATGACTTAAGTATAAGCCTATATCAATGTGTCCTCTCGTCTTATTCCAAGACTCAATACGTGTGAGCCTTATCCACAACACACCACTCCATAAATCTAACATATTTTTCATTCCTCCAATGAATTTTACGGTTTCCCATAAAGGAGTGTTGTTTTCAGGGTCCGTGATTGCTGAGAAAAGGAGACTCTGTTTGAGCTTATCACTGTCGAAAATTTTGCCCATTTTACGGCATAATATATATATTGATACATATATGTTAATGTCTTAATTTTTAATTATTTCAAAATGAAGGCTACTAACTTTGCATGGTCTCTTGTTGGCGAATAATTCAAAAGATAAATAGTTCACCTAATGATTCATATAAATTCTATTATTTTTACTGACATGTAATTGAATTACATGAAGACATTTATTAAAAATCACTCCCTCTTGTTAATTTGCATGGAAAAGTTTCATGTCCATGTGGTAGTGAAATTTCTCCTTCTTACTTTTCAACTCTGCATTACCTGTCTTGTAATATAGCCTGCCGCATAAATTGTGTTCATTTCATCATTTTGGGTCATTTTAATGCTATTTTTTCGTGTGACAAATAACTAATTTATTAGGAGAATTAACCCTTAATTTGAATGAAGTCTTCCTCCAGTATTTATACAAACCTGCACAATATTCAATAGATTTGTACAAAATATTTTCTCTTTTCTTCTTCCTCTCCGATATCCTCCCTAATCACTGAGTGCTCCCAATGCACTCCCTGCCACACACATCTTTTCGGTGGATCGCGGGGTATTTATGTCGATGTCGAAGTTGTTATATATGTAATCGTATGGCATATCTTTAAATATTTTTCAAAATTATGTGTGAGCCTTTTTTAAGTGGTAGGCAACACTAATTGCCCTATGACGCTTAAATTGATTCCCCTGCTCATCAGGCAGACGAGAAGTTCCATGGAATGTGAACACAACTTGAGAGATGATCAAAAATAAATTATTATCCAACCTATTAACAACACTGATACCCCGGACCGTAAGCATAAAAATGTGTCATGCTACTTAAATTTGAATCTCTAATCACCGCCAGAGTAGCCAAGAAATGCAGACGAGCATTGCTCCACAACGCGTGAGTGCATTAGTTCGGTAGTGAACTTTGCAATCTCTTTTAAAACCTCTTCTCCTTTTATTTGCAGTCAACATCTTGGGAGGATTGCATCACTCTTCTCAGTCCCCTCCGGAAAGTGAGTACCAATCCCTCCCCCTTCAAAGTGGTTTTGCATGCATGTGCAATTTCAGCTATTTCTATTTCTGTAATTACGTTTGTAGATCTCTTAATCCGGATAGACCAGTGTGATACTTAATATTATTTGAATTCTGTACGATGTATTTTCGTCAAATATGCGTTAACATTTACGAAATCACTTCTCAAACTCACGTTGAGCAAGAAAATTCTCGTAAGATGATTTTAAAAGTCACAATTTATTGTAAAAATTACCATTACCATGAAGTTAAAATATATTCATAGGTAATGCATGAAATTGTAGCCTCAAAGGTGAGTATTGCTGTTATAACTTGCCCAACGGTCAGATATTTATTACGTCCTATGGACGGATGAATTCTTTTACAGATAACGCACAGGCTGTTTGATCGACCAGAATACAAAGAACGAACTTCGGAGTTTCTAGGCATCTCTCTAATACTTACAGACAATCTCTAATACATCTAAAAAAATCATATTGCTGGATAAATTCTTCTTAAATGCTACTTCCGTCAGGGGAAAGATATTCTATTTAATTTCTACTCATTAACTATTTCCGCTTGATAAGTTTCAGGTTCAGGAGTAAGGAATACGTACAAATTCCCCGAACAACATTTTTTTCTATTCAGCCACACGTAACTGTCGCACTGCATTTTTCGAACTCCTGGTTTTAGAAGTTGAACGTAGTATACTTCCGTACAGCATGCATTGCGTCGCTGGTGACCTAACAGCCCCCGCCACACGCCCTTGCGGCGGATTGAGGGGCATTCTGTAGATGTAGAGGTCTAAAATACAAAACAGTTTCCAAATCAATTTCGCTGAACTCCAAACCTTCATAAGTTCTTAGAAACTATGTGAGTGCGCAGGATATTTAAAGAAATCGCCATGAACTCTCTTCCATATCATGGAGCGTCAAACTCATTTGGTGCCGTTGATCATAAGGTCATGAAGTGTGCGGAGTGCCTAGTATACTCTGAGGGAATTGAACAGCTTCTCATTTTTCTGGGGATTGTCTGATTAATTGAATCGAACCAACGATGGATAAATAGATATCCCGCCAAAAATTGAGTTACGAATGTTAATAGCTAAGGCAAGATAAACAACAAATGTTTACCAAAACAGCTTCATAGTAACCATACCAAAGTAAACTACAATTGAGTTACGAAGGTAAACAAAAAAATTTGGCAAAAACTGTCAAATTAACATATGGCGTTCGGTTTCCTAACTAGAATTTTCGTTTTTACATAGCTATAAATAGATTTTTTGGACGTTAACTAATCACCATCATAGTTAATGTGGAATTATTTCATTTTCTGGTATTATTTCCTTCCTCAGATTTTTTTACTCTAACCAACAATTCCATGCCATTCCAAATGCCTGTTTACATCACTCCTCTTCCCCTCCAACCTAACATTCTCCCTTCTATCGCGACCTACATATATTCTACGCCAAATCTTCTTCGGACTTAACCAAGCAGCAATTCCTATCAATTGGTCCACCATAAGTAAAACTTTGCCGTTTGTCCACCTCTCCCTCTCTGTCCATTTTATTTTCATTATTCCTTAATCTACCTTCATCTAAAAAAACTTGGTTTATGCCGGCGAATTCATCGTAGAGTCACCTTTAAGATTAACCTTTTCCTTTAAAAAATACTGCCTTAATGTAAAAACTGATAAACCTCCTCTATTACGTCCATCATACGCGTTTCATTTCGTAATTTCTTCTAGAACCAATCATCAATTTCCTAACTTTTTTTGAGAATAATACTTTCAATTGAAAACAAAAAGATTGCTTCGAAGGAAAGGGGAAATGCTTAGTCGAATAACGTAGAGAATAAAGAGAAATTTGAGGAATAAAAATTGCTGCGATTGCTATGATGAGGACACGCGTAAACGATGTGTGGTCCATAAACGAAAGTAATTTGAGCTATTTGGAAAGAATTTTATTCCTCCGACTCCATCCATTTAATAACCTCATAATGTAGTCTCAATTAGATACAACTTCGCGGCACCATAATAATTAATCATCACTTATCACTGCCTTCTCCAATCCTCGACACACTTCTGGAATTCATTCTTTGGAATAGCTTTTATAGCTCTCTCAGCGATACGTTTTAATCTCATCCATGTTTATAAAACGACGGCTCTTTAAGGTTCTCTGTATTTTTGGCAACATAAAAAAGACACACGGGGACATCTGCTTCCATGTCTGGCGAATATGAAGGTTAAGATTTGGTGTACAAGGTCACTCACAAAAAGAGATAGGATAAATCTGGGGAAAAGATTCATTGCAGATCAAAGTACCAATTGCTAAAATTCTTAATAAGAGCCCCTTAATGTAGTGACACACCAATCTAGTGCCTCCGCCAGTTGTGGTATGCTTCCTGGAAAGCATCTACAGGACCCTCGTTCAGGCACCTCGTGATGGCCCCTTTGACATAATCCAGCGGTCTAAAATAGTAATGAAAGGGTTATGTACTTGGGTCGTACTCAAAGGCCCATGTCTCGTCACCAGGTACTCCTATTCTAAAAATGTCGCGTCTCTCTCACCGTAGTCCAAGGCAAGATTGTCACACAAGTCATCTTTTGGCATTACCTTGGGGACCATCACGGCACCCCTTCCTCATGACTAAATCTTCCGTAAGAATGCAATGCATTGTGGATTTCTAAATATTGCACTCTTCTGCTAACATCCTGACACTCTTGGCGGTCAATCAGAATTGAGCATGTGTCTCACTTTTTGCACGGTTTCATACACAGTGTTTTTGATGGATGTCAAGGGGATTCCTCGTCGTCAGCCTCCTCGTTACCCTCCCAGAACATCTTGTGCAAGCAGAAAACCATCACTTGGGACATTGCCACATTGCTGTATATCTCCCGTACCCGATTTGCCGAGCTTGGCACAAATTTTTATTTCATAGCGTTCCTCCATGGAGCGTGAAATCGAAAATACGTGATGCCACATTTTAACAGGGGTCCGGATTTGTAGTGATCAGCACACTCTATCGGCCCACACGCAACTGATGCGGATCGCGTTGCTTTCCCAAAACCTCCCCCTGCCTATCCCGCCACTCTACGCCGGAGGGGAAAAATCATTCTCAGTGTGAGTTGGTGGAAGGGAGAGAAGGATTTGAGGGAAGTTGGCAAGGGGCTGAGGAGGGGAAACAAGGCTGTAGGTGAAGATGAGGAGAAATTAACATAACTAATCTCTGAAACATCATCAAAATCAGTATTTCAATCCTTGGGTTGGTTTACTGCAGCACTATATTCTACTCTAAATGCCCTCAATCCTTGAAACCCTCTCTGTTTTACGTCCTTATTAATTTGTCCTCTGTACCATTCTCTTGGTCTTCCTCGTGGTATCTTCCCTTCTATTTTTCCTTCTATTATATTCCTAATAAACCCATCGCGCCTCAATGTGTGTCCAATCCATCTTTTTCTTATTTGCCGTGGAGTTCTCCATAGGGCCCTTTCCTCTTTTGCTCTTCTATATACTTCCTCGTTCTTTACTTTGCCTGTCCATTTAATCTTTAGCATTCTCCTCCAGCACCATGTTTCGAAGGCTTCTATTCTTCGCTGGTCCACTTTTCCAATGTTCCAAGTATCGAAGCCATAGAGCGCCATGCTCCGCACGAAAAAATTGACTAATGGCTTCCTTGTTTCGGGCCTAAAGGTTCTTTGAACATAGTAATTGACTCTTCTTCATGAATGCGTTCTTAGCTTGGGCTGTTCTTCGCTTGATGTCGGTCAAACTTCTTCCATCCCATGTTATGCTGCTACCTAGGTAGATAAAGGATTCCACTTGCTCTAGTTTCACCACTCGTATTGCGATATCTGCATTCAGCTTCTCTCTTCCACACTCAAGAATTTTAGTTTTTCTCTTGTTGATGTTCACCTTATACTATATTTCCCCGGTACTTGATCCGTAGCACTTACAGTTGCTTGTAGGTGCTCTCACGTTTCCGCCACTACTGCGATGCCATCTGCAAACCGGAGCATGTTGATTTTTGCTCCATTTATTCTTGACTCCTTGGAGATCCCGTGGAGACACGAGGGATGGAAGGGAAATCTTAAAAAGATTAAAAGGCAGAACAAACAATACTGTTAAGGGGACTACATTATTTGATGGCATTCTAATGAAGTCATGCGGGAATAAAGGGTTTTACCAACAAAACACACGCGGTTAGCGAGAGCGCATCCATTTAAGTAGAACTAATTATTTTTAGACCCTGAGGGTGGCAAGTGGAATTTTTGCTATCTATCTATCCCTCAAGTTGCTATCCCGTATTGTCCGTGGGAAGACGGAGTCCTTGAGTCGGCTAGTTCTGGCATCTATTTCCCGAATTTTATATGCATGATCAAAGCGACCAATGTATGTAGGAGTGGGAATAACTTGCGAGACCTCGGTGCTGATGAAACATGCGGATCTGAATGTATTTAGTCATTTAAACCTAATGTTGAATGGTCTTTCTTCCAATGATTCCCATCCCAACAATGCAGAGAGATAACTGACATCACAATAGAGAAGGACTTCCGTTCAACCTGCGTAGTACGTGCTACAGTGGCGACAGTTGAACAGCGATGTCTGATGCATGCAGCTCGTGATGCATCCGGAGCGAGGCCAGCGTTTATGGTGCGCGCCTTTGGGCAAATTTTGCTGTTGTGTGCTCCATTAAGCAGTGTGTGATGCCCTGCAGGAGGAGAACGTCGATGTTCCCCTCTCAATAACAGTTACGCATATATATTTGCGAGCCTACGCTTGTTATGAAAGCAATTCAGAATGCGAGGTACCACTTTAGTTCCAACTCAATAAAATGATTAACTCTACCAATTGCACCAAATTTTGAAGAAGACGCACAGCTGGCATGTCTCCGCAGGCTAACGCTCTTACGTTCGATCTCTTACTTCGTAGTTCCCCGGCACTCTGAAGATATTTGCAGTGGTCGGAGTTATTACTTACTTTTTTAATACTACAATTTAAAGGCTAGTTGGGATGTTTCCTAGTTAGTTGATGGATCAGAACTAGGTGTATGGACAAAGGATTACGGACAAGGCGTGGCGATAGTATAAGAAACTTATTAACACAAAATTTCAGAAGATGGAGGATTTGAAGTCTTGGGAACTCATCAAGATTTAACTTTGTAACGAACTTAATGTGGCCATTCCTAAGCAAGTTGCCCCTACTGAGCACGGTGACATGATCCTAAGTTCGCATGATGCGGCCCTTAGTTCAAATTCTTCGTCGGTGCCCTCATGAAGAGTAACCTTACTCAGCGCACAAAAATGGTATTGTCTGTCGAGAGACCACCGTTGGCGTTGTTCACATTGCATCACATGAGTGCAAGTTTGTTCCGGAAATCCTCCACCTGGAGAATAAGGGGATGAAACTGGACACATTGGAACAATTGGAAATACTGCAGGAGGACCACAATGTTCTCCTAAATGAACAAATTTTTGTGAACCATTCACCCCTCCTCAAGATCCCTTTCACGATTAATAAACTCAAGAATCAAAATCCTACTGCCTCTCCTCTTTCATGACTTCACCCTCCTACCTTCTCCTCTCCCCCCCCCTGTCAGGGTCTCTCACTGCCCACTACCACCGGTCATCATATTTTCCAAGAATTAACTAGTGCACTTCCCCCCCCTTCCCCCCCCCCCTCGCAGCACGTGGCTCATCCCTTCCACTAAAACCAGCAGTGGGCTCTGCTTCCCAGAAAGTTACCTGTTTAACCCATCTTCCCCCCCCACTATCTCCTACTGATAATTCCTTCCCTATGTCCTTAAGCCTTTAACCCCCTGCTATACAACAACCCGCTCCCGATACTCCAGCCCCTTGTCCCCCACTTTGCGGTTTTTCCTGTCATTAACCCCCCATTTTTCGCTCTTTATAACCTCTCCGCCTCTCCTCCCCCCCCCCTCCTCCTCTCCCCTACACGACTCTCCCTCCCCAACCACATCTTCTGTACATATAAATAAGGTCTCCTTACTATTTAGTTTGTCTTGTACCTGATGATGACTCTGTGAGTTGAAACGCGTCGTACGTTAAATAAACTGTGGAAAAGTGCAAATTGTCCTTATTTCATTATGATGAACTTCCACGACCTCAAGCCTGAATCTGTTGAACTTAGGAGATTTACTTGTTGCTTCAACTGACGTAACGTTTCCGGCCGTGACTATATTTTCCTGCCGATAACTTCAGTGCGCGCGTATTACCTTACTTTTGCGCGCGTATTACCTTACTTTTGCTGTATCTTACCCTTAGCCAGCTTATATTTTGGTCACATTCACATCTGTATTCATTGTTCACTTAAACAATTTATTGTTCATTTCACTCAATATCTTTGCGATAGGTTATAACTAGCTTTCGAAAAGGTATTCGTTCTTAGGTATCCGTTACACATATATATCTTAATAACTGGTTAAGGATGATTTAGATCGATTTGTCACATGTGATGAGAAGCTAATTCATCATTGTACTGATGGTATGAGTTCCCTACGATCAAGTGTACGCCTATGGTATCATTATAAACCCATTTTAACTATGATTCACTGAAATCTCTTTTGCGTTCCGATGTTGAAAATTTAGTATGTGTCGAAACTAGTGACGTTAAACCCTGGATTCCTTTATAGAATGATGTATATTTTTTTCTGCTGGATGTATCATCACTGAAATGCGTAAGAATTGAACTGCGAAGTGAAAAGAAAATTTAGGTTGTTCGCGGAAGACGCAGTGATCTATCGGTAGATATCTGGGAATGAGGATCGTTTCATTCTAGCATAGGATTTAGATTGCATTACAATATGGTGTTCTACCTGGGGATTGACACTAAATTATAATAAATGTTCGGGGGTAAATTTCTTTAAAAGACCAACGGGATTTGCTAACAAATTAGCTGGAGTTGACTCAGAAGTAGTTGATACGGTAAAATACCTAGGTGTCACATTCACAACAGACTTAACTTGCGGGGCACACATAGATTAAGTCTGCGGTCAAGTATATAAAAAAATGGGATTTGTTGGACGCATTGTCGGCAAAAGTGACTCGAAGGTCAAGGAACGTTGTTACCACGCTCTTGTAAGGCCTCTTTTAGAATACGCATGCAGCGTGTGGGATCCGAGTGAAAAAGGTCTCATTCGGGAAATTGAGAAGGTTCAACGCCGGGCAGCCCGTTTTGTAAAAAATTCTTACGATAAAACGCAAAGCGTCACCGAAATGCTCATGGATTTGGGGTGGGAATCATTAGAAGAGAGACGATTCAATGCAAGATTGAAATTATTAAATAAATTCAGATCCGCATGTTTCACCACCGAGGTCTCCCAAATTAATCGTACTCCTACATATATTGGTCGCTCGGATCATGCATATAAAATTCGGGAAATAGATGCCAGAACTAGCCGACTCAAGGACTCCTTCTTTCCACGGACAATACGGGATAGCAACTGCAGGGTTATAGATAGCAAAAATTCCACTTGCCACACTCAGCGTCCAAAAATTAATTAGTTCTACTTAAATGGATGCTCTTCCACTAACCTAATGTGTTTTGTTATAATTACCCATTTTTTCCGAATGACGTCATTCAAGTTCTGTTCATCTGTTTTAAGTCTCCCTTTCAATCCCTCGTCCATCTTTCAATCCCCCGGGGGAAGTTACTGCTACCTGCGACGTTGGGTCGCATTCCCTGCCTTTTACAGTCTCTTCGGGGGACAGAGTGTTTTGTGGTGCATGTTCATGTGGTAGTGATGTTTCACATTCTTGCTTGTTGTGTCCTGGCTTGCGTGTTGTAGGATGGCTTTCGTGCTGCATTCTGGGGTGCAGTTTTTTGTTGGTTTGCGCTATATGTGTTTGCATGAGTATTGGATGAAGGGTTTTCTGCATGAGTGTGTGCGCTTTTGTGGGTGTAAATTTCCACGTTGTTGTTTTGAATGTGGCATTGTTCCTTTTTACCGGTTGGTGACCTCACACGCCCTTGCGGCGGCTTTCGGGGTATTATGTAGCTGTAGATAAAGTGTAGTGTAGTGTCAACGTATACGTTGCTTCGTTTATATAGTTTTCGTTTTGTGTGTGGTTTGTTAACCGTAGTGTGTGGTAGTAGTAATTTATTTTAGTGGATTGTGGTGGTTTTTGTCCTTCGACTCTGATTGGTGATAGGTGAGTACTTTCCTTTTTCTACTATCTGTTTTTTGTCCTCTGAAAACAAAACCTTACTCAAGCATCGTTTATTCCGCTCAGGCTTCATATTCCATTCCAAAGCGTAACTTATTCATCGAGCTAATTTAGCTAAACCCTTTTAAGAAACTTTAGCATAGTGTGTACAGGTTAGCTTTTGTTGGCAACTCATGGTTGAATTAGAATGGCTACATCTAGGTCCCCTGTTGCCATGCTGGAAGGCACTGGCGAATGCGCGGCTATAAGGGCCCGTGTCGTCTTGCTGGAGACGATACTTGCTGGTGCGTGAGCTTCGATCCGAGATCGCCGGCCGGATGGCTCCCCTCAGGAGAGATAGTGCTCAGAGTGGAAATACGAAAATCCGCCACGCCAAACGGAATGCACGAATTCGTCCGAATGCTGCACGTGGCCGGGCGATTACAGACCAACCTCGTATCCCATCTCTCAACGAGGGAGTGTCTCCCGTCCGTAGGTCGAACGATTGGAGGGTCGTCTCTCGGGGCAAGGGGAATGTAACGCTGCGGCGAGGATTGGACTCTGCGGAGGTAGATACCATCCCCGTCTCCAACAGGTACCAGGTGCTGTCGGATGATAGCACAACCGTACCTGCAGCCCCTATCCCTACTCCGAGGGCACTGCCTAGGGTAAGGCATCAGATAGCGGGGAGGGAGGGAACCGTTATATTAGGCAGTTCCAGTGTCCGGCATATAACGAATCCGCTGCGCCGCAGAGTCTAACAGGAGGGAGGCGTTGGATTCTTGTTGTCCTGTTGTATACCAGGCGGCGGGATACCCCAGGGCGACGATACTCTACCGAGGCATCGCAGTTAGTAGCGCGTAGGTTACACGAACACGTTTCGGGGGTTTAGCATAGCTGGCAGGCAAGAGCGTAGGTCATATATTGGGAAAAATGAAAAAAAATAAAAAAAATAAAAAAACCAACAAAAAAAATATAATGTAATTTAAAAAAACAACAAAAAATATAATATAATTAAAAAAACAGCAAAACCCATTATTAACCTAACACTCACATTTCCTTAATATATCCCCTCTTCCTTGCACTATTCCTAATACTCCATGCCTCCAGTGGAACCAGTTCCGAAGGAGAAGTAATAGGCTTACTAAAATCGACTTGGACTTGGACTTGGGAAAAATGAAGTAGAATCCAGCGTTTTTTGTCAATTCAGATCAAGGTATGCCTCTCAAATCCCCCAAAAAATTGAACAAACAAAAACTTGCGCTAAAACAACATATAATTCACGTAAATTTAATAAATTTGGTACTTTTTAATACATAACAGCTATTAATGCGAGTGAATGTAATTCTTTTGTCTCTTACAACCACGAATCGTCTCAAAACAGTTTTGTTAGCGTACATAAAACCGAAAAAAAGATAAGTAATTGACCTAATTTAAATTATAACATTAAAATGCCGCATCATTAGCACAAAATATTGGATATGGAGCATATTTTTGTGAACACAAACGCAGGACGTAGTAGTTGGAACGGAAAGTTCGCTCACGGGAGATAAAACATAGAATGATGTTTTTCCAAACAACTCTGACAATTTACAGACCAAATAGATTGAGTGGGGGAGTATTCATTGCAATAAAGTCACATCTTAGTAGCCAATGATATGAAAGCGACGCAAATGACATGGAAAGCGTTTGGTGCAACATTAAGGACTACAGTGGCAGACGCTTCTTCGAGTGTTCATTTTTTATACCCACAGATTAGAACACATATGTCCTACACAATCTCGACGAACAAGTATCCACTCTCAGCAGCAGAAATAGCAACAGTATTATTATAATCACCGGTGGCACAAATCAACCGTCAATTGACTGGGACAGCTACTGCGGAGGAAAATCTGCAATAAACCGAGATTCATGCCAAGAACTCCTCATATATTCACAAAACACTCCTTAGAACAAATTGTTAAATCACCAACACGGGGCCAAGGCATACTAGACATCTTTGCAACTTATATGCCCGAAATCATTACTAACATTGAAATAATAGACGGAGTCAGTGACCCAGAGACTATTCTTGTAGAAATGAAAACTTAGTTCGTCAAAATAAACAAAGAAAAGCGTAAAATGTACCTATACAACACGGCAAATTTTAACGGAATACCAGAATATTAAAAAAATAAAATTACTAGAATACAAGACAAAAACAATGACAACCAATAAAAGAAAATGGAGAAATCATTACAGATAGCGTGAAAAAGGCAGATATTTTAAACCAATTTTTCCAGAGCGTCTGCAATAAAAACACCAACGCACCAAACGATCCTCCACACCCACCCGGGGAAAACATGAGCGATCTTACACTGACCAACAAGGGAATGGTATATCTGCTCCTCAGTAATAAAGCACGCAAGGCACCTGGTCCGGAAGAAAAACCTGCTAGAATATAGTATTAAAGGAATTAGCTGAAGACATTGCCCAATTTTACATATTATTTTTCTAAAATCGATAGAAGAAGGCTCAGTGCCTCGTGACTGGAAACTAGCCCATATAACTCCCATCTATAAAGGCGGCGATAGGGATGAGCCAACCAATTACAGACCCATTTCTTTAACATCGATCTCTTGTAAAATATTGGAACACGTTATTGTCACTAACATTATGAAATTTCTTGATAGTAGGAAAATACTAATCCACAACCAGCACGGATTTAGGAAAAGCAGATCTTGCGAAACACAACTTGGTCTCTTCATTCACGATATACTTAGATCGGGAGAAAACAACACACAAGTTGATGCAGTATTCCTGGATTTCAAAAAAGCCTTCGACAAAGTCCCACACAATAAATTGTTACATAAACTTAAATACTATGGGATCAACGAGAAAATAATTAATTGGATTAGACACTTCTTGTCAAACCGCAAACAAATAGTAGTCATAGATGGGTTGTGCTCAACGGTTAGAGATGCAACTTTGGGCGTTCCTCAGGGAAGTTTAATGGGGCCTCTTCTGTTCTTAATGTACATTAATGACTTAAGTACTCACGTTGGAAGCAATCTGAGGTTATATCCTAACAAAGCGGTGGTAAAGAGGGAAATAAGGAGCCAACTAGATCGCGAGCTACTCTCTAGAGACTTAGATTATATCTCGGAATAGTGCAATAAATGGGGATTAACACTTAATATAGATAAATGCGCAGTTTCGAAATTTTGGAACAAAGGAAGCGAGCCACAGGATGTAAACTACGAAATAGAGGGTTCAGTATTAACTACGGTCAATCAAGTTAAATATTTGGGGGTTAAGTAAGATTTAGTGCTTTGGGGGTTGTTCTAACCCCACGCTTTTCATGGGGAGCACATATGCGGACAATATGTGGATCAGTATTAAAGAAACTTGGCTTTATAAATCGGGTGGTGGGGAAATGTAATGAAAAAGTTAAAGAGAGGTGTTATTTTGCTCTAGTTAGACCTCATTTGGAATATGCCGCAAGTATTTGGGATCCGTGGGAGAAAATTCGGCAAAAGAATTAGATAAAGTCCAGAGAAAATCCGCTAGATTCGTTAAAATTGTTATGATACGAACACAAGTGTGACAGGTCTCTTAGGGGATTTAGGCTGGGAACCACTCGAAGTGCGGAGAGAACAAGCGAGGCTTAGACTTTTAGAAAGGTTCAGAAAGAACGAGTTTAACTATGACACTGAAGGAATTATAATGGCCCCACACTACTTAGGTAGATCAGACCACAAAGATAAACTAAGGGAGATAGATTCCAAGACAGATAGGTACAAATACTCATTCTTTCCCCGAACAATCAGTAATCATAATAGCAAGAAACCGAAGTTACTTTTGAAATATTAAAAACATTTAATTTACAAGTCGGAACAAAATTAAAAATTGCAAGGATGTTAGGTATACTTTCAGGTGCATGTGTATGTCAGTTTGTGGTTTGAGTGTTTGCATATGTGTGTGGTGTAATCGTTCTAGCCTGAATGCATGGAATCCTTTTTTGTGGGTGCATGAATTAGTGGTTTTTGCATGCGTTTTTTTTTTCTTTCCTATATTCCGGGTGGTGTTTTAACACCCCCCGCCACAACCCCTTGCGGCAGTATCCGGGGTATTAAGTAGATGTAGATGTGGAGTAGATATTGTACAATATATGCCAGCGTTTTTTCTAATCCTCGAAGCACTTCAAAAAATCATTTTTTGTGTTCTTGTTCAGCTCCTCCTTTGAAGCAGTTTTTATGTCGGAACTTGTGTCGTCCTTTCAAGGGCCTCTTCAGTTTCGGGAACAAGAAAAAGTCACTCGGTAAAAAAAGTGGCTGCAGTGTCATTGGTGTGTCATTTTTGGCCAAAACGTAGCGCATAATTAACGATGTGTTGGCAGGGGCGTTGTCATGGATCAGAAGCCAATTTTTGTTCTTCCACAAATCCGGGCGTTTGTGGTGGATTGCTTAACGCAAATTGCTAATTACTTGCAAGGAATATTTCTTATTTACCGTTCTAAACTATGGTGAGAACTCATGATGATGCACCGCGCCCCTGTGATCAAAGAAAACTGTAAGCAAAAGTTTCACTATCGACCGAACTTGGCGCGCTTTTTTCGGTCTTGGCTCGTGCTGCAGTTTCATTCTATTGGGATGATTGGGAGTTTTCATGTCATAACCATAAACCCATGATTCGTTAAGAGTCATGACCCTCTGGAGCAAATTTGCGTCGTAACGGTACAAAACCTAATGAGCAATGTTAATGCGTTGCTTTTTTTGTCGAAATTGAGAAATTTCGGTACGAATTTCATGGGGACCCGTGTCATGCCCAAATTCTTGGTAATAGCACGAGCCAATTGATTTGGTTAGGTCCTCAGCAACTTCTCGAACGGTGATTTGACGATTAGCAAATAATATTTTCTTCACTTCATCAGTTTTTTTTCTGTGGTTGATGTTCTCGGGGGTCCGGCACGCTTTTCGTCGTTCACATCTTCTCGGCCTTCTGAGAACATTTCGCACCACCGATAAACGCTACTTCGGTCCAAGATAGCACCTCCATATGTCTACGTCAACATTTGGAATACGTCCGTACACTTAATTTCGTTTTTCACGCAAAATTCGATACAGAATCTTTGATCTATTTTTTGAAGCAGGCACAAGTCAATGACATGCCAAAACACGTCCCAGGAAAACATCCTTCGACAATTTAACGGAAAATTCGAAATTGCCGAACTTTTCGGTATAAGAGTGAGACATAAATACTATATATAATGCCACAAAAAAATCAAATATACGTAACCCGCGGAAATCCAAAGTTCGCGATACTTTTTGGACAGACCTCGTATACTGACTATTAGGTATATTCGTAGGTGCATTCACATGCACCTAAGAATATACCTCATGTCTACACAACCCTTAGTATTTTCCTGGATTGCAATTTATTGCATATAATATTTCTATGGTTATTTGGTTTTTTACTATTTTTATTCCTGATTTTCCGGGGCAAAAACAAGAGTTTGTATCTATCTGTACTGGAATCTATCTCCCTTATTTTATCTTTGTGGTCTGATCTACCTAAGTAGCGTGGGGCCATAATAATTTCTTTCATGTAATCGTTAAACTCGCTTGTTCTGGACCTTTCTAAAAGTCTAAACCTCGCTTGTTCTCTCCGCACTTCAAGTGGTTCCCAGCCCAATTCCCCTAAGAGACCTGTCACACTTGTGTTCTTATCATAAATGTTTTTAAGGAATCTGGCGGATTTTCTCTGGACTTTATCTAATTCTTTTTGCCAAAATGTCTCCCAAGGATCCCAAGTTCTTGTGGCATATTCCAAATGAGGCCTAACTAGAGTGGAAAAACGATGAAATAATAAATAGGACTGGAGTATGTTTGAACAATTCTAAAGTAATCAGCAAATTGTCGATCAAATTTGTGGAAGTATAACCCCATAAAAAGAAGAATCCCGCAAAGTACTTTTTTGACTTTACCATGGATGAGGGAGGTTTTGATGAGGGCCATTCGGTGAAAATATTTTCAAGCGATTGATTTCAAACGATAACACTGAGGAATGAATGGATAGACAATGTGAGGCAAGAGGAAGTACCTAGTGGAGCAGAAGAGGAAAAGTCCGCATGGAGAGAACTCCACGGTAAACAAGAACTTGGTGTATATTTGGAAACATAATAGAAGTGAAAATTGAGGGGAAGATCCATCCTACGAATAAGGCAAAGTGAAGCGAACGATGAAGGGCCTAAAAGAGATAGGCTACGGGTGAAAGAGAGAATAGAATTGGAATACTGATTGCAAATCCAATGGGAGAGAAATCAGAAAACGATGGAGGAGAGAATATTTAATTAGAGAAGCTAAGGGATCAAACGCTAATGAGAAAAAGGCCGTGGATCTGAGGATTGGGGTGATTCACGCCCAGATATGAACTTTTAATGCTCATTTTGATTGCTTTAAAATAACGTATCATTATCTTCGGAAGAATTCAAATTTTTTCTCCGACGACATGAGTCTCCGTCATTTTTTCTTCATGTTTGCTCATTGCCCAGGAGACTTTTCAGTTTTCTACAATTCATGCCACGCAAGCCGCCACAAGGGCGTGTGGCAGGGGGTGTTAGGTCACCAGGAGTGCGTGCACAATCCCGATCGTGACGCCTCTACACAAATATTAGTTTGATCATTTTGCAGGGGAAAAAAGTTAATCACACGAAAGAAGGTGCTTGCATGCAAGACTATTCAATAAAAGAATACCTATATTCAAAGCATGCTGTAGAAACGTTAAAGAGAGGGGTTCATCCAATAAAAAAATAACATGCAGGAAGGAACATTGGTATGATAGAAATGGCCAAAATAAATAAATTTCCAATTCTAATTAATTCCTGCGCGATTGCTGTCGTATCTATTTTTCTCTCAATTTTTTCTGCATCACATCCAGGATTATACAAGCGCCTTAAAAATAATTTTAATTAAAGGCTGTTTTATGAAATTTACGGCCGGGTTGATAGTTTTAGGGGAGGCGAGCCGAAGCCAAGGTCATATTAGGGCTTGGCGGGTCATTTAGTGAGGGTAGGACGTTCAGGGAATGAAGGCGGGATGAAGAGAAACCCGGCGTCGACAATAGTATACTGTTAAATTCCGGCGCCTATGGATCACAAAATTAAGCGTTCAATCCAACAGATGGCGTACTTCACTGACGAGGGCGGTTCAATAAGTACCCGTGTTTTACGATAAAGGGCTTTTCTGAGGAAAGTTTATGTTTTCATCGTATGCTGCCATCTATCAAACGAAGGTGAAACAAATTTGGTGGAATATCGGTGGTTATTCATGCGGAGGGAAAGTGCGGTCGTGCATTCGCCCACGTAGAAGGCAGAGCAGAAGTTACAGGAGGGGCGATATATAAATTTTTTTTAAGTACAGGTGGCGAGTGGTTGGGATTTGGTTCTGAGTGAGGGGGAGGGTCTAAGAGGATGACAGCATTTGCAGCGCGGGCGGTTGCATGGTGCGGATAGGGGCGGGGGAGAAACGGGGGTGCTCGCAGTTGGTTTTGTGGACTTGAAGATGTCTCGCAAGAATGCATGACCGCATTTTTCCTCCGCATGAATAACCACCGATACTCCACCAAATCTCCCACCTTTCTTAATTATCACATCCCTACTCACACTGCTTCCCACAATCAATCTTTTGGCGACTGTTTCTCCGTTTCTGTGATTGAAATCCTTCCCAAATCTGCTAGTATAATAGAGGTGGGAGCCCGCGAGATGGCACATATCTGGGTGGCCCAGTCATTTAAATCGCCCGGGCTGAACCAAGCACACTGAATGCATCATATGGCTAGCTACATATCCCCTCCCACCCCCTTTTTCATTTCCTATTGGTCCCTTACCTCTCCTTCCCCCACCTCTCTCCCGCACATGTCCTCTCCGCTCTTCCCCGAGAACGCCATTCTGATGACGACAGCCAAGCTGTCGAAACGTCAAATAACATACTACCTTGATCAAAAAGTTCCCGGAATAACCACCGTGTGGCGCTCCCATCGTTCCGATTTGAGTTCTGTTTTTTTGGTTAAATTGGTACATCTGTTGTTGATATTCCCTTTAAATCTTAGTGTCATAACTTGACATTTGCAAAAGTTACGTAGCCAAGAGTACATCTATCTCTGTGTGTGTTGGCGATTTTTTACAATTGCAGAAATGGATTTAAATTTGCAACAACGAACTTGTATTAAATTTTGCGTAAAAAACGGAATTTAGTGGCGCACGGACGTTGGAAATGTTGGAAAAGTGTTTCGGCAACGATTCTCTAAAAAAAACGGTCGTTTACCAGTGGCACGAGCGGTTCAGAAGTGGTCGTGAGTCAATCGAAGATGATGAACGCAGTGGCAGACCATCGACATCGAAAGTCGGTGAAAAAATTGATAAAGTAAAAGAAATGTTGGTCAATAACCGCAAATTAACCATCAGAGAAATAGCGGAGGACTTGAACATTGCCTATGGATCCGCCCAAGACATTGTGGTTAATGATTTCGGTTTCCGTCGTGTAGCAGCAAAGTTGGTGCCAAAAGACCTCAATTTCATGCAAAAAAGAGACCGTGTTGACGTCGCAAAAGACATGATTTGCGAGGCTGAATCCGATCCCACATTCATCAAAAGGATCATTACTGGATACGAGACGTGGGTTTATGAGTACGACACGCAATCCAGACATCAGGCAAGTGAATGGCGTTCACCAAATGAGCCGAGACCAAAAAAACCACGTCGTTTTCAGTCAAAAAAGAAGGCAATGCTGACGGTTTTCATGGATTACAACGGTGTAGTGCATCATGAATTTTTGCCAGACAGTAAACAAAGAGTATTATTTGGGCGTTATGAGACGTTTGCGTGAAGCAATTCGCCGAAAGAGACCAGAAATGTGGGCAGAAAACTCGTGGATTTTGCACCATGATAACGCACCGTCGCACAGTGCTATCATTATTCGTAATTTTTTGACGAAAAATGCAACAAATACCATCCAACAGCCACCGAATTCACCTGATTTGGCTCCCTGTGACTTCTTTCTGTTCAATCGAGTTAAAAAACCATTACGGGGAACGCGTTTTAGCAGCCGAGAGGAAGTAATGGAAAAATCGCAGGAAGCACTGATGGACATACCGAAAACCGAATATAAAAAATGTTTCGAGGATTGGATCAAGCGCTGGCATAAGTGTGTTGCAGTCGATGGGGATTACTTTGAAGGGGACAATATAGATTTAGATGAATAAACTTGTATTTTTAATTTTCTGAATAAATTCCGGGAAATTTTTGATCAAGGTAGTATTGTGAGTGTCCTTTCTTTGTGTCTATATTCTAAAAATCTACATCTGTGTTTTCATATAGATTTTCGTCGCCGAAGAGCGTTCCATTTCGAAGATATATACATATATATATATATATATATATATATATATATATATATATATATATATATATGTATAATGTATAACACTTAGCACTAGTGGACACAGACGAAAACAGTTCTTTCCCTCTCTTCCTTGATAAAGGTGGTAACGACCACCGAAAATTCGAAAAATAGTGAGTCTCTTTTTTGTGTGTTTCTGTGTTTTTGTCTGTGTCCACTAGTGCTAAGTGTTATACATTATTATTCACGTCCGTGAGAGTTTCAAAAAGTGTTATGTATATATATATATATAATGTATTTATTTATTTATAAAATATAGTTATCTATAGTATCTATGAGAAAGTTATCTAGCTGGAAGACTATATGAGTTCAGTGTTAGTTTATATTCCGAAAAAGGTAAAGGCTATAAAATATGATGACTGCGGAGCGTCGCAGATTTCGAAAAAGCGTTTGATACAGTGAATTGGGGAAAACTAATGAGTAAATTGCAGAAAATAGAAATAGATTGGATGGAAAGGAGGCTTATTCGCAGCCTGTACATGTCTCAGATTGCTCAGGTGCGGGTGGGGAACGGGGAGTCAGGATTGACAGTGTTTCTAATGTGCATTATCACGGTTGCTCTTCAACCTTTGTGTGGAGGAAATGATTAAAGAGGCATAGGAAGAACTGTAAGTGGGAATATATTTAGACACACAAATACTTTTTATTTTCACGTTTATATACAACATTTACGGCATTGAGGACAGGGTGGAGATTATTTTGTCTCATTTTATTTGAAATTACATGCGGGGAACCTTGCTGCGGTATTAATATTCTGAGCGAGCATAGGGGTTGCAGGACTAGTGCCCACGGAATAAAGGAGCATAATGGACAACCGCAGTAAGTAATTAAAGCGTCGACTCCCTCCATTGCTTTGGGGGAGGGGGGTCGGGAGGGCTTCTTTCTAGGCGCGTATGAAAGAGAGGCAGGCCCAATGAGGAGTGCCGGGGGAGTGTTGGTGGAGGGGGGCGGGTTTGGGAGGGGGGAAGGGGGTAGCTGGGGAAGGGAGTGTGTTGGAGGAGGGACTCGACTGCTCACGGAAAAGCGGGAGCGCATTTTGCGCAAGTCGCACCCCTTGTTCCTCCCTTCCTCTCTTCCTTTCCCCCATTTCCCCTCTTTTCTAACGATGATCCCCGGAGGGCGATCACGTGACTCACCCTTTTGCCGAGGCGCTGACCCTAACGCGAACCGCCCTAATCCAACGAAGGCGCTCCCACCTTCTACCCTTCCCCTCCCCCCCAACCCCCCATGCCACAGTTTTATTTTCGGCCCTCTCTTTTTCCTGTCCGCCGCTCTAAGCGGACAGGCGCTCCTTTTACGACATTAGAAGATCACAAGAGCGTATTTTTTTATATCATTACCTCCCCGGCTCACAGGTCTTCATCCACATTCTCAGGACATAGAAAATTCAAGATTGTTGTGGAAAACACTCTTATCTCGCTTATTTTTCTTTATTGATGGATTTAATTTAGTTTATTCTTTTGCGATCTTTCAAATATCGTATTTTTAGTTGGCGAAGATTTGACAGAAATCCAAGCAATGAGCAAAACCGTTTTCGTTTACACCGCATGACACTTGCGACTCGAGTGTCTCCTCAAATGTGCTCGTGTGTAAATGATATAATATAAGTTTTCCAAATACAAAGTGTTGGTCAAACAAACTGCAGCAGATGCGAGAGAGTGTTTTTGGAGGAAATAACTGAGGAGATTCATT
Source organism: Hetaerina americana (assembly GCF_022747635.1). Lineage (NCBI taxonomy): Eukaryota > Metazoa > Arthropoda > Insecta > Odonata > Calopterygidae > Hetaerina > Hetaerina americana. Next base: position 2,462,405 of record NW_027287194.1, read on the forward strand.
TCTCCTAGTGTTTGAAGCCGGGCGAATTGAATGCCCACTAAGGGAAGGACTTTCCATAATCAAGTTCGTGGGCATTAAGTTGTCTCTTGGAGGTCCTTAAACACTAATTAACCCTTGTGATCCTCTGAACACTTCCTCTCCGGTGAATTCTCTTGTTTACCTCTTATTGTTTCCTTCGCAGTCCCTCGTATCTTAGACTTGATCTTTCTACGGTGTTGATAGGCTATGATATTCTTTCATCTTCGCCGCTAACCGTCTCCTTTCTGTAACGACCTCCGATAAACCCCATGCCACTCAAATTTCCCCGCCCCCTTTTCTTTTCCCTTTCCAGCATTTCACCCTTTTCCTTCACCGTATCGGGAACATGATCGTTAGCAAAAAAATCGGAATTAGTCGAAGAGTATTGGGGAAACTGTACGAAAAAGTTCAATGAGCAATCTAATGTTTTGTTAATTAGGCACCATTTAGAATATGCTTCTGGTACATTACGGGCTCGTCATTAAGTTAGATCGATTGCCGAATTAGACACTCCGATACGTACTTAACTAGAATACTGGAATTCATTAAAGTCGTGCGCAGTTACCTTTGGCTCCGAATCTTAGTTGTTGTGGCAAGAAGCATAGATTGGTAGGCCTTTCATATGTGATCGTGGAGAAGAACAGAGGAAATAAAATAGGCAAAAAGGAGAAAAAGCAAACAAGTAAATGAGAGGGGAAAGAAAGAAGGAAGGTTATTGGGAATAATTAAAAGAAGATAGGACGAGAGAATGAAGGAGACGCTGAGCCGCAACGGGATGCTGAAAGCAGTAATAGGGTGTTAAATACTGGGAAATATTGGTAGGGGGAAAAGATGAATAGGCATTTTGGATGGGATTGAGTCAGAATGATGCAATGCCATAGAATGAGCAATTGGGATATGGGGTTTTACGGATATTTTGTTTCATATATGTTAAGGTTTACGAGTAGTAAGTAGTGTCTAGCTCCATGTTTAGAGGATTAATAGATGGTGAAATTTTTGTCGGGGAGATGGGATGGACTTCATAGACTTGCGGCCTGCCCTTGCGTTGTGTCGGGAGCCTATCAATCGTTCGGGAGTGCATTATGCGGCTGAGGCGTCGCAGAGGGTAGCGACTAGTATTTAGGAGCATATGTAGAGAGTTGAGCGAAGGATAGATCTTGTGAGACCCAACTTTATGATTTAGGGAGAAAAGAACGTTCACGTATATTCTATATTTCAAGGCATTCTATTGTTTCAGGCCCTCAAAAAAATCAAGTCCTCCTCAGATGGAGCTGCCGCAATTTCAGCTGTTCTCATACAAAAGTTACTTCCCTTTGTACTTCCTGTTTTAACTTATATCTTTAATTGGTCTATTCTAACTGAAATGTATCCCTTACTCTGGAAACGTGCCCTCGTCCGTCCCATCTCCAAAAAATCCACACCCACTAACATTGCTGAATACAGACCAATCAGCATTTTGCCTCTTTTATCAAAAGCATTCGAGAGACTCATTCACGAACAAATTTCAAAGTTTCTCAATGAAAATAACTTACTTGATCCTCTACAATCAGGCTTTCGGTCCTCTCACAGCACAGCTACCGCTCTCCTTAAAATAACAGATGACATCCGACTATCCATGGATCGCAAAGAGGTGACAATAATGACTCTCCTAGACTTTACCAAAGCCTTCGACTCTATTGACAAAGATATTCTCTTAGCAAAACTTCAAAACGTGAATTTTTCTTCGTCTTTACTGTGGATTCGCTCATACCTAAGTAACTGATTTCAAAGAGTCATTACACCTAATTCATCCTCTAACTGGCTTCAAATACACAGGGGTGTTCCACAAGGATCCATTCTTGGACCCTTGCTTTTTTCTTTGTATATAAACGATATTAGTAAAGGCATTTTAAATTGCAATCATCACCTTTATGCCGATGATTTATAAATATATCACCATTCCCGCCTTCAAGACCTACCTACAATTTTAAAAAAAATTAATTCAGATCTAGCTGCTTTGTCACTATGGGGAATAAAAAATGTATTGAAAATAAACGCAATCAAAAGTAAGTCCATTATAATCGGATGCCATAAACTACATTCTAAAATAAATATTGATAAACTACCACCACTAAAATTGCAAGGATCTATCATACCATACCTAAGGACAGTAAATAATTTAGGCTTAACCATAAATGAAACATTATCTTGGACTGATCATGCAATTGCTATCTGCATAAAAATTAACTCATCCCTGCATTCACTGAAAAGGTTAAAGCACATTGCTCCCCCCTCCTTAAAGATGCTTCTTGTGTCCTCTCTTCTCATACCCCACTTTGATTACTGTGATGTAGTATACCAAGACCTTTCAGGCGAACTGAAAACCAAACTCCAGGGGACCCATAATTCCTGTTTGCGGTTTATATGTGATCTTAGGAAATACGATCATATTTCCGACTCATTTAATAGAATATCCTGGTTAAAGCTAGAAGGCTGCAGGAATTTACATATTCTTTCACTTTCCTACGGAATACTTTCAAACCACACACTTAAATATCTGTACAAAATTTTCTCTTCATCAGCTCAATCCACCACAGAAATACTAGGGGTAATAATAAACTTCTTGTCCCATACCATCGCACGGAAATCTTTCACAAATCTTTTCATGTTACAGCATGCCGTCTGTGGAAATCTCTCCCAGATGACATAAAAAACTCTCCATCAACAACAGCATTTAGAAGAGCACTTCACAAGTTCATTTTCCTCAGATACTTAACATAACCAGTACAACCTCCCTCATTCCACTCAGCTGCTATACAGATCACTGTGTCTACTAGTTTTTCTGCTTTTTTCCTTTGTCATCTCAAGCGGTAGGAGTTTGCATCATTATTTTTAGAAATATTACGCTTCTCATTACTCCGCATGTGTTGTCAATGTATTTAATTTCTCCATTTCAATTTCAGTAACTTAATAATATGTTTACTATGTAAAAATGATTGTTACAATGTACCTGTATCTTTCCTCTAATTAATATGGTTTTCGCAGGTTTTTCACACCCCCCTCTCTCTTCGTGGGTTTTTTTCCTGCGTGGGTTTTTACTAGCTGAGCAAGGCCACGCTCTCCCTAGCTTTTCCCACAAACCTCATTCTTTGCTTGGACTTTCCTTATTTTATTGTTCTTTATCTTCACTGTCATTTTAATTTGAGTGTATGAGTAGGTGTATTCTTAATTTATATATGTATGTGTATGTATGTATGTATGGGTGTGTATGTGTATGTATGTATGTCGGTCGCGGTAGTCCAGTGGGTAGAGCGTTGGACTTCTGACTGGAGGGTCCCGGGTTCGATTCCTGGGCAAGTATCTGGGCACCTGCAGCTTCACCCAAGCTATGTGATTTTTTGGGTACCAGATCTTCCTGGGAAACCATAACCGGCACAGGGAAAGGAACCGGCCCCCCTACCCTGATGTGTGAATTTCACACGCCGTAGGGCTTAGTACAGGGTGAACTCTACCATCAACTACTAAACCGACTTTCGGGTCGATTACTGTGTTTATGGTTTTTTTATATATGTATGTATGGGTGTATATGTGCGTATTTATGTATGTGTATGCATGTATGTGTGTTTATGCATATATGTGTAGGTATGTATGCATTTATGTTTAGTTATGTGTATGCATATATGTATTTATGTGTATGTGTATGTATGTATATGTGTGTGTATATATATATATGTATATACTTTTTTCTTTTCGATGTGCAAATCTGTGCTAAATGAATTTATGTCTGTCTATATGCATTTATGTGTGCATATGAATGTAACTATAAGTTTAAGGCCTAATTTAATATGTATACGACGATGGGTTAAATGGAAGAAGTGACCATTTGGTCTCAATTTTGCCCAGATAAAGACCTCTATCTATCTATCTATATTTCTAGATTTTAGCAATCAAATAGAGTCGCTCATAAGTTAAAAAGTTGGTAAAATATTTGCAAAGGTACGGGATATGTTTAATAGGCTAGATTAGTAACTAGCCGCGAGAAAATGCCCGTGATAAAAGGTATATCATCGGGCACAGCATGCGTTGCATCGGGAATCCCACAATGAAGTGTTATTGGTCCGCTATTGTTCCTGTTATTCATTTGTGACATCGAATTTCAAGTTTCCATCAAACTTCGTCTATTTGCTGACGATGCCGTGATATGTAGGGAAAAGTATTGCCTTGAAGATGGGATATCGTTAGCTAGCGATCTAAATGAAATTCAAAGTGGTGCGAGACATGGAAGCTAGAATTAAATTTGAATAAAAGTGTTTCAATAAACTTTTGGAGAAAAAGTGTTCACCTTGAAACACTTACACCATGTATAGGGATAACCAACATAAGACAAGTAGAATCGAAAAAAATCGCGTAAACTCGGTATATTGTGCGTTTCATTTATTCGGAGGCGTTCACCTTTCCTCTCAGAGAGAGAGAGAGAGAGAGAGAGAGAGAGAGAGAGAGAGAGAGAGAGACAAAGGATGAAATGAGAAGCTTGACAACAAATAAAACTGGACCAGTAATACCGTAAGGAGAAGTAAATTCTGTAACGGCAGTAAAAAACACAGGGGATCAGGTGAAGTGCTTGCATTTGAGTAACACTTATTATAGCATCGACATAAACGTTAATTCTTTCGAACGAGAGCGGATGCGGACTCAGGCCACAATTTAGTTGTTGTGATGCGTTGCGTCCATTTAAAAAAGATAAGGCAGGGGTGGCTGGTTAGAAAATGGAATGCAGAAGCATTAAATGGATTACAAAGGAAAGAGTAACAGCAGACTGTAGAGAAAATCATAAATGAGGGTAAAGAGATACTATCAATGAAATAAAGGAATGCATCAAAAAAGCGATAGCGAAAGCCGCCAAAGAAACTATATGAGCTGTTAACGGGAAAAGGGCAAAGAAATCTTGGATCACGGATGAGATGATTACTAAGATGGATGAGAGAAGAAAATGGAAGAATGGAAACAGATAATTAGGCAGCAGTAAGTACAAAGAACTAAATAATAAATTAACGCAGGCAATAAATAAAGCCAAAGAAGCATGGTGGAAGACGCAGTGCGAGGATATGGAAAGTTTGCAGAGGATGGGTGAATTTTGTGCACTGTACAGCAAGGTCAAATCGCTATCGGGAAGTAAGAAACGGAGATCTATGCTAACAGTTAGAGATAAGTTGGGTAAGATGATATTTGAACAGAAAAGGTCCATGAGAGATGGAAGGAATACAGATTGGAGGGAAAGAAGGCTAATCCGCAATCTGCACATGTCTCAAACAGCTCAGGTGTGAGTGGCGAACGGGGAGTCCGGATGGGCAGTGTTAGGAGGAGGTGTAAGGCAGGGTTGCCATTTATCACCGTGGTTGTTCAACGTATGTGTGGAGGAAATGATTACAGAGTCATGGGAAGAACCGGAGGTAGGGATAAAATTAGGAGGGGGATCCATAGAGTCCGGATGGGCAGTGTTAGGAAGAGGTGTAAGGCAGGGTTGCCCTTTATCGCCGATGCTGTTCAACCTGTATGCAGAGAAAATGATCAAAGAGGCATTGGAAGAACTCGAGATAGGAATGAAAGTGGGCGGGGAATTCGTAAAATAGTTAGGTTAGCTGATGACCAAGCTCTAATTTGTTAATCAGCCAAGGGGTTGCAAGCATTGCTGAGTGAATTGGAAATTCAGTGGGAAGGATAAGGGATGAGAATGAACATTGATAAAACCAAAGTTTTGCTATTTTCTAGAAAGAAAAAGGTTAACCCAAACATTGAAATAGGAGGGAAAAGCTACAACAGGTAGAACAGTTTACATATCTCGGAAGTGTTGTGGACCAACATGGTCGACTTAGTAGAGACGTATGCAGAAGTATTGCGCTAGGGAAGTATGCCTTTCATAAGGAGGAGGGAGTTGATGACAGGGACGTAGAGTAAGGATGTTAAGAAAATACTCGTAAAAACTTTTATATGGAGCGTGGCTATGTGTGGCGCGGAAACGTGGTCATTGAAGCAGGAGGATAGACGTAGACTGGAGGCTTTTGAAATGTGGGTGTGGAGAAGAACATAGAAGGTGAAATGGACGGAGAAGAAAACAATTGAGGAAGTACTTGGTATGGTGGGCGAAGAGAGCGGTTTGTTGGGAGAAATCCTATGGAGGCAGGAAAAGTGGATGAAGGGGGTGTTGACCGGCAGTGGGATGTTGAAGACTGTGATAGAGGGGAGAATGTTAGGCAAACGAGGAAAGGACAGGAATAGGATGAGTTAGGCATGATGAGGGACTTGATGTAGAGTAGGATGTGGGGTTCTATTTTGTTAGGAGAAACAAAATATTTATTGGTATTTGTGTACATCCAAAACCTACCTTGACCAGTAAATTACATAATGGCTGTGTGTGTATGTATGTGTTATGCTACTCAGAAATTAGATAGCTTCTTTCTTGCCAACTTATTCTTTATCAATTATTTATGAGCATTTTGTGCATTAAATAGTAAGATATTGTTATAATTACATGTATCTATTCCGGCTTATTCCCGCTGAGAGGTGTGGGAAGGGGCGTTTTTGCGAGGGAGCAAGCCTCTGCCCGTGGGATAGCGATGCCTTTCCCTGTATAAGCGATGCCTGGTCAGACATTGGTACATGTTGTGCGTGGAAGTACATGTTGTTCTGTGTTTGCCGTGGAAACGGGGCGGCTGTGGAGCTGCAGCACCACTTCATCCACCCGCCTATTCCCCACTCCTCCGTCCCTCATTATATCCGCCAGCGCTGGCAGTCGGCTTTAGTTTTCTTCAAGCGATCCCAGAAGGGCTTTAAAATGGCGGGAGTCCCCGCCTTTTCACCCGGTCGCTCCCGTGGAAAGCGGATCAGGATGTTGCTCGGGCATCCTTACGTCGAATCAAGGTGATTGTATACGTAAGCTTTCGGTTATCCTGTGGTATTAATTGCTGTCTTCGGTATCCTTATCAATGGATCAATCATACGGATTGGTGGGTTTTAGTCGGTCCAATGACTTCAGTCATATTTCTTTACGGAATTCAGAAGATACATCCATGCTTAAGATCTAGGTTGTTCCCAATTGCATCCTCTTTCAATTTCTTCGTACTTTCTGCTCTATTGGCTCAAATGGAATATGTTTGCTTATATGAAAGCAGTTGCTTTGTAAACGCGCTATTTTTTCATCTGGGATTCCGTTACAGTCTGTATTGTAGCCATGGATAAAACGGATAGGCTTATTATTAATTCATTAAACTTCTATGAGACAGGAATAATTCTAATGCCATAACGAAAACGAAAGAAAATAAAACTGCAGGAGGAAAAACTGTGTGTTTGTAAAAAAATGTTTCAATTGAATAATTGATATCAATTTTTATCTTATTTCAAGGTATATTGTTTCTGTTTATTTATATAATAATTTTATTTATTTGATCAGTTTAGAGGAGCTAGATTTTTAAAAAGTTGTTTAGATAAACGTAGTAGTCCATCCAAGATATTAGAGCGGCTAGGCTGGGAATCACTCACGTAGCGAAGGTTAAATTACAGATAAAATCTCTTGCGTAAATTGGAAGGACGTCTCTTTAGCAGTGACGATGACAATGTTGTGTTTACCCCATCGCACTACGGTAGGAAATATTATGTCATTAAAATGAGAGAGATTAAGTGTAAAATGTATAGATTTTAAGATCTCTTATTTTCTCACGAGCGATAAGAGATAAGCATAGTATGGTGTGTAATCGTCCCCTTCCAAACACACTAAGGGTACTATGTTAACAAAAGTGGACGGTGATTTAAAAATAAAAATGCCACTAAAACTATTTCCACTGCGATAATTTGATCGGACAAAAATGTTGGACGCAATCATGTTTTCACCAGCCATACTTCTCAGGGTCGGAATCCTACATTAAAGTACTTCAGATTACCCGTTGCAGGTCAATTGAGTGATTTCTAATGACTCCGGGGGTAATGATCAAGCGGCGTTAACCACTCGGTGTAATAATAGCGTACAGACCTAGGGCGAGAATAGACGAAGGGAACGATCTATTCAATCGTTTATACACTTGCGATAGAAACGGGACGAAAAAATTAAAATAACGGAGAAGGCAATGAGAACTCGAGTTTTGAATAAGCGGATCGATACGACGGAGTGTGTAATCCTTCACGTCGCCGTTAGTTAATCACACTTCATGTGCACGAGTGAGTTTGCGCAAATGTGAAATCCGGGGAATAAAGGGGACTGCCTGTGTTGTGATGCTTTCGATGTCCTAAATCTAACGAATCCTAAACTCTTGTGAGCCTTTGAAAAGTTTCCACAACCCTCACACTCATACTTCTCCGTAGAAACTGGGCGGTAGTTGTTGATTGGACCAAATCGGAGTATTCCCATCGCATTGCGAACAAACGGAAATTACACGAGCTCGGAAGAGGTCATTGCAACCTTCCGCGTGTTGTTATTCATTGCGATTACGTGCATAGTTTCACGAATTCTTGCATTTCGACCCATTTCCATTTCAGGGTAACCAGGCGATAGCTGCTGTAAATCCGTAACAATAGCATTCCCATTGATCCATCCCATTAAATTGCCACTCATCTGGTTTGAATATTCCAGTCTCACGTTGCCAAATCTGCTGAATCTTGTGTAATTTCATTCCTAGGTAGTTGAATAACTTTTAGCTATTAATAAGGGTGTTATTTTCAAGGATTAGCTTTTTTAACTCTCCATCTGTTCAAATATATACGAGGGTGGTCTGAAAAGTTTCCGATCTCAGAAAATTTCAGGAAAAATGACTTTTATCTTGTAAGGTACCTAAATATGTACTGATATAGACAATTCTACTCGACTCATGTGTGGAGGGTGTGTGGAATGCCGTGTACTACTAAGCCCTGAATAACATAAGGCGAAATATCCTTAAATCCCATATTACAATTCCTTATTTAGTCCTTCTTAAATTCTAGCTTCCTTGATCCCGGTTAAAATAACCATTACATTGTACATAAATCACCTCGTATTACAACGTTTGAGCGAAGAAATCAAGCCAAAGCGGCCGCATTTGGCTCAGAAGAAAGTGTTTGTTCATCAAGACAAAACACCAACTCACAAATCCGTTATTGCAATGGCCAAAATTCATGAATTAAAGTTTCAACTGCTGCCTCAATTACTGGCTATTCGCCAGATTTCGTACCCTCGGATTATTTTCTGCTCGCAAACTTGAAAGAATGGCTTGATGGTCAAAGATTTTCCAGCCGTGAAGAAGTGACGTTGGCTGTTAATGGCTCTTTTGAGGAGCAAGACAGTTCTTGCCATAAACATCACTGGGAAAAGTTTATAGAGCTGGAAGGAGACTATTTCGAAAAATAAATACATTATTTTCCACAATGTTTGTGTTTTCTTTTTTGGATCGGGTACTTCTGGGAGTATCCTCGTGTTTCCTCCTTTTACCTCAATTCCCCAGCAGCCTCCACTCTGTTATACATCATTGTCTTCAGCATCCCATTGCCTGCCTCTTAATTATCGCCCGTGCCCAATTTTCCTGCCTATTTCATATTTTTCTTTCATTCCCGTACATTTTATTTTCCCCATTCTTCTACACGCTCACATCTCGAAAATCACCTTCAAAATATTCCAAAACGCCAACAAGAATGTCCAAGTGATTGAAACGTCGTACTAATTATTTCATATTTCAGAAACATTTACATCTACACAATACCCCATAAGCCACCGCGAGGGCGTGTGGCGGGGGGTGTTAGGCCACCGGCCATGCATGCACAATCGCAATCATGTTACCTCTACTCAAATATTAGTTTCATTAGATTAATCATCCACTCGACTAGCCCTAATCGCACAAAAGAAAGTACTTACATGCCAATCTATTCAGGAAAGGACACGTATGCACAAATCATGCTGTATAACTTAAAAAAGAAATAAAAAGGATAAGATGCAGGATATCGACAAATATATGCACTAGCAATTATAATTATTTCCCACACGATTGCTGTAATATCTATTATGATCTCTTATGGTTAGAGGAAAAACGGCATTTTAAATCTATTCGTTCTACTATAAATCTCTATGATTTTACGTTGGTTGTCTGATCTATCATAGTAAGTACCTGTAATATGTCCGAAACATCCCCAGATAAGAAACCTGCCTCAAATGTACGCAGTAAATTTTACCTGTATTTAAGTTTACGTTCATCTATTTGGTCCAATCTTAATTCTTCCAATAGTGCGGTGAGACTGTTATCTTGTTCATAACATATTTTCACAAGCCTAGCTGCTCTACGTTGCACTCGATCTAGTTCCAAGATTAAGAGCCTACTTCACGAAGGATTCCACACACTTGCGGCACGCTCAAGGTGGGGCCTAACTTACGTGAAATAACAAAGTGCCTTGCAACTCTCATTGCAATTCCAAAGTAATCTTTTTATGAGTCCTAACTATTTATTTGCTATACCGCAAAATTCACGAATGTGTTGTCGTTCTACACATCTCTATAGTTCTATCGCATTACACATCTGTGGTTATAGTAACACCCAAGTATTTGACAGATTCCACGTGTGTTATGTTGGGTCCCTGTATTGTGTGTTTTCTGGTGAAGTACTTTTCCTCCAAAAATTGATCCAAACATATTTATTCAAATTTACTTCTAGAGTTACAAATCAGCTGGTTTAATTCTTCTGGGAAGCTCCATTTATTTAATGATTTCATATGCAAAATATCGTTTTCCTCCTAAAAGTCATCGTTTTGGCATCGAAAATCGTCTCCTTGGCTAAAGCTTCATGCACGAGTAGGAGCGATTTTAACTGGGGAATCAATCAAATAGTAATGAATTCCGCGTCCCCTCGAATGTTCTCTTGCAACAGGCTGAGATGTTTGTTTTCAGAAAGTTAAATTATAAAGGTTTTTCTTCCGAGTTAAGCGCAAGTTATGTAAATATTTGAGGAGATTTTATAAATGCAGTATAAAACACATGTAATCAAGTGAATCTTCCAGAAATCAATCCGCAATAAACATTCCGTACATATTGCTAGTTCTCGCAATACATTTGGCGATCTAAAATTATAAAATATATTTCAGTATTTTATCGTTGCGTGGGACTACTGACCGGAGGGCCCGGGTTCGATTCCCAGTCAAGTCTCTCTGGCACCTGCAGCTCGACCCTAGCTGTGCGATTTTTCAGGTACCAGATCTTCCTGGGAAACCGTAGCCGGCACAGGGAAAGGAACTGGCTCCCCTACCCTGATGTGTGAATTTCATACGCCGAATAGGGCTTAGTACTGGGTGACCTCTACCATCACCTACTAAACCGACCTTCGAGTTGATTTATGTGTTTATGGTTATGTTGTGGTTATTTATTGTCGGAATAATGCATCCTATTTTTCTGATCTTACCATGCATTACATTTTCTTTTTCAATCACAGTGATATTTTCGTTTAATTTTAGATATCATATTTAGTTTTTATTTAACGCATCCTTTCCTTATTTCTTCAACCTGAACGACGTTTGTGTCTGATGATATTCGAACGTATTCAAGGCGGAGGTAATCCTTCGCAGTGGAGTGCTTGTCTATGAAATGCTTGTGATCGATTTACATTTTTTATACCAAAGTTATTTGACCTGCATACGAATCATCATCCTCCAAAAACAAACCGTTTTCATGCACTTTTCCACCAATCACAGTGTACCAAATATAATTCGCTGTGCCTGCGATTTATCTTAGAAAAACTCAGTCCAGAAAATTACGACTAACTTCATCATGTAAATGGATAAAAATCCATGATTTAAGATCTTCCACACTTTGAACTTGATATATTTCGATTTTTCTGGACCCATCTCACAATAGCTTCTAATATGTTTCAAATATGTATCTCGACTCTATTCGAACTCTACCTATTTCTTCGTGTTACTTATAGCGGGATTTAATAACTAAAACGTCCTTCGACGAGGTAATTAAATTAATTACTTGATTAAAATATGTTACGCAAATTTTTAGGAGCATTATTTCGCTGTGAAAAACTTGTACGTGATAGAATGTAGTTAATGATTTTACCTGTAGGTGTCTCCTCTCGCGAGCAACAATCATCATGTGTAATGGCTTTATTCTGTCACCTAGTTCTGAGACCTGAGGCCGAAATAACATGTTTGCTCTTATTAGGCCTCGTTATTCGTATTATTTATTCCGTTCCACGACATCCAGACTTCGCATGTATTAATATTTATTAAGATTCCGTCTGAAAAAACAGGGTGTGGCTACTATTCCGCGTTAGTAGTTCCGTGATTCGACGTTAGATGCCCCCTGGTTCATTACGAAAATCCCCGCTGGTGCTTCGGGTGGGTGCATTGTGATTAGGGGGGAGGGTGGTGCTCGGGGAGGGGATGGGTTGGCAAATATCCTGCCTTCTCGTGATTTCCCACCAGCCGAGTATAGTGTGCATATCCACCCAACGGTTGAGATCCGACTTTCCACCACCCCAATCCCTTCAGAGGCTTCGAGATCTGGAAGGAATATTGAGATCGGCCGATTTTGAGGTCAACATGGGTCGCGACACGCTTTAATTTCCTCCCCTCTGCTCAGGTAGATCAAAAGGGCGGGCACAAATTTAATGCAAATACCGTTCCATTATTCTCCGTGTGCAGTCCATATTTTTATATGAATGAAATACTTTGAGAACAGGGTCAAAAGTCTGAATAAATGGACTGATTTACGATGCAAACAGGGTCGGAAACCTGTTTCATTCATCCAAATTTCGGATTCAATGTTCCAAATTTTTGATCGTTCCAACCCACGTCTATTGTACCGAGGTTTCGGATCAAAATGTGTTAGGATACTTGATATGTGCCCAGATTTCAGATCCATTTTTTCTTGTTTGAATTCTTCACATGTATCTGGATTTGGATCCTTGGCAATCCTGGTTTCGGATCCAAACTGGATGGGAAACCTGGCTTAGGCATCCAGATTTCGGATCCAGTGTTATACATTTTTTATCCCAATCATTTATCTGGATTTGGATACTTTCAAAACCGAGATTTTGGATCCCAAACGTTTTGTGTCCCTGATTTATTTATCCGCGTTTCGGAAAGGGCGAAAGAAAGAGAAAAAACAACTTAGCACTTCCACACACTTTTAATACAACACGACCATGGTTTCGATGCTGCGCATCGTCATCCGGCGATACGCGTTTCGGATCCTATATTTCACATTTTGGATCCTTTCCTAACAAAGCCTTGGGATCCTAACTGGATCAGAAACCTGGCTGTTGAGGAAAAAGGATGAGTGTGGATTAGTGGCTATAGAAAATTGGCTAATGATACGGTAAGGTTATATAAAATAAACAAAGCGGAGGGCTAACTATTATGTTTTAAATGTAGAGTGAGAAGATAGAAATATTCTACGAGAACTCTGAAGATGGTATAAACAGTGGGTGTTAGAGATGATATATATGTTGATATCAAGATGTCGAAGGCCTTGGTAGAAGAAAGAAATGATAAGCGGAGTCGAGGAATGTAATTAGTACTTGTATGTGTACGGGCGGTTTTTTAAATGATATAATACGTGTATATAAGTATCGTATAGTCAAATATGGGCAAAAATAAGAGTTTTGCATTTATGCAGGATGATTTGCCTCATATGTAGTTTAAGATAAAATTACTTCATTTTTTTAACATATCAACCGGTAATTCTATGGCCAATAACGACTGAGTTGTTCTTCCACGCGTGCTCTAGTGATATAGGGGGGTACCATGGTATCGGAATGTCATCGGCCGTAGATTATGACTGCTTGAATAACTGTTTTTTTTCGGAAACCTTTTAATCCAAATATTCGGCTGTCTTGTCGTATGAATTTTGTTTGTTTTCCAAGGAAGAAATGGTTTTCAGACTAATAGCAAGTTATGAGGCGCATTTAAAGAGTCGAAGGGCAGAAAGAAGTGGTAGTGGCGTTGGAGGGCGAGGGAAGGGAAGAGGGGATTGCAGGGAGGAATCCAAAGGAGGCAGGAGAAAAGGGGATCCAGAGAGTTATTATTAATAATGTTATGTTAAAGACTTCGCTTCAATGCCTAGGTATTTTCAAGTGGGATGAAGATGAATGCAAAAGAAAATGGACTATTAAGATCTCAAAAAGGAATAAGGTTATATTCTACTTTAAATTTTAATTTGAACAGTACGTCTATCTTGTAAGTGTTTTGGACCAAGGTGGTCAAAACTTAAATAATATCAGAAAAATAATTACTTTTGGCAGAGAGTATTTTACGTGGAGGAGGGAAAGGATGACCGGCGGAAACTTGCTCACTGAATCAAGACGATAGGGAATAGGATAGGCGTATTGGGCGCAGTCAAGGGAGGAAGGTAGTATCATGTTACGCCTGAAACTGTGTCATGTGGTATTATGTGTAATTTACCCCCTATCACGCATACCCGTAGTGGCTTGGTAGCTTGCTAAAATATCTATCGGGCATGCGTCGTCATTTGTTTTTGCGTCTATTGTGAGGAGACAAGCGAATGAGCCGGATGCGAAACTCTGGACGAGACATCTGTCGGTGGCTAATTTCAATCGGTAAGAGTGGACTTTGGAACAAAATTCAATCTAATCTAAAATCGCCAGAAACGTAGGACGATGATATTATACGTCAAAGCAATTTGGTGTTCCGGTGGAAAAAGCCTTTCGCCTTGAATTCGTGGGCAAATCTCGTAAAAGTTTGAAGTATAATATCATCTCCGAATCCTCCATTTGTTTACGTACGCCGCAACAGCTTTCAGATTTTGCGGGTGTGATCCGAAATTTCGCACGAAGAGCGCTCCAAGGTGAAAGGAAAACCCGGAAATGGATACTTAGTCGGATGCTACGTTGTCGGCTATAACAGGATCCCCCACTGCCGTATTATTGTGTCCTGTTGCATTATTCTGGAGCATCGTCCGGAACTGAAAATTACTGCCACTCCCGGAAATTGAACCATGCGAATACTGCCCTCCCATTTGCTCTTTTTCGCTTAGTGTATACCTACATTCGTACCTCACCGCTTTCCAATTTCAAAGACCGAATCACCCAGGTAGTGTTTTTTTGAAGTTCCGCAAGGCATCCTCTTCCAAATCTGTTAATTCCTTCACGTTTCTCCGCATCTTCCATCAACTGATCCTCGTCGATGTATTCCCCGCCCACCCTCGTATATAATGTTTCCATCGCAGTGATATTTCCATTCCTATCTCCGATCGCACATTGTGCCTTGCTGTTTGCGTGGGACGTTTTTTATTTCCATTCTTCGGTCCTTCGTTGTCTGTAAGCTTCGATTGTCGCCTACTCCTCACATTTCTGACTTATTATTCGGGATGCTAGAAAGGGTTCCTTGAAATGTAACTTGAGTGGCGTCATTTTTCTTTCCATTTTAGGTTCGCCCTGCGCGGTATTCACCTTTTAAGAGGATGGACATTTTGCGAATTTTAATACTTATTCGAAAGCTTTTGAAGCTCGCGATTACTACAATATTACTGGCTATTACGCCGGCGGCAACGATCCCTAGACGATTTCTTTATTTTTGAGTTTCGCTCATGTAAACCAACAACTTATGAAATTTAAAAATAACAATGATGCATTGCCATTCCAAAAGGTGCGCATCGCAGCGCGTGTTGTCCTGGCGTGAACTCTGATTGGTTGACTCCATTCAACGGTAATAATATACAAAAATTAAATGATCAAATTATATAGTGGCAGCATTATTTTGCGTAATATATAAATACGTTAAATTTTATTAAATGATAGAACTTTTACGCAGTAATATAACCAAAGACATTTCCAAATGAAAATCTGTTGTAAAGACATCGCGTATCGAAACTTTGATGGAAATACGTGAATGCGTCTTAACCGTCCATGTCGATTATACTGAACACGACCATGTCGTCAGTTGCATAGAAGTTGTTGCAAGATATAAACAAGCTATATGCGAGTAAAAACTGATAAATTTCTTGAACAATATTAGGTTAAAAATTGTGCATGTGAACGGAGATTTGGCAACAAAGATGTGGCTTCACATATACCATAAATATCCCGGGCAAATGGTTTATTTATGCCATTCACAATGAAGAATGCACTTCATTGAAAATTTTCTTATAAATAACGAATCTAAAATTTTTCTGCTAATTTTGAAACGTGATTTTATAGAAATTAGTGCGTTTTTATCAAAAAATTTAAACTGGGGTTACACCATTTCTTTTTCCCAACTTTCCTTGGAAACTTTTTCATTGAAATGGGAATAGTTTATCCTTTCCGGTTAGCATCTTATAAAGTAAAACAATGAAATAGAAAAATAATTTCCGCAAATGTCAACCTATAGAAGTGAATGAATCATATTACTCTCGAAAATTCGTATTTTTTTCAGCTTTCAGACCCCTCGAAAGTCTTATAATTCGATTTTCATATTTATAGAAGCATCAGAATGTCATTGATAATTGTCGCGAACATATGCAATTCTTCAAATAATTCCAAACTAAAATTTATCCTGCCTTTATCTTCTTTTCCTTTGAGAAAAAAGATGTTTGCTCAAGAACTCAAATAAATAACTTTCTTCTGGAGATTTTCCCTTCTGTTAAAATTACATTAAAATCAAATTGAGTAGCTGCAGGCGTAATGTGGTGGAAATCGAATTTTACATTATTTCACATTAATACAAACAATAATTAAGCATAAATAAAAATATATTAAAACAACCTTGACGTGGTGGAAGGGCTTGTGCGTTCCGATGAACCCTATAGCTGTGCTGGCGGGAGTAATAATAATTGCTCCTGGTAGGCTCCCCCATGCCAGATAGGTCGAAGGTTAGAAGCCAGACGAAAGGTAGTCCACGCAGCGTCTGTTCCTCAGTGAGGCGGCTGCAATGTCGTCTGACCCCAGTGGGGCGGCCAGTAAGTGATGGTGTCACGTTAAAAACACTATTGAGGAAGCAACGGGAAACCACCTATTTATCATTCCCAGGAATAACATGATGGACTATACAGAGATATTGAGTCCTGGCAACTACGGGGCTCGGCCCAATCGGCCAAGTGTCGTGCCCGGCATCGGGGGAGGCAAGGCTTCCGCGGTCGTCATCCCACGAAACCTATGCAAGGGAAAACCAGCAGCAGCAGGACAGAAGACGCAGGAGAAAAAGACCAAATTAGTGAGAATAGGAAGATGGAATATTAAGACAATGATGAGGAGAGGGAAATTGGAGAATGTTAAGCGAGAGATGGAAAGGGGATATATAGATATTTTAGGCCTATGCGAGGTGAGATGGAAAGATAGCGGGGATTACTGGAGTGATTAGTATAGAATAATATACAGCGGCGGGGACGAGAGCCAACGAGGGGTTGCCATAGTATTAAATGAAGAGGTAAGGAGAAGCGTAGTCAATATAGAGCAGGTAACGGATAGAATACAACCAGTAGAGATAAAAGCAGAACCAACGAACTTGGGTATTATTCAGGTATACATGCCACCGAGCAACCATAAGAAAGAAGAGGTCGATAGGATATACGATCAGTTAGAGGTAATAATCGCGTGTGTTCCTGCAGGAAAATATTTGAAGTGATGGACGATTGGAATGCGACGGTAGGCGAAGGAAGATATGGTGACGAGGTCGGGGCCTACGGTTTAGGCAAGAGGATAGACCGCGGGGAGAAAGCAGTTGAGTTCTGCAGGAGACAGGGGCTAGTCATCACCAAAACTTGGTTTAGACACGACAAAAGACGCAGGTATATTAGGAAAATGCCAGGTGACTAAGAAAGGTAACAGCTAGATTATATCATGGTTAGACTCAGGTTTAGGAACTGTAAGAAAAATTCGCAAGGCTTCCCGGGAGCGGATGCGGACCCTGACCACAATTTAGTGGTTATGAAATGTAGCGTCCATTTCAAAAAGATAAGGCAGGGGCGGCGAGTCAGAAAATGGAATGTAGAAGCATTAAATGGTTTGAAAAGGAAGGAATACAAACAGGCGGTAGAGGAAATCATGGAGAATGGTAAAGAGCTAAGTACCATCGAAGAAAAATGGGAAAGTATTAAGAAAGGGTTGTCTGAAGCCACGAAAGACACTATTGGAACCGTTAACGCTAAAAGGACTAGGAAACCATGGATCACGGATAAGATGATTACAAAGATGGACGAGCGGCGGAAATGGAAGAATGTAAATACAGAATAAGGAAAAATTAAGTACAAAGATTTGAACAATAAATTGAGGCGGGCAACAAATAAAGCAAAAGAAGCATGGTGGAAGATGCAGTGCGAGGATATGGAAAGTCTGCAGAGGAAGGGTGAAATCGGTGCGCTGTACAGCAAAGTTAAATCTTTATCGGGAAGTAAGAAAGAAAGATCAACGATAGTAGTTAGAAATAACGCGGATAAGGTGATATTTGACGCAGGGAAGGTCCAAGAGAGATGGAAGGAATATATAAAAGAACTGTATAGTAAAGAGCTTAGACCAACAAAGTTGGACATAGAAAAGGAATATGACGTAGAGGAAGACAGATTAGGTCCAGGCATACTAGACAATAAGATAGAAAGGGCATTAAGGTAGATGAAACTAAATAAGGCCGTGGGGGTGGATAATATTCCCACGGAAATTTTAAATGCCTTAGGAAAATGTGGGAGGAAGAGGCTATATGGGCTGATCCGTAGTATTTACGAGGAAGGAATCTGGCCGGAAGACTTTGTGAAATCAGTTTTTGTTCTATTCTGAAAAAGGTAAAGGCAACATCATGTGAAGACTACGGGACGATAAGTTTGATATCCCACGCAGCTAAAGTTGTTCTCAGGATCATAAACAAAAGGATAGAGAGTAGCGCAAATGATTACTTAGGAGATGATCAGTTTGGGTTTAGGAAGGGGAGAGGTACGCGTCATGCCATTGCAGTAATGAGTTTATTAATCGAGAGGAATATAGAACACAACCAGGAGGGATTTGCCTGTTTCGTAGATTTCGAAAAAGCGTTTGATAGAGTGAATTGGGAAAAACTAATGAGTATATTTCCGAAAATAGGAATAGATTGGAGGAAAAGGAGGCTAATTCGCAACGAAACTGGGCGGGGAATTCGTAAAATCAGTTAGGTTTGCTGATGACCAAGCTTTAGTTTGTCAGTCAGCCAAGGGGCTGCTTAGTGAATTGGAAATTAAGTGCGACAGGTATGGGATGAGAATCAATAATAATAAAACAAAGGTTTTGCGATTTTCTAGAAAGAAAAAGGCCAAGCTTTACATTAAAATAGGAGGGAAAGAACTAGAGCAGATAGAACAGTGTACGTATCTCGGAAGTGTTTTGGACCAACATGATCGACTTAGTAGAGACGTAAGGAGAAGAATTTCGCTGGGGAAACATGCCTTTCATAAGGGGGAGGGAGTTGATGACGGGGACGCTGGGTAAGGATGTTAAGAAAAAACCCGTAAAAACTTTGATATGGAGCGTAGCTATGTACGGCGTGGAAACGTGGTCATTGAAGCAGGAGGATAGACGTAGATTGAAGGCTTTTGAAATGTGAGTGTGGAGAAGAATGGAGAAGGTGAAATGGACAGAGAAGAAATCAATTGAGGAAGTACTTGGTATGGTGGGCGAAGAGAGGGGTTTGTTGGGAGCAATCCTATGGAGGCAGGAAAAGTGGATGAAGGGGTTATTGACCGGCAGCGGTATGTTGAGGACTGTAATTGAGGGGAGAATGTTGGGTAAAAGAGGAAAGGGATGGAAAAGGATAGGGATGCTAAATGGGATGAAGGGAGGAAGAAAGTACTCAGAGCTGAAGAGGGACCTGATGTAGAGTAGGATGCTGTGTTTTGCTAGGGGCCACACATTTTTTAATTAGTAATCACGTCCATCCAAAAACCTACCTTAACCTGTAGATTACCTAAAAATATAAAATAAATTTAAGAGATATGAAGTGGAAATGTGCTACGATCAGTTATTCATTACATTAAAATCAATAGCATGGCTCATTAATTGGATCATTAAGTTTACTGTAGCGATATTCCGTACGTATAGATTTTTATATCAATTAAAAATTAAGTCTAAAACATTTACATCTGCATCTACAGCTACATAATACCCCGCAAGCCGCCGTAAGGGCGTGTGGCGGGGGGTGTTAAGTCACCAACCGCAAAAAGGAAAAATAAAACATGCAAAAAAAACAACACGGAAAATTACACCCACAGCATCGCACACACTCATGCAAAAATGCCTTCATCCAATACTCATACAAACGCATATACCGCAAAACAACTAAAAAACTGCACCCCATGCTTTTACTTTGAAATTAACATTGAATGTGTGACAATTAATGGGCATAATTAGAAATTCAGGAAACTAAAACATTTAGGTAGGGAAAGAAGGGTCAAAAGATTTTTCTCGTCTTCCATATCACCGATACGCCATACGCCATCACCGTTTGGTCTTTTTACGATGCGACGAACAGCAATATTTTGTTAATCGTTTCGGCATTAAGTCTCCGTAGGAATCGAGAAGAGGAATTTATCGAGGTCAACCAACTGATTGACGCTAAAGATTAAGGATCAGCTCAAGGAGTTGCTCGGCAGAGGAACACATATATTTCTCGGCGGCAGCACGTGCGCTGCCATGCCTCCTTTGTTTTCTTGTTTGCTCGTGACGATTGATGAGTCATTCTCTCGCAGCCCCCCTCCCCCTCCGGTCCATGACAGGCCGACGACCTCCGACGGCGACTGGGGTCCACGGACCACCGTCGCCTCCCAGCTCTCACACAGTCGAGGCGTTGTCCAATGTTAGGTTTTTTAACAAAGGTTCTCATAAAAAATCGATGCACAGCTGAGAACCGTCGTATTAGGAATAGATGACATCGAAATATACATAAATAAATTTTCGAAACAGAATTTCGATGAATAATCTTCGATTTTTCTCATTCTTGTATCGGAAATGTTATCGATACGAATGTTTCGATCAAGTTTTTTGGAAGAAGCCTAGTGGTTTAAGCTAGGTTTTCTATTAGCCCAAGTATTAAATACTACTGCACTTTAAAACCTTGA
Source organism: Hetaerina americana (assembly GCF_022747635.1). Lineage (NCBI taxonomy): Eukaryota > Metazoa > Arthropoda > Insecta > Odonata > Calopterygidae > Hetaerina > Hetaerina americana. Next base: position 2,483,421 of record NW_027287194.1, read on the forward strand.
TTAGCATTTCGCAATTGTATTCTTAAACCACAATCTAAAGGTTACAATAACTCATTCCCAAGTTCTGCCTGCCCTTTACTTCCCATGAACTCCGTCCAAAGTGGGCACTCTCTATTCCTCCCTCCACCTGGCCACCCCAACATTCGCCCCTCCTTTATCATAGCCATTAGCATCTCATTGCTAATCTGAAGCGCCTCCTCCTCCACCCACTTGCATCCTTCGCATTCCTCCCATCCAGCGTCTGTCTCCCTCCATTCCGCCACCATGCCCACCACTTCATCCTTTCTCTGTTGTTCATCTATTCTTCTCAATGCCCTGTACGTGAAATCAAGCCGCCGGCGTAACTTTGCGTACGGGGATAATCGGAAAAGTTTCCAAACCAGCAAATGAACGAGGAATTTTTTCTTCAAATTTATTTTTATTTTTCAATGTACAGGGTCCGTTCCAAAAGTGATGCAATTAAATTTCCTGCGACGCTTCTATTGGTTGGAGTGGCTGCAAACCACTTGAAGTAGGTGGGGGGAACGATAAGCTTTGCCGCGAAACCGGTCTCAGTGCTCTCCAAGCTGTGGAAGCTGCAGGACGTCCGTTATTGTGAACCTCTGCGCGCCGACCGTGTCACGAAACAAATGGAATCGACGATTGAGCAGCATTATGCGGTTGCTAAGTTTTGTGCTAAACTGAAAAAAATCTCTTGAGGAGACTAAAAAATGATTCGTGAGGCTTACGGGGGCTCTGCTCTGCCCTACTCACAAGTTTCGAGGTGGTCAAAGGCCTTTAAGGAGGGCCGGGAAGAGGTTCACGATGAACAACGCTCTGGGCGGCCATCAACCAGCGAAACCGACTACAATGTTGCTCGTGTTCGACAATTGTAGGACTCAGAGCGTCGATTGAGTATGAACATGGTTGCCAATGAACAGCACTTGACTTGTACTTTTGTATTTCGCTTTCTCACTGAAGATGTAGCGATACAGAAAGTGTTCCCGAGCTCGTGCCCAAGGTGTCTTTCACAACGCGCTACGAATCCACGAGTTCCTGGCCAAACATCAGGTGCCCACGCTGCCCCCCCCCTTATAGTCCTGACGTCACCCCAGCAGACTTTGTTCCCTCGGATTGAGGCAGCCCTGAAAGGAACCCATTTTTCGTCCATTGAAGAGATCCAATCAGCCGTGACGAAGACCTTGTGAGAGGTCCCCGAAGACGCCTTCTAGGGAACGAACCGGTCATGGCAGAGTCGCCGGAAAAATCTGTAGAGGCACTAGGACAGTACTTTGAAGAATTTTGAGAGTTTGTGAAAATCTATTCAATTAAATACTTACTTTTGAAACGGACACTGCATTATCTCAGAAGTCGTTACTTATTCCTTAGCGATGCTCTTAACTCTTTTAACCCTCCCAAATAGTGGTTGACGTCTTTCTCCGCAAACTAGGCGTTTATGTACTTATGGCGGTTAGCTTCTCGACCGACGAAAATCTCTCTCATTCAAGTGAAATGTTAAGGTTAGAAAATAGGGAATAGTTCCGGTGGATCAGATCTGGTGAATACGGTGGTGAGTGGTCAAGCAATTTGAAGTGGAATTCGTGAATGTTAGATATGTTGACGGTCGAAGTGTGAACATGTGCTTTATCCTAATGGGGAAGCACTTTCTTCCTCTTCAAATGCAGTCTATTTTGCAAATTTGGCACCTTCAGGTTGTCAAAGTTCGCTATACTCTTACGTTATTGATTTACCTTTTTCAAGGCAATCAATCACGATTGTTCCAATCCGTGACAATCACGAGGTTTCCACGATATTTGATTGTTTATCAACCAATATTTTTCCCTTCCCCTCTCATATCCTCCCTTATCACTTACGATCGAAAATACGACCGTATTTCCGACTCATTTGCTAGAATATCCTGGCTAAAGCTAGAAGGCCGCCGGCAATGACATATTCTTTCAATTTTCAACAGAGTACTTGCAAACCGCAGACCTAAATATCTACGCAAAAATTTCCTCCCCATCAGCTCAATCTACACCAGATATACTAGGGGTAATAATAAACTTCTTGTCCCACACCATCGCACGGAAATCTAGCACAAATATTTTCATGCTACAACATGCCGTCTGTGGAACTCTATCCCAGATGATATAAGAACTGAAACTGGAAATTGGAAATTCTGGAACTGGCCAGATGATAAAAAAAAACTCTTCAACCACAACATTTACGAGAGCACTGAACAGGTTCATTTCGCTCAGGTACAACACTCAACCAGTATGCCCCTCCCTCATTCCACTCGGCTGCTTTACAGTTCACCCTTTCCACTTTTTCTTTTTTCATTCAGGATTTGTTGCTACTTGTTTTCAGGATTTTTCATTATTATTTTAATTCAATGTTATGTTTCTCATTACTCTTCATGCGTTGGCAATAAAATTGATTTTTTCATTTCAATTTCAGTAACGTAATAATATGCATACTATGTAAAAATGATTTTTATATTGCACATACATTTTTACTCGAAATAATAGGAATTTCCAGGTGTTTCAAACCCCAATTGTCTTCAAGGATGTTTTCCTGCTTGGGTTTTTAATAGGTGAGCAATGCCAATCCCTCTCTAGCTTATCCCACAAACCTGATTCTTTGCCAAGACTTTCCCTATTTTATTGCTCTCTTTCTTCGCTGTCATTTACTTTGAGTATGTGGTTATGTTTAGGTGTATGCTTAATTTAAATATTCGCCTTCGGCCTTCTCCGAGGCCTTCTTCAAGACTTAAAGAAGGCTGAAAGCTCAAACAATCTACAATGTGAGCGTCCTTTTAAGTACCACTATTTTATTTGTGTTCTATTGTTCCGTCCAAATATTAAATTTATACATTATTTTTCAATGTGTAAATATGTGCACAATGTATGTCTCTTTGCATTTATGTGTATGCATATAATTATAACTTTCATGGCTAATGCAATAGGTATAAGACGATGGGTTAAATGGAATACGGGATCATTTGGTCTCAATACCACACACATAAAGAACTCCATCTATCTCTCTCCATTGAACTCACTCCCTGACGCCATTGATTCTTTCTTGATTTACTCCGACACAATTACTGACCTTACTCGTTCCTTTACCTCGATCATTAGATAATATAATTGTCTATACTTGTTATTTTTGTTGATAATCGTTAATATATGTTGATTTTCTAAACACGCGTCCTTGTTCGAACGTTGTTAAATATGCAGTTGTATACAAGTCACATGGGAAATGAGGAAATGAGGAAATGCATAACTAGGTTTTGCTATTGATAGAGGACATGTGTTACCTCATGTGCAGCAGTTTATTGGCGAAATTAGGAATGCCAGCGTCAGATCGTGGAATGCGTTCAATCGAGAATTGGAACGTGGACGTGAATATTATCGCCATAATTTAAACCAATCAGTTCAAACGAATGTACCCCTGCTAAACCCCCAACAGAAGGAAGAATACGATACATTAATGATGGCAATTGAAGATGGAAATGGTGGCTTATTTTTCCTGGATGTCCCTGGTGGAACTAAGAAGACATTCCTCACATCATTGCTTTTGAACACTGCTCTTGCTAGATCGGACATTATGGTAGCAGTTGCTTCTTCTGGTATGACGGTTAAATTGTTGGATGGATGCCGTGCGGCTCATTCAGCGTTAAGGTCGCCGTTAAACCTATGAAATTATGAGCAAGTGACATGTAACATTTCGAAACAACCCGCAATGGCCAAACTTTGGTACCATCTAACATCATCATACTACTTTCCACGTGGGTCCATTTTATAGGACGGCAGTTTGGCCAGCCATGCAATTGACCTCTCTTTAGTTCAATTCTGACCTGAAAACATCGAGCGATATATAACCTCACGGAGAGATGTAAGCATTCGATTTTCCTTCTCACAGTCCGTAATTTAGACAAACTCAATGTCATACACCTGAATACACGTACGTGTAAGTATATGTATACATATATGTGTCTATATATGTTTATATATATGTATATATATACATATATATATATGTGTGTGTATATATGTTTATATATATATGTATATATATACATATATATATATGTGTGTGTGTATATGTATATATATATATATATATGTATATATGTATATATATATGTGTGTGTATATATGTATGTATATACTATATATATGTATATATGTATATATGTATATATGTATATATATATATATATATATATATATATATATAAGTATATATATACATATATGTGTCAATATATGTATATATATATATATGTGTGTATATATGTATATATATGTATGTTATATGTATAGTATGTATATGTCTGTTTGTGCCCTTGTGTTAGATTAGCTATTGAACACTAATTTTACCTCGAATATTTTGGTATCATCCGGAGAGATCAGTACTTTGATTTGGCGTTCAGAGGATCTCCTTTCTCTCTCCCGTTTCTGAGTAACTCCAACAAAGCTCATATCATTGACGCACTCAATACCCATTTGCGTCGGTTTTTACCCTGGGGCTTCTCCTCCCCCCTTGTATATACCTTCTTATCATGGCCAACGTTGTCCCTCAGGATGTGTCCAATTTATGTCCTTTTACTTCCTTTTTAAGGTATCTTTTATCTCCTTATCCGGTCTTCCAAGCGACCACCACCTCATTTCTCCCTCCATCCATCCATTTTCATCATTCTACTACGTTTTAATTCTGAGAGGAACAAGTGACTATTGCTGAGTCACTTGCACTCCATATTGTAAAAAGCCTTTTGGTAGTGGCTGAATTTATACAATGATAATATAGTATTTTGAAATCCTCGCTAATATCTCAAGCATCTGTTTCCGTTGGTAATTACAATTCGAGAGTGCCCTGGGGATAAACCTGACGCGGATCAAACGTTATAAAATAATGCAAGTGCCATAAATTTCATCCTTCACTCCAATCCCCATAAGGCATTCCTGCCTTCATTCCCTCAAACCTATTGTACCAATTTCTTGCTGGTCGTAGGTTTCCCCTCTATATCATGGTCTTCATCATTCTATCGACAGTGAAGCAATACTTTGCCTCCTCTGTTCAATTTTTCCCAATAAATCCTTATCCTTCCCCGCTATGCCTAGCGATTCCTCGTGTATATTCCTAACAGTGCACTTCACAATTTAATTCCTTCTCAACACCCACATCTATTACACTTGTAAACATCTACTTTACAATGAATACATACGATACAGGAAACCAACATAACACACACAGAATCGGCAGTAGTAGTTTTAGGGGAGGCGACCGACATCTGAGGTCATTTGCATCGTTAGGGATGGACAGAAAAGGATGAAGCGTGGAGAGAAATGCGGCCTCGGAATTAACTTATTGTTAACGAAAGGCGCCAAGGGGTCCGCAGCAAAAAATCCCATCCGACGGATGGCGTACTCACTCAAAGTGCCCTCCACAAAGCACCACATGTAGGGATCGAGATAGGACTGAAAAATATTCAACTTCGTCGGGATTTGAACCAGCTGGGTGGGAAGCCAGTACGATAGTCACCGCACAAACCAATGGGCGGTGTTATATCACCAACTGTAAAGCAGATTAAAACCTCGCGCAAAACTGACAAATTCATGCCAATTCACACAGAGGCACTGCATTTATATTCATGCAAATACTATTTTAACTTACTCGCATGTAAAGACATATACTAGCAGCTAACAAATGTGCACATGCAGACGCATCTGCTAAGATACCTTTTGTTTACGCAGCGTAATATCATGTCCACACGTGTAAATTAAATGTCTTAAATATTTATATAATGACTCCGGTTTCTTACTATTATGATTCATGATTGTTCGGGGAAAGAATGAGTATTTGCATCTATCTGTACTGGTATCCATCCCTCTAATTCACCTTAAAGGCCTGCTCGACTTGTCTTCTTAAGTAATAGAAATTATATTCCATGTCTCTAGATCTTAGGTGGTGTTAGAACTCGTGGTCTTGAGACCACCAGGCGAGCGCTTCCCCCAGTCCACTGAAAAGGTCAATTAAAATTCACTTGCGCCAAAAAATAGTCGCGTTTGTAGTCACTGAAGATCCCATTTTTTCAACACTCTTTTCCCAAGGCTCATAAATGAAAGTCTAACGGTTTCGCCTAAAAGCAGAAAGCAAAGCAAAGCGGCGACGATCGGCCCTAGGGTCGTGGACACCGGAGTGAGTTGTAAAGCGCGAAGACCGCCCAGTCGTCATCTTTCTCGCTCTCCAAGAGATGAAATAATCCGAAATACTCTCCCCCGTTCAGTCCGGTTCAACCCCGTTTCGTTCCCACGAGAAAAACCGCTCACAATCGGCAGTCGTGCATCGAGCTGCCGACGGTGCTGATCTATTTGCGGAGCAACTCCAACCAGTGATTTTGTTCGGTAAATGACATATCGATTCCGAGTCGATAGGTCTTTATTTTTGTATCGGTAAAGTTACTTTGAAAGGTTGCATTTCATCGAGTGACCGTGATTATCTTTATCCACTTCTTTTATATGGTATCCTGAAAGCCAACATTAGGGTGTGTGGCAGGGGCTGATAGACATGCAACATTACAAATTAAGATTTCTTTAAGTTCAAATGTGGGTGTAAAATAATCCAAATAATAAATAGATCGTGATAACTGAAGTTGCAGGAACTCCTGTATCTATGTAAGATGCGTGTACTTCCCTGCGTTCGAGAGAGGAGTTGTTTTTGACAAGAATGACCACAAATTAAAGGCAAGCTGAAATAATAGGAACGCGCTTACTTTGAATGAAAAAAGAAAAATCCTTTTTTCTCTCCCTGGCGAGGTCGAATGAAGTCAGTCTGATCAATTACATGATTTGTGGGGAATATGGCATCTTAAATAGGTCGGTTCTACACTTGATCTCTTTACTTTCATTTATACGACCTCTCCTACACTAGGACGATGGGGCGAATGGTACATTTCCAACATAATTACTAGGAGACCTACTGAATTTTTAATTCTGCAGACCCATCGCTTCTCGGGTAATTCCCAACATATTTTATCTCGTGTTCTTGAAACACTATTCCGTTTGTCGTAACAACTTTTTACGGATCTAACTCCCCTACGCTGCGCCCGAAGAGATTCGGTAATCTATCCAACTTCAAGGGGATCCCTACCTATACCAGCAGCATACCCTACATGAGGCTTTTGTTGCGAGGTATAACATTTCCCTTTTACCTTCCATCCATACACCACCCAGCAAGCCGTCCTAATACGATCTCCGAATAGGGTTCTTCTTTCCTAAAACGGCGACAATCGTTTATTCCGTTCGAATGATTTCGTAAAATTTCTTCAATTAAGCATGTAAGCAACTGAATCCACCCTCCAGTTACTGTTTTGTTTGTTTTCATATGCAATATACAAAGTAGAGATATGGGCATCGTCGAGTTGCAATCATTTTGAAGATGAAAAAGTGAGCCGTGGGCCGCATACGAGATATTCCTATGCGATCCTCGGCCGCGTACGGAGTGAAAACTCCTAAAATGTACTGCAATCATGGGTACATTTTCAAAATTCAAACTCCATTAAACCTCATTACGATGAGGTTTAAAATCTTTGAAGCCGACCGAGGTACTGTCATAAAAATTAGGAACATTTTAAGTGATTAATTTTCAATCATAGTCTATATCATTCGTCGCGCACGTTTTTTCTCAGCGTATTCGGTGTATCTCATCACTTCGGTATTTTTCAATTTGGTCGATATGATTCGATAGATACAATTTTTTCACTATACGTGGTCGATAGTTATACCCGATACTTAGCGCCCCCTCGATTCATTTATTCCTATATCGACGGTCGAAATTGGAAAGTGAATATCACGCCTGCGCAGGTATCATATTTTCGGGGGCGGAGGTTGGTATATGGGGCGTGTGGGCATGTTAGGCGCGGGAGGGCTTCACTTTCTCCGCCCGAAACGCTGACCCACTTCCCGTGGACTGGAGTGACTCGGCGTCCCTAAATGCGCTTCCACGAACCACCGCCTTCCTTTTTCACTGCCGGTGCAAGCAGTGAGTATACCTGCTTTACGCTCGGTAGACCTTCAAGAAATGAAAAAATAGTAATCACGGCTTCAACCTGCCCTCAGCCCCACTGCCACTCCCTCATCCCTCCCCTCACCACCCCCACAGCCTCCGGGCTTCGGTTTGGCTGACTGCTCCCTCTTTCGTTCCACGGACGGGAAGGGGAGAATCGTTTTCATCTCGGGACATATTTTAATCGTCAAAATGAGTGGTTGTTTGCGGTGAGAAACTGAACATATAATTAAATTTTACACTACGAATTACGAATGCGTAAAATGGACTGGTAGGAAATGAAACTAAGAAGTATTAGACATGGAAAGAGGGAAATAAAGATAAAAGATTGTTTGGAGAAATCCAAAGTAGGCGGGGAAGCTGAATCTGTAGCAGTGGTTCACAAGGTGGGCGCCACCGCCCCCCGTGAGGCGGTCCTCTAGTCTATTGGGGCGAAAAAAGTGTAAATGCACTCATTGATGAACGCCATGAAGGTGTTATCTTGACATTAAATATTATAAACATTCGAACACACATTTAAAAGACAAAAACCCGCCAAGAGCGATTGACTTCCCGGGCCGGTGCCCTGGCAGTCGAAGGTCAGTGGTTCAAGTCCCGGTCAAGAAAACCTTTTAACGGTTGCGATCTGCTCGATTCTGCCCCCCCTCTTCTCCTGTGTCCGTCCTTCATATGTGTGCTCATATCTATTTATCTACATTTATCCATGTGAATGTGTGGGTGGGGTAGTGGAGAGATACAGCGTTGGACTACCGACCGGAGGACCCGGGAGAGCCTATCTGGCCGCCTGCAGCTCCACCCAGGCTTCGTGATATTTCGGGTACCAGATCTTCCTGGGAAACCATAACCGACACAGGGAAAGCAACTGGCCCCCCAATTCTTATGTGTGAATTGCACACGCCATATAGGGCTTAGTACTGGGTTCTCTACCATCACCTACTAAACCAAAGGTCAGGTTGATTACTGCGTTTATGGTTTATACATGGAAAAGGAATATGACGTAGAGGAAGATAGCTTTGCTCCAGGCATACTCGACGATGAGATATGAATGGTATTAAGAGAGATGAAACTAAATAAGGCCGTGAGGGTGGATAACATTCCCGCTGAACTATTAAAATTTTTAGGAAAATGTGGGAGGAAGAGGCTATATGGGCTGATTCGTAGTATTTATGTGGAAGGAATCTGGCCGGAAGACTTTGTGAGATCACTTTTAGTTGCTATTCCGAAAAAGGTAAAGGCTACATCATGTGAGGACTCCAGGACAATAAGTTTGATATCCCACGCAGCTAAAGTTGTTCTTAAGATCATAACAAAAGGATAGAGAGTAGGGAAAATGATTACTTAGGGGATGATCAGTTTGGGTTTAGGAAGGGGAGAGGTACCCGGGATGCATTGCAGTAATGAGATTATTAATCGACAGGAATATAGAACACAACCATGAGGTATTTGCCTGTTTCGTAGATTTCGAAAGAGCGTTTGATAGAGTGAATTGGGAAAAACTAATGAGTATATTACAGAAAATAGGAATAGATTAGAGGGAAAGGCGGCTAATCCGCAACCTGTACTTGTCTCAGACTGCTCAAGTGCGAGTGGGGAATGGGGAGTCCGGATGGGCAGTGTTAGGAAGGGGTGTAAGGCAGGGTTGCCCATTGTCATCGTTGGTTTTCAACCTATATGCAGAGGAAATGATTAAAGACGCATGGGAAGAACTGGAAGTAGGAATGAAAGTGGGCGGGCAATTCGTAAAATCAGTTAGGTTTGCTGATGACCAAGCTTTAGTTTGTCAGTCAGCCAAGGGGCTGCAAACATTGCTTAAGGAATTGGAAATTCAGTGCGACAGGTATGGGATGAGAATCAATAATAACACAACAAAGGTTATACGATTCTCTTAAAAGAAAAAGGTTAAGCTAAAGATTAACATAGGAGGGCGAAAACCAGAGCAGGTAGAATAATTTACGTATCTCGGTAGTATTTTGCACCAGCACGGTGAAAGTAGTACGGACGTAAGGAGAAGAATTGCACTAGGCAAAGAGGCTTTCACAAGGAGGAGGGAGTTGATGACAGGAACGTTGAGTAAGGATGTTAAGAAAGGACTCGTAAAAACTTTGATAGGGAGCGTGGCTATGTACGGCGCGGAAGCGTTGTCATTGAAGCATGAGGATAGACCTAGACTAGAGGCTTTTGAAATGTGGGTGAGGAGAAGAATGGAGAAGGTTAAATGGACAGAAAGAAAACAAACGAGGAAGTACTTGGTATGGTGGGCGAAGAGAGGGGTTTGTTGGGAGAGATCCTATGGAGGCTGGAAAATTGGATGAAGGGGGTTTTGACCGGCAGCGGGATGTTGGAGACTGTAATAGAGGGGAGAATATTAGGCAAACGAGGAAAGGGAAGGAACAGGATTGGGATGTTGGACGGGATGAAGGGAAGAAGAGAGAACTCAGAGCTGAAGAGGGACCTAATGTACAGGGGGCTGTTGTGTTTTTCTTGGGTCACAAATATTTGAATCAGCAATTTTGTCCATCCAAAAACCATCCTTAACCGGTAGATTACCAAATAAATAATAAATATGTATATATATATATAGGTATGTATATATTCTTCTTTCCTATATATACGAGGGTCATCCGGAAAGTAGTACCCGTTCGTGCCGCATGAAGTGCTGACGACGCGAGTAGCCGCTGGACGAGGTCAGATAGCTTCAGTGGCTTGTCTGCCTTCTCTGAGCCAAGTTGCGTGACGCTAGCATTGCCTGTGTTGTTTCTGTGATTGTTTACAATGTTTAAAAAAATTGAGAACGCCGCCAGTTGTGAAGTGAGGGCAGTGATTAAATTCCTCAATGCAAGAAACGTTCGCCCATGTGATATTCATCGCCAATTAAAGGAGGTGTATGGAGACAATGTAATGGACGAGCCGTCTGTTCGGCGGTGGTGTCGCAACTTCAACATGGGGAGGGGGAACACACACGACGATGAGCGTTCGGAGAGACCGTCTGTCATTACAGACCAACTGGTGAGCTCAGTTGACGAATTCGTGAGGAACGATCGGCGCGTCACAATTGATGACATCTGTGAGCATTTTCCCAATGTTTCTCGAACAATTGTTCATGAAATTGTTAAACACCATCTGCATTATGCAAAAATTTGTGCAAGATGGGTCCCTCGCGTATCTCAATGAGCTGGCGGCGAAGGACTATGCAGCAGGAATACAGAAACTTGTCACACGTTATGACAAATGCCTTAATTTGCTTGGAGATTATGTTGAGAAGTAGTTTAAAGTATCCTCTTTCAAATAAAATTTTTTATGTTTGTTAATATTTACTTTTGTGTCTTTATTTCACGAACGGGTACTACTTTCCGGATGACCCTCGTATATATAGGTAATAATTTTTCAATCTAAGCCCTACTTAAACATAAGCTGTTTCTGTGCCTCAAATTTTTTTCGTAATTACATTTTAAACTTGGAAATCAATTCTTCTAAAAATGAATGATCTGGTCTTCAGTAGTAGTTTACCTCGTCTCGCATTTGCTGCCACTTATTATTTAAGGGTGTCACATGATTGCTCACGTAAAATAATGATTACAATTTCCTTAATTGATTGTTCAATTTAATATTTTGATTGAAATCCTAGATTAGCCTTTGATAACTGATTTCTTTAATAAGAGGTAATTTAATTCGGCCTACTCCAGTTATATTGCCGTTACACAACGTAAGTTATCAACAATACTTTTGTCGCATTGAGAAAATTCTGGGGAGTTACATTTAAAAGAGGGATTTGGGAAACTCGAGACGGGTTACGGGAACATGGACCAATAAACCAGTCGATTCGCGAATTTTTTCGGACGTCTCAGTGTCCATTAGCAAGCGCTTCGTTCCTGTCACCATCACACCTCGATTCCCTTTCTGCAGGCTCAGCATGTGGCGGCCCCATCGGCCATTATTTGGAGGGAATCCGCGGAAGACTCTTTCATTCGGAATGCTCCCTCCCTCTTGTGCCTTGAGAAATCCTCCATGATGGGGAGCTTTTGGGGAAGGGGGGACTTCGAGATTGAACGGAAAGGGTGGGGTCCCTCCATCCAGCATCTTGCGACGTAAGAGAAAATGAGGATCTTCGGAGGGAGATTTATTTTGGGGCCGAGAAATTATTCTTTCCACCTCAGACTCTCTAAGTGCTAGTCACTGTACTAGTTGCACATATCAGGACAATAAGCGGATCTGCTTAAAAGAAACTCTGCTTCATTAAAGGGATGGTGGAGAAATATAATGCTGAAGTAAAAGAAAGGTGTAATTTTAACTCTACTTAGGCCTCATTTGGAATATGCCGCGAGCATATAAAATCTACCGGATTCGTGAAATATTGTAATTATAATAAGAGGAGTTTTCGACGGAGTCCCGCACCATAAACTGTAAAAGAAACTTTAATATTATGGAATCAATGAGAAAATAATTAATTGGATTAGAATAACACCTCTCTTTTACTTTTTCATTACAATTCTCCACCACCCATTTTATGAAGCCGAGTTTCTTTAGAGCTGATCCGCATATTGTCCTGATATGTGCTCCCCATGAAAGGCGTGGTGTCAGAAGAGCCCCAAAATATTTAACTTGATTAGCCGTAGTCAGTACTGAATCCTCTATTTTGTAGTTTTTGTCCTGTTCGCCACTTCCTTTCTTTCAAAATTCCAAAACGGCGCCTGTCCACATTAATCCCCATTTCTGACACCAATCCGAGATTTTGTCTAAGTCTCTAGAGAGTAGCTCACGATATCGTTGGCTCCTTATTTCCCTGTTTACCACCGTGTCGTCAGAAAATAAGTCATTAATGTGTATTAAGAAAAGATGATGCCCTATTACACTTCCCTGGGGGACGCCCGAAGTTACATCTCTATCCGTTGAGCAGATAATAGTAGGAAAACAGGGTCACTACAGAACTATTTAAGTCATTCAATGTTGAAGTCAGGACAAGATTAAACGTTGCATAAACATAATGTATATTCTTATTTGTATTAGTATGTTAGTTGATAATATATGTATTTTTATGCGTGTAGGTTACAAAGGTTTTTGCATGAATGGATAAGGCTATGGGTTTGTGCATAGGCATGAATTTGTTGGTTTTACATCATTTGTGGTTTTATTCTCTTTTACTGGTGGTGACTTGAAAACCACCCGCCACACGTCCTTGTGGCGGCTATACTTTGTGTATATTTTCTAAAATGCGCTTGCATTGCCCGCCCTTTCATCATTTGTTCGTCATCTGAAACATCTGATTGCTTCTTTGATCAAAACCGCGCTAAGGAGCTGACCTAAATCGAACTCATCGCCTCAGCGCAGAAGTGATTTGCACTAGGTGGACACTTGGTATATTATAGTGCTAACATAATGATATATTCATGTATTGGGGTTTGTCCGTTTTTCTTGAGACCAAAAGGAGAGCGTAGAATAGCATTGGGTAATGCGCTGTTCTACTGAACGCCAAGTTGGCTTGGGTCGATTCCAAGTGATGCTTAAGTTACCCTGTACTTGATAAATTAATTTGTAAAATTTATTTCAGGCATAGTTATAAAGTGAAAATTTTTCTAGGAAAATCGCCATTAGGTTAGGCGGTGATATTGGCCGTTTTCTGAAGTGAAGGTTCTCTGGGCACCTGCTGCAAATGAAAGGATTCGAACTTTGGGCACGGCAGTCCGGCAAGTTTGCAAACATGTCACTTGGCTGCATTCGACTGAAAATTTGTAGAGGAGGTCAACAGGGGGGGGGGAAGGCCTCCCCCGCCAATCCCTGCTTCCTTCTTTGGCGAAGGACCTTGCAACTTCTTGAAGTTTCGAATATTTGCTTTTGGGTTAAACGTGGTGACTCTGTCAAATGAAGCGCAAAGCTCCCTTCCAGCTCGCGTCGGTGCGCCTGGCTTGGAAAACGCGGCTGACGAACGAATGCAGCCCTTCGTTCAATAAGTTCCGGGACTAATTAAGAAAGCAACACTCGATTCGCAAATTTCATTTCTCTTCATCAACATATTCAAGAGCTATACAATCATTCAAACGCTTCTCTTCCTTTTCGATATCATGCTTCATCTACATCTACTTAATACCCCGCAAGCCGCTGCAAGGACGTGTGGCGGGGGGTGTCAGGACACCACTCGTAATTTAGAAAATAAAAAGAAAAAAAACCGCATGTAATAACCACAAAATCATATATCCACAAAAAACATGGCATAGTACATTCATGCATGAACACTGACACCCCACACACATGCAAACACTCAAACTACATCTTACATACACATGCACCTAAAAGTATACCTAACAGCTATGTAGTGTTTAACTTTGTTCCGACTTGTTAATTCAATGTTTTTATTATTTCTAAAGTTACTTCGGTTCCTTACTATTATGATTTCTGATTGTTCGGGGAAAGAATGAGTATTTGTACCTATCTGTCTTGGAATCTATCTCCCTTAGTTTATCTTTGTGGTCTGATGTACCTAAGCAGTGTGGGGCCATTATAATACCTTCAGTGTCATAGTTTAACTCGTTTGTTCTGAACCTTTCTAAACGTCTAAGCCTCGCTTGTTCTCTCCGCACTTCAAGTGGTTCCCAGCCTAAATCCCCTAAGAGACCTGTCACACTTGTGTTCTTATTATAACAATTTTTAACGAATCTAGCGGATTTTCTCTGGACTTTATCTAATTCTTTTTGCCAAATTTTCTCCGAAGGATCCCAAATACTTGCGGCATATTCCAAATGAGGTCTAACTAGAGCAAAATAACACCTCTCTTTAACTTTTTCATTACATTTCCCCAGCACCCGTTTTATGAAGCCAAGTTTCTTTAAAGCTGATCCGCATATTGTCCTGATATGTGCTCCCCATGAAAGGCGTGGTGTTAGAACAACCCCCAAATATTTTAACTTGATTTGCCGTAGTCAATACTGAACCCTCTATTTTGTAGTTTATATCCTGTTCCTCGCTTCCTTTATTCCAAAATTTCAAAATGCTTGTAAAAAGATTTGTCTTTCTTGTCCTCAAAATAAGCTTCAATTACAGCGATGACCTGGAGCCCAATCGTTTTCCCTGAAGCATCTTTTTGAGGTCACATCAAACAGCTAGTAGTCTAGCTGGGGGCTAAATCTGGAGATATAGGCACGGTGGGTGGGGAAGCAGATTGAAGCCCAACTCGTTCAATTGGGCCATTGTTTTCATTGACTTGTGGCACTGTGGTGCATTGTCTTGATGAAAGATGATTGTTTTTCTTTTTCATGTGCGGTCGTTTTTTGCGATATCCTCCTTCAAAATCACCAACAACTCAATGTAATAGTCGCTCATTGATAGATTTTCCCTTTTCAAGGTAGTCTATGTAAATTATACCATGCGCATCCCAAAATAATATCCCGTTTAATAAGTCCCGGGACTTATTGAATCATGAGTTATCAGTAAGACTGTACAAACTTATGCTTTGATACTCGCATACTTGCAGATGCACCTAGGATTATTGTCGCAGATTGATGGAAAGCCGCTTTGTGAGACGTCTTATTAAAAACGAGGGTAATTTTTGCATTTGAAAATAATCTTGTTTACTTAATTCTAGAGGCATGATTATCAACAATTGTCATTTCCACTATAGTGGAAATTAAAATTGTTGATTATCATTTCTCTCAAATGTGGAAAGTTTCCACAAAGATATGCCTGAAACTATACGGTTATTTATTTAAATTTACTTGAAAAATTTTACATTTTCGTATGCCTTAATATTGAAGGTTTTTGAGGTGTCGATGTGAATGAGGATAAAAAGGTGAGATGAGCAGAATACGAACCGACACAAACGCTCCGTAAGAGTAGAAGAAATGACTGTTTAGAGAAGAGCAAAGAAAGCTGGAAAACTTGCGGATGCACAAAATTTTGATTGGCGATGTTGAAAGACTGTGATGCAGGGGGAACGCCGTTCCAAAAGCGAATTGGGGGCAAGACAATTAGCGAATTGGGGGCTGAATGGAGCGAACAGCAAGTAGATATTGAAGAACATTTTATGGTAGTGATGGGGTGTCAGGTTGTGTCTTGAGGGGCGAAGCTAATAAACGTACGGATAAACGGTGTGCGTCCATGCAACACCTACTTAAAAACAGTAGACTACCATTAGTCATCAAAAAATGGGGCGAATAAAAATGTATGTTTTTTACGCACTGGAGTAAATAAATATAGTATAAATAAAAATTCCCCATGACTGACGTTTTTGATTAATGATAGAAATAAAATGATTCTCAGCATTTTTTTCTACGTCTACGGAATACTCTGAAAACCACCAGAAAGATTGTGGCAAGGGGTGCATCCATACTAGGAAATGGATCATGAGCGAACAAATGAAAATGCGTACCATGGCTGAGACAACTATAAAATCAGTTCCTCCGAGATAGCAAATCATTTTATGTGTATAGTTTAGTGGGAAAGGAGAGCAAGTGCTGAGAGAAATTCTAAGAGGATAATTGAAATTGCAAAGGATATTGTTTAACAATGGGGTGTTGAAGGCAGTTATAGAAGGGAGAATGTTGGGAGAGCGAGGAAGGGTCTAGGAAGGGTCTAGGTCCCCTGTTTCCATGCTCGAAGGCACTAGCGAATGCGTGGCTTTAAGGGCCCGTATAGTCATGCTGGAGAGAATGGTGCGGGAGCTTCGATCGGAGATCGCCGGCCGGAGGGCTCCCCTCAGGAGAGATGGCGCTCGGGGTGGGAATACGAAAACCCGCCACGCCCATAGGGGTGCACGGATTCTTCCGAATGCTACACGTGGCTGGGCAATTGGAGACCTACCCCGTGTCCCATCTCCCAACGAGGGAGTGTCTCACGTCCGTAGGTCGGAAGATTGGAGGGTCGTCTCTCGGGGTAAGGGGAAGGTAACGCTGCGGCGAGGATTGGACTCTGCGGAGTCAGATACCATCCCCGTCTCCAACAGGTACCAGGTGCTGTCGGATGACAGCACCACCGTACCTGCAGCCCCTACCCATACTCCGAGGGCACTACCTAGGGTAAGACGTCAGGGAACGGGAAGGGAGGGAATTGTAGTAATAGGTAGCTCGAATGCCCGTCGTGTAATGGTTCAATTGAGGGAAAGGGCGCGATGAGTAGGCGCCGATCAACGGGTGACCGCCTGGTGTATACCAGGCGGAGTCCCTCAGGTGACGAAGGCGATCGAGGCGGCGGTCAAAGGCACGAAGTGCTCTAGGCTGCAGGTCGTGGCCCATGTGGGCACCAACGACGTCACGGACCGTGGATCCGAGGAGATCCTCCGTTCCCTTAGGGAACTGAGCTCCGAGGTGAAGCGCGTCCAGGGCGTCGAGGGGGTTCGGCTGGGACTAACGGTCTGCAGCGTCGTTCTGAGGGAGGATCGCGGGTCTCTGGTTTGGAGCCGAGTGGAGAGCATAAACCAGAGACTATCGAGATTCTGCTCGGACATAGGAGCCTCCTTCGTCGACCTGAGGCCAACCCTCCGATTTTCAGGACTCTCCTTAACCGATCTGGGGTACATTACACGGTGGAAGCGGCGAGTAAGGTAGCGGATAGGATACTCGACCACTGTAGGCCTTTTTTAGGATAGAGGGCAGGTCACTTAGTGGCTCAGTAACATCCGGAGGAGGGGTTTTCGTGGCAGTTAAAATCATTTTAAAAACAGGCAAGTTTCATTTGAAAATAATAATAAAGAAAGCTTTATCCTCCTCCTTCTTAGTTCCTCCCTCCCCGGCCGCTGATGCCTTATTTTAGGCAGTGCCCTCGGAGTAGGGGTAGGGGCTGCAGGTACGGTGGTGCTGTCATCCGACAGCACCTGGTTCCTGTTTGAGACGGGGAAGGTATCTACCTCCGCTGAGTCCAATCCTCGCCGCAGCGTTACCTTCCCCTTGCCCCGAGAGACGACCCTCCAATCGTCCGACCTACGGACGTGAGAGACTCCCTCGTCGAGATATGGGACACGGGGTAGGTCTCTAATCGCCCAGCCACGTGTTGTATTTGGACGAATCCGTGCACTCATATGGGAGTGGCGGGCTTTCGTATTCCCACCCTGAGCACCATCTTTCCTGAGGGGAGCCCTCCAACCGGCGATCTCCAATCGAAGACCCCGCACCATTCTCTCCAGCATGACGATAGGGGCCCTTAAAGCCGCGCATTCGCCAGTGCCTTCGAGCATGGCAACATAGGACCTAGATGAAACCATCCTAACTTAACTAGCGAGTTCCCAGCAAAAGCTAACCTGTATACACTATGGTAAAATTTCTAAAAGGGGTTAGCTAAATTTAGCTCAATCAATAAGTTACGATTTGGAATTGAATATGAAGCCTAAGTGGAAAAAGCGATGCTTGTGTAAGGTCTGGTTTTCAGAGGGCCAAATAAAGATAGTAAGAAAAAGGAAAGCACTCACCGGTCACCAATCAGAGTCGAAGGACAAAAACCACCACAATCCACTAAATAAATTACTACTACCACACACTACAGTTAAAAAACCACACATAAAACGAAAACTATATAAACGAAGCAACGTATACGTTGACACTACACTACACTTCACTAAAACCAAAAGCACCAAGAATCAAGCTGGCAGGCAGGTAGTCTCTGGTGGGTCAAACCGGTTACCAAGAGCGCTCAGTAGACAGGTCCGCTCAGGTTGAGGGCCAGAGAGAGAATGACTTCGTTGGTCAGAGGCCCGTCCTCTCATCGTGTCGGGTACCCCTTAATCAGTCCGGGGTCCATTATACTACCGAGGCATCGCAGTTGGTAGCGCGTAGGTTACACGAACACGTTGCGAGGGTTTAGCATAGCTGCTAGGCAAGAGCGTAGGTCATATATTGGGAAAAATTAAGTAGAATCCAGCGCTTTTTGTCAATTCAGTTCAAGTTATGCCTCTCAAATCCCCAAAAAAATTGAACAAACCAACACTTCCGTTAAAACAACATATAACCCACGTAAATTTAATAAAATTGGTGCCTCTACATACATAATAGATAGCAATGCAAGTGAATGTAATTCTTTTGTCTCTGTTCACCACGAATCGTCTCAAAACAGTTTTGTTAGCGTACATAAAACCGAAAAACAAAAAGTTATTAGCCAAATTAAAATTACAGCGTCAAACTGCCGTAGAATTAGAAACAAAATATCGGATATCGAACAAATTTTTGTTTGTACAAACGCAGACATAGTAGTTGGAACGGAAAGTTGGCTCACGGGAGACATAGCAAGCAATGAGGTTTTTCCAAACTGTTTCACAATTTACAGAGGGGACAGACCAAATAGGTTGGGTGGGGGGTATTCATCTACATCTACATAATACCCCGCAAGCCGCCGCAAGGGCGTGTGGCGGGGGGTGTTAGGTCACCAACCGTAAAAAGGAAAAATACCACATGCAAAAAAACAACACGGAAAATTGCACCCACAGCAGCACACACACTCATGCAAAAATCCCTTCATCCAATGCTCATGCGAACACATATACCGCAAAACAACTAAAAAACTGCACCCCATGATGCAGCACGAAAGCCATTCTACAACACGGAAGCCAGGACACAACAAGCAAGAAACTGAAACATCACTACTACATGAAAATGCACCACGAAACACTCTACCCCCAAAGAGTCTGTAAAAGGCAGGGAATGCGACCCAACGTTGCAGGTAGCAGGAATTTCCCCCCGCGGAGAGAGACGAGGGATTGAAAGGGAAACTTACATATACATCTACATCTACATAATACCCCGCAAGCCGCCGCAAGGGCGTGTGGCGGGGGGTGTTAGGTCACCAACCGTAAAAAGGAAAAATACCACATGCAAAAACACAACACGGAAAATTACACCCACAGCAGCGCACACACTCATGCAAAAATCCCTTCATCCAATACTCATGCAAACACATATTACGCAAAACAACTAAAAACTGTACCCCATGATGCAGCACGATGGCCATCCTACGACACGGAAGCCAGGACACAACAAGCAAGAAATTGAAATATCACTACCACATGAAAATGGAAAAAACGAAGGAGGCTCCTATGTCCGAGCAGAATCTCGATAGTCTCTGGTATATGCCTTAAATAAGTTTATAACTTAAAAACAGATGAACAGAACACGAATGAGGTCATTCGGAAAGAATGGGTTATTATAACAAAACACATAAGGTTAGTGGAAGAGCATGCATTTAAATACAACTAATTTTTTTTTAGACGCTGAGGGTGGCAAGTGGAGTTTTTGCTATCTATAACCCTGCAGTTGCTATCCCGTATTGTCCGTGGGAAGAAGGAGTCCTTGAGTCGGCTAGTTCTGGCATCTATTTCCCGAATTTTATATGCAGTATAGTCATTCATTGCAGTAAAGTCACACCTTAGTAGCCAACGATATGAATGCGACGTAGATGACATAGAAAGTGTTTGGTGTAACATTAAGGACTACAACCGCAGAAGCCTATTCGTGTGTTCATTTTATAGACCCCCAGATTCTAACACATGTCATAACTTAGGAAAAATAATATCTTTTCTTTCTACAAAATAAACTTTAATCGTCGACCAGCTTTGTTACTCTGTAACATCATCAGGACTAGTGGTACAATATACATTTTTCTGAGTTATATACCGGGCGGGTAGAGGTGGCGGATGGGAGATGGGGGATTGTAATTAAGGAAAGGAGAGGTTTAAGAAGGGGGGAAAGGGTGAAGGTTGGGAAGGGAGCGTTTGTCTGCGTCATGGGGACTTTTTGGGGTGTAGAATAGGAATGTCCAGGAGGGGTGAGTGGAAAGGGAAGGGGTGGTCATTAGTTATCTTTTCCTTCTTCTTAACCATTTTTAGAATTTCTAACTGCTCTCGGATATCCAGCTGCGTCCCTTTCTTCAGTCTGTGCAGTAATTCGGGGGTGAAATCCGCTCGGTGGCATTCCTTCGAGGGATGAGTATCGAATGGGGACATCCCAGTGTTCTTTATGAAATCCCTCCGGTGTTCTTCCGCTCGAACCGTTATGCTTCTCCCTGTCCGACCAATGTATTCAGCATCACAGTCGCCACATTGCAATTGGTAAACCCCGCTCTGGAGAGTTGGTTTCATGGGGTCTTTGACTGCCGGTAGCACACTCCTTAGGTTTTTATTATTGTAGATGCAGGTTTTATGTTCATATCACTGAGTACACGGCCTATTTTAATGGAGGGTTTTCCTACATAATTAATGCGTCGCCACGAAGCTAGGTCTCTGGGTGGGTGACAGTACATTTCTCTGAATAAAAGTTTTTGAATAGAATATTTTGAATTTCCTAGATCTAACTATTTCTATTAAATAGGAAAAACACAAATTTTCTATTTTCCGCAAGCCCACTTGTACAGACCAGGTCATCCATGCATCATCAAAACATGCATTTCAACAAAAACTTGCAGACTTTCAAAGCATGATGCACAGAGCATTAGCAATCCCTTTAGACCCCTCAGCCTTCACGTTGGAAATAACCAATATTAAAAAAATTGCTTTGGCCAATGGGTACACAGAAAAATTGATTGATGACTTGTTAGATAACAAAAGGAAATAACTATTATTTAGAGAAATGTACTGTCCCCAACTCAGAGACCTAGCTTCATGGCGACGCATTAAATATGACATCAGTACATCCCGTCCAAACTCAAATGCGACAGTAAGGAACCTAGATGGTACATGGTCAGGCATAAACCAGAGACTATCGAGATTCTGCTCGGACATAGGAGCCTCCTTCGTCGACCTGAGACCAACCCTCCGATCTTGCAGGACTCCCCTTAACCGATCTGGGGTCCATTACACGGCGGAAGCGGCGAGTAAGGTAGCGGATAGGATACTCGACCACTGTAGGCCTTTTTTAGGATAGAGGGCAGGTCACTTAGTGGCTCAGTAACATCTTGGGATAGCGCGTATAATATTATTAATAAAAAAGTAAAAGTACCCGACAACCCTGGCATTGATTTAAAAAGACATGTGACCCGCCCTTTCCCACAAAGGCGCCCTAAATTACAGTCAGTCACAAATAAGGACGTTATTCAACATCAAAATAATTTAACTATACTTGTTATAAATTACAGAAGCCTCAAGAACAAATCAGCGGATCTACAACACATAATCCAAACTCATTCCGCTGATATAGTATTAGGCACAGAGAGTTGGCTGTGCAATGACATAAATGACCAAGAAATTTTCCCAATAGATTTCAAAGTTTACCGACACGATAGAGATACAAGACCCGGAGGAGGGGTTTTCGTGGCAGTTAAAAGTCATTTTGAAAGCAGGCAAGTTTCATTTGAGAATAATAACATAGAAAGTGTTTGGTGCACCTTAATACGGACCAATCAACCCAACATAAATTTATGCTCTTTCTACAGACCTCCAGACTCAGATTTGAAAACACTTCACACCCTCAACGATCAAATTTACAATTTTACACGTAAATATAATAACAGCATAAACATAATTGGTGGTGACTTTAATCTCCCTGGTATAGATTGGGACAACAATATCGTTAAATCTGGGACCCGCGATCGCGAATCTTGCAATTCCATGATAAAATTGGTTCAAAGGAACTCCCTCCATCAAGCAGTACGCATGCCCGCCCATGGAAAGAACATATTGGATCTATTTCTTACAAACACGCCTGAACGTATTATTAGTGTATCAACTGATGAGGGCTTGAGTGACCATAAAGCAATTAATGTCCACTTGGACATAGAAATAAAAAAGATCATTAAACAAAAAAGAAAAATTTATAATTACCATAAAGCAGACTTTGAATCCTTTGCCAATCAATGAAACTCTTCACTACCCGAGTTCAAAACCCGCTTAAGTCATGTCAACGTGGAAGAAACTTGGACAGAATTTGTCAATATCATGCAAAAAGGAATCGTAGATTTCATACCTATAAAATACGTTAAAGCAAATCGCGACCCCAGGTGGTACAATAAAGACGTTAGAAAAGCCCTTCGAAAGCAGAGAATGCTACACTCTAGGGTAAAGAGGGCAGGCGTGAACACATCATCCCCTGAGAATAAACAATTATGGGACACGTATAGATCCTCCAAAATTGAAACCAAAACACAATTACGTAGCGCTTTACTGGACTTAAACGCAAAGTACTTTGCGAGCACTTGGACACTGACCCCAAAGCTTTCTGGTCATATGTTAGGGAAGTAAATGGGAGTAAACAAACCGTGGCTTGCTTAAGGGATTGTAGCAATATAATTCATACAGACAGTGAGGGTAAAGCTAACATCTTAAATTCATTCTTCCAAAGCGTTTTCTCGAATGATGTTGCCACCGCAAATCTCCAAGAAACAATACATACTCCACCCATGGAAAAAATAACAGTGGACCAACAAGGAATTCTAAAATTGCTTAA
Source organism: Hetaerina americana (assembly GCF_022747635.1). NCBI lineage: Eukaryota > Metazoa > Arthropoda > Insecta > Odonata > Calopterygidae > Hetaerina > Hetaerina americana. Next base: position 2,506,811 of record NW_027287194.1, read on the forward strand.
TGAGATTAAACCCAACAACTCCCCGGGTCCCGAAAATATACCAGCTAGGGTGATAAAACATTTAGCTCCAAACATTGCCCCGTACCTTGAATTTATATTAAACAAATCCCTCACAGAGTGCAAAGTACCTAAGATTTGGAAAACCGCGCAAATAACGCCTATTTTTAAAGGTGGTGACAGGGAGGATCCCAGTAATTACAGACCTATATCTCTCACTTCTATCTGTTGCAAAATCTTAGAGCACATAATTGTCAGTTCAATAATGAGACACCTTGACAATATTAACTTTTTAAGTGACAATCAACACGGATTCAGGAAAACCCGCTCCTGCGAGACCCAATTAGGATTATTTACACATGACTTACTTTTATCGGGTAGAGAGGTAGGCAAGTGGATGCCATCTTCTAAGATTTTCAAAAGGCATTTGATAAGGTCCAAAATGGTAAACTCATTCATAAATTAAAGGTCGCGGGTATAAACAAGGGCGCAATAAGTTGGGTAAAAGATTTTCTTTCGGAGCGGGAACAGAGGGTAGTCCTTGATGGCGCTAGTTCCGACAGCGTTCGAGTCACGTCGGGGGTACCTCAGGGAAGTGTGATCGGGCCGTTGCTTTTCTTGATTTTTGTTAACGATTTGAACCGCGAAGTGAAAAGTAAAATTAGGATGTTCGCGGATGACACGGTGATCTATCGGGAGATATCTGGGGATGAGGATCGTTTTATTCTAGAGCAGGATTTAGATTGCATTACTAAATGGTGTTCTAACTGGGGATTGACTCTAAATTATAATAAATGTTCAGTGGTAAATTTCTTTAAAAGATCAACGGGATTTGCTTACAAATTAGCTGGAGGTGACCTGGCAGTAGTTGATACGGTAAAATACCTAGGTGTCACATTCACAAAAGACAACTTGGGGGACTCACATACGTAAAGTCTTCGGTCAAGCATATAAAAAATTGGGATTCATTAGACGCATTGTCGGAAAAAGTGACTCGAAGGTCAAGGAACTTCTTTCTTTCTGGTCATATGTTAGGGAAGTAAAAGGGAATAAACAAACCGTGGCTTGCTTAAGGGATTGTAGCAATATAATTCATGCAGACAGTGAGGGTAAAGCTAACATCCTAAATTCATTCTTCCAAAGCGTTTTCTCGAATGATGTTGCCACCGCATATCTCCAAGAAACAATACATACTCCACCCATGGAAAAAATAACAGTGGACCAACAAGGAATTCTAAAATTGCTTAACGAGATTAAACCCAACAAATCCCCGGGTCCCGAAAATATACCAGCTAGGGTGATAAAACATTTAGCTCCAAATATTGCCCCGTACCTTGAATTTATATTAAACACATCCCTCACAGAGTACAAAGTACCTAAGATTTGGAAAACCGCGCAAATAACGCCTATTTTTAAAAGTGGTGACAGGGAGGATCCCAGTAATTACAGACCTATATCTCTCACTTATATCTGCTGCAAAACCTTAGAGCACATAATTGTCAGTTCAATGATGAGACACCTTGACAATATTAACTTTTTAAGTGACAATCAACACGGATTCAGGAAAACCCGCTCTTGCGAGACCCAATTAGGATTATTTACACATGATTTACTTTTATCGGGTGAGAGAGGTAGGCAAGTGGATGCCATATTCTTAGATTTGCAAAAGGCATTTGATAAGGTCCCACACGGTAAACTCATTCATAAATTAAAGGTCGCGGGTATAAACAAGGGCGCCATAAGTTGGGTTAAAGATTTTCTTTCAGAGCGGGAACAGAGGGTAGTCCTTGATGGCGCTAGTTCCGACAGCGTTCGAGTCACGTCGGGGGTACCTCAGGGAAGTGTGATCGGGCCGTTGCTTTTCTTGATTTTTGTTAACGATTTGAACCGCGAAGTGAAAAGTAAAATTAGGATGTTCGCGGATGACACGGTGATCTATCGGGAGATATCTGAGGATGAGGATCGTTTTATTCTAGAGCAGGATTTAGATTGCATTACTAAATGGTGTTCTAACTGGGGATTGACTCTAAATTATAATAAATGTTCAGTGGTAAATTTTCAGGAAGTTCTCTCGGGTTTCCCACCGGGTCAGCGTGGTGTGCACCGACGTTTCGACGGCTAACTCTGCCATCGTCTTCAGGGTGAAGTGCAGAGCAATGAATTCGCCATGTATTTATACCCTGTCGTAGGGTCAGGTGTCCTCCGATTGGTCCGATGTGTTCCCAAGTGCCGAGCCGCCCCGGTGACGTCTCGTACTTTCAATTTTTCTCAGCACAGGTCTCCACGTGCTGCTGATCTGGAAGCCAGTGTCCCTGTTGAAGGTATTCTGTCCTTCCAGTCGGATTTCCACGGCTTCCTTCGCCACTCGGTCCTAGTAGCCGTTCGTGTGACAAAGTCTTTTGGTGCTCCCCCAGTCAATCCGATGACCATGCGTGATGCTGTGTTCGGCGACTGCAGACTTCTCAGGGTAATGGAGTCTGATGCATCGCTCATGCTCCGTTAGTCGCTTTTCAATTGTGCGGCCAGTCTCCCCAAGGTATACCTGGCCGCACTCACACGGGATCCGGTATACCCCCGGCGCCTTCAAACCCCGTTCGTCTTTTGTCGTGCCAAGGAAGTTCTTCAATTTTCCTTGTGGCTTGTGGATGGTTTCCACTTTATGTTTCCTTAGTATCCTGGAGATCTTATGGGATACCTTGGAAACAAAGGGGATGCTGACCCTGGCAACGGGTTTTTCTCTTTCCTCTCTCTGACGGTCGTTTCTGGTGAAGGCCTTTTTAAGGGCCAAATTGACCTCCCGGCTTGTGTATCCATTCTGAAGGAAAGTATTTTTCAGGTGATGAACTTCTGCCTCCAAACCTTTCTGGTCTGACACGCATTTTGCCCGGTGGATGAGCGTTGACATAACCCCTCGTTTTTGGGCAGGGTGATGGTGGCTTTTCCCGTTCAAATAGAGATTGGTGTGGGTAGGCTTCCTATACACCTTGTGGCCTAAGCTCCCGTCCGCTTTCCTTTCAATTAGGATATCCAGGAAGGGCAGCCGACCGTTGCTCTCAATCTCCATGGTGAACTGGATGCTGGGATGAATGCTATTCATGTGGCCAAGGAAGTTGGTGATGGTGTCCGGTCCGTGCGGCCATATGATGAAGGTATCGTCCACATACCTGAAGAAATGCCTCGGTTTTTGTGGCCAGGTATACATTGGGGAGACTGGCCGCACAATTGAAAAGCGACTAACGGAGCATGAGCGATGCATCAGACTCCATTACCCTGAGAAGTCTGCAGTCGCCGAACACAGCATCACGCATGGTCATCGGATTGACTGGGGGAGCACCAAAAGACTTTGTCACACGAACGGCTACTGGGACCGAGTGGCGAAGGAAGCCGTGGAAATCCGACTGGAAGGACAGAATACCTTCAACAGGGACACTGGCTTCCAGATCAGCAGCACGTGGAGACCTGTGCTGAGAAAAATTGAAAGTACGAGACGTCACCGGGGCGGCTCGGCACTTGGGAACACATCGGACCAATCGGAGGACACCTGACCCTACGACAGGGTATAAATACATGGCGAATTCATTGCTCTGCACTTCACCCTGAAGACGATGGCAGAGTTAGCCGTCGAAATGTCGGTGCACACCACGCTGACCCGGTGGGAAACCCGAGAGAACTTCCTGAATACAATACGCCGGGAAAAACTGAGATCCTTCAGTGGTAAATTTCTTTAAAAGATCAACGGGATTTGCTTACAAATTAGCTGGAGGTGACCTAGCAGTAGTTGATACGGTAAAATACCTAGGTGTCACATTCACCAAAGACTTAACTTGGGGGACTCACATACGTAAAGTCTGCGGTCAAGCATATAAAAAATTGGGATTCATTAGACGCATTGTCGGCAAAAGTGATTCGAAGGTCAAGGAACGTTGTTACCACGCTCTTGTAAGGCCTCATTTAGAATACGCATGCAGCGTGTGGGATCCGAGTGAAAAAGGTCTCATTCGGGAAATTGAGAAGGTTCAACGCCGGGCAGCCCGTTTTGTAAAAAATTCCTACGATAAAACGCAAAGCGTCGACGAAATGCTCATGGATTTGGGGTGGGAATCATTGGCTGAGAGACGATTCAATGCAAGATTGAAATTATTAAATAAATTTAGATCCGCATGTTTCAGCACCGAGGTCTCGCAAATTATTCGTACTCCTACATACATTAGTCGCTTGGATCATGCATATAAAATTCGGGAAATAGATGCCAGAACTAGCCGACTCAAGGACTCCTTCTTCCCACGGACGATACGGGATAGCAACTGCAGGGTTATATATAGCAAAAATTCCACTTGCCACACTCAGCGTCAAAAAAATAATTAGTTCTACTTAAATGCATGCTCTTCCACTAACCTTGTGTGTTTTGTTATAATAACCCATTCTTTCCGAATGACCTCATTCGTGTTCTGTTCATCTGTTTTTAAGTTTCCCTTTCAATCCCTCGTCCCTCTCCGCGGGGGGAATTCCTGCTACCTGCAACGTTGGGTCGCATTTCCATTCCTTTTACAGACTCTTTGGGGGTGGAATGTTTTGTGGTGCATGTTCATGTTGTAGTGATGTTTCAATTTCTTGCTTGTTGTGTCCTGGCTTCCGTGTTGTAGGATGTCTTTCGTGCTGCATCATGGGGTGCAGTTTTTTTAGTTGTTTTGCGGTATATGTGTTTGCATGAGTATTGGATGAAGGGATTTTTGCATGAGTGTGTGCGCTGCTGTGGGTGTAATTTTCCGTGTTGTTTTTTTGCATGTGGTATTTTTCTTTTTTACGGTTGGTGACCTAACACCCCCCGCCACACGCCCTTGCGGCGGCTTGCGGGGTATTATGTTGATGTAGATGTAGATGTACAACGGCGAAGTCAGATCGGCATTAGGAAGGCAAAGAAAGCTACAGTCAAATTTTAAAAAGAGTTTAAAAAGTGACGATATAGTTTATATGAATACATCCAAACAGCAACTAAAACAATGTCGTAGTAAGACGAAAAGTATTATGCGCACAGCACTACACTCTTTTAAATCTAAAATGCTTAGCGAATATCTTGCGGAAAATCCAAAGTCATTCTGGTCCTATGTTAGGGAAATACAGGGTAAACGTCCCACTGTTCACTCTTTGAAGACTGAAAATGGAAAAATCATTACAGATGAAAAAGGCAAAGATTTTAAACCATTTTTTCCAGAGCGACTAAAATAAAAACACAAACACACCAAACGATCCTCCACACCCACCCGGTGAAAACATGAGCGACATTAATCTGACCAAGCAGGGAATAGTACATCTGCTCCGTAGTATCAAAGCACACAAAGCACCTGGTCAGGAAGAAATACCAGCTAGAATATTAAAGGAATTAGCTGAAGACTTTGCTCCATTTTTACACATTGTTTCTCTAAAATCGATAGAAGAAGGCTCAGTGCCTCGCGACTGGAAGCTACATCTACATCTACATAATACCCCGCAAGCCACCGCAAGGGTGTCTAGCGGGGGGTGTCAGGTCTCCAACCGTAAAAATGAAAATTAACACATGCAAAAAAAACAACACAGAAAATTAAACCCACAGCAGCGCACACCCTCATGCAAAAATCCCTCCATCAATACTCATGCAAACACATATTACGCAAAACAACTAAAAACTGTACCCCATGATGCAGCACGATAGCCATCCTACGACACGGAAGCCAGGACACAACAAGCAAGAAATTGAAATATCACTACCACATGAAAATGCACCACAAAACCCTCTACCCCCTAAAGAGTCTGTAAAAGGCAGGGAATGGGACCCAACGTTGCAGGTAGCAGGAATTTCCCCCGCGGAAAAGGACGAGGGACTGAAAGGGAAACTTAAAAGCAGATGAACAGAACACGAATGAGGTCATTCGGTAAGAATGGGTTATTACAGGGCTCGTCCGGAATATAAGTGTACTGATTTTTTACCGCCGCTCCAGGCGCGCCCAGCACCGCTCTGACGAGCTGCGATTGGAGGGGGGTATGTTAGCAAGCGACGCTGAAAAACGCAGTCGGCTCTGAGCTGAGGTGTAGTGAGGAGCTCTGTTAACGCGAACCTCCACGCTCGACCCACGTCACGGAGTCAAGCAAGAGTCAAGTCAAGTTTTTGGAGCAGGGTTATTCCATCAAATTTGCGGTAAAGCTTGGGAAATCGTCTACCGAAACTTTCGGTATGATTAACCAGGCTTACGGGGAGTCAGCCATGTCCAGAAACATGATCTTTCGGTGGCACAAGATGTTCGTGGAGGGCAGAGAAGAGGTCAACGACGAACCACGGCCTGGACGCCCATCAACGACACTCACCGACGAAAATGTACGAAAAGTTCGCGATGTACTGAACTCTGATCGTCGTGTTAGTATTCGAATGATAGCAGAGCAGTGTAATGTTCCAAAAACAATAGTGCACGAGATTATTAGGGAGCAATTACAGATGCGAAAAATTTGTGCAAAGTTGGTGCCGAAAGTGCACAGTGAATATCAAAGACTCAATCGTTTGGAAATCGCGACACAACTTGCGGATCACTGCAAAAATGATCCACATTTTTTCCGGACTTCTTTCTGTTCCCGAAGATAAAGAGGAGTTTGAAAGGAACGCGATACGGGACATTGGACGCCGTCAAAGAGGCCGTGACGACGTGTCTTCGAGAGGTTCCCGATGATGCCTTCGCGGGAGCGTTCCAGGAATGGGAACGCCGCTGGAACAAGTGTATCGACTCAAAAGACTCCTATTTTAAGGAATATTAGCTTAAGATATGTAAAAGTATAATAAATTTTTTTTCTTGAGCTCAGTACACTTATTTTCCGGACGAACCCTGTATAACAATACACATAGGTTAGTGGAAGAGCATGCATTTAAGTAGAAGTAATTAAATTTTTGACGCTGAGTGTGGCAAGTGGAATTTTTGCTATATATAACCCTGCAGTTGCTATCCCGTATCGTCCGTGGGAAGAAGGAGTCCTTGAGTCGGCTAGTTCTGGCATCTATTTCCCGAATTTTATATGCATGATCCAAGCGACTAATGTATGTAGGAGTACGAATAATTTGCGAGACCTCGGTGCTGAAACATGCGGATCTAAATTTATTTAATAATTTCAATCTTGCATTGAATCGTCTCTCAGCCAATGATTCCCACCCCAAATCCATGAGCATTTCGTCGACGCTTTGCGTTTTATCGTAGGAATTTTTTACAAAACGGGCTGCCCGGCGTTGAACCTTCTCAATTTCCCGAATGAGACCTTTTTCACTAGGATCCCACACGCTGCATGCGTATTCTAAATGAGGCCTTACAAGAGCGTGGTAACATCGTTCCTTGACCTTCGAGTCACTTTTTCCAACAATGCGTCTAATGAATCCCAATTTTTTATATGCTTGACCGCAGACTTTACGTATGTGAGTCCCCCAAGTTAAGTCTTTTTTGAATGTGACACCTAGGTATTTTACCGTATCAACTACTGCTAGGTCACCTCCAGCTAATTTGTAAGAACATCCCGTTGATATTTTAAAGAAATTTACCACTGAACATTTATTATAATTTATTGTCAATCCCCAGCTAGAACACCATTTGGTTATGCAATCTAAATCCTGCGCTAGAATAAAACGATACTCATCCCCAGATATCTCCCGATAGATCACCGTGTCATCCGCGAACATCCTAATTTTACTTTTCACTTCGCGGTTCAAATCGTTCACAAGAATCAAGAAAAGCAACGGCCCGATTACACTTCCCTGAGGTACCCCCGACGTGACTCGAACGCTGTCGGAACTAGCGCAATCACGGACTACCCTCTGCTCCCGCTCTGAAAGAAAATCTTTAACCCAACTTATGGCGCCCTTGTTGAAACCCGCGACCTTTAATTTATGAATGAGTTTACCATGTGGAACCTTATCAAATGCCTTTTGAAAATCTAAGAAGATGGCATCCACTTGCCTACCTCTCTCACCCGATAAAAGTAAATCATGTGTAAATAATCCTAATTGGGTCTCGCAGGAGCGGGTTTTCCTGAATCCGTGTTGATTGTCACTTAAAAAGTTAATATTGTCTAGGTGTCTCATCATTGAACTGACAATTATGTGCTCTAAGGTTTTGCAGCAGATATAAGTGAGAGATATAGGTCTGTAATTACTGGGATCCTCCCTGTCACCACTTTTAAAAATAGGCGTTATTTGCGCGGTTTTCCAAATCTTAGGTACTTTGTACTCTGTGAGGGATGTGTTTAATATAATTTCAAGGTACGGGGCAATGTTTGGAGCTAATTGTCTTATCACCCTAGCTGGTATATTTTTGGGACCCGGGGATTTGTTGGGTTTTATCACATTAAGCAATTTTAAAATTCCTTGTTGGTCCACTGTTATTTTTTCCATGGGTGGAGTATGTATTGTTTCTTGGAGATATGCGGTGGCAACATCATTCGAGAAACCGTTTTGGAAGAATGAATTTAGGATGTTAGCTTTACCCTCACTGTCTGTATGAATTACAATGCTACAATCCTTTAAGCAAGCCACGGTTTGTTTACTCCCATTTACTTCCCTAACATATGACCAGAAAGCTCATATAACTCCAATCTATAAAGGCGGCGATAGGGATGAACCAACCAATTACCGACCCATTTCTTTAACATCGATCTCAGTTAAAATATTGGAACACATCATTGTCGCTAAAATTATGAGATTTCTTGATAGTAGGAAAATACTAATCCACAATAAGCACGGATTTAGGGAAAGCAGATCTTGCGAAACACAACTTTGTCTCTTCATTTACGATATACTTAGATCGGGAGAACACAACACACAAGCCGATGCAATAATCCTGGATTTCAAAAAAGCCTTCGACAAAGTCCCACACAATAAATTGTTACATAAACTCAAATACGATTGGATAAACGAGAAAATAATTAATTTGATTAGAGACTTCTTGTATAACCGTAAACAAATTGTAGTCAAAGATGGGTTGTGCTCAAAGGATAGAGATGTAACTTCGGGCGTCCCCCAGGGAAGTGTAATAGGGCCTCTTCTGTTCTTAAAATACATAAACGACTTAAGCACATACGTTAGTAGCAATCTAAGGTTATTTGCTGACGACACGGTGGTATGCAAATAAATAAGGAGCAAACTAGACTGCGAGCTACTCTCTAGGGACTTAGACAATATCTCAGAATGGTGCAATAAATGGGGATTAACACTTTGTATAGAAAAATGCGCAGTTTTGACATTTTGGAAAAAAGGTTGCGAGAAACAGGATATAAACTACAAAATAGAGGGTTCAGTATTGACTACGGCAAATTAAGTTAAATATTTGGGGGTTGTTCTAACACCACGCCTTTCATGGGGAGCACATATCAGAACAATATGCGGATTAGCTTTAAAGAAACTTGGCTTCATTAAACGGGTGGTGGGGAAATGTAATAAAAAAGTAAAAGGGAGGTGTTATTTTTCTCTAGTTAGACCTCATTTGGAATATGCTGCAAGTATTTGGGATCCTCGGGAGAAAATTTGGCAAAATGAATTAGATTAAGTCCAGAGAAAATCTGCTAGATTCGTTTAAAAATGTTATAATAAGAACACAAGGGTGACAGATCTCTTAGGGGACTTAGGCTGGGAACCACTTGAAGTGCGGAGAGAACAAGCGAGGCTTAGACTTTTAGAAAGGTTCAGAATAAACAAGTTTAACTATGACACTGAAGGAATTATAATGGCCCCACGCTACTTAGGTAGATCAGGCCACAAAGATAAACTAAGGGAGATAGATTCCAGGACAGATAGGTACAAATACTCATTCTTTCCCCGAACAATCAGAAAACATAATAGTTAGAAACCGAAGTAACTTTAGAAATATTAAAAACGTTGAATTTACAAGTCGGAAAAAATTAAACACTATAGAGATGTTAGGTATACTTTCAGGTGCATGTGTATGTTAGTTGGTAGTTTGAGTGTTTGCATGTTTGTGGGGTGTCAGTGTTCATGCATGAATGTATGCCATGTTTTTTTTTGTGGATGTATGATTTTTTGGTTATTGCATGCGGTTTTTTTCTTTTTCTTTTCTAAATTACGGGTGGTGTCCTAACACCCCCCGCTACACGCCCTGGCGGCGGCTGTCGGGGTATTAAGTAGATGTAGATGTAGTTTGAGTGTTTGCATGTGTGTGGTTTGTAATGTTCTTGCATGAATGTATGCCATGTTTTTTTTGATGTGTGAATTTGTGGTTCTTACAATCGGTTTATTTTCTTTTCTTAATTACGGGTGGTTTCCTAACACCCCCCGCTACACGCCCTCGGGGTATGAAATAGATGTAGATGTAGAGATTGTGTAGTAATTTCAATCTGCAATTGAATCGTCTGTCTTCTAATCATTCCCAGCCCTACTCCATAAGTATTTCATTGACGCTGGGGGTCTAGATGGTGCGGGGGCTAACGTACTGGCTTCCCACCCAGAGGGCGCGGGTTCAAATCCCGGCGGTGTTGAATATTTTTCAGAGGTATCTCGATCCCTACTTGAGGTGCTTTGTGGAGGGCACTTTGAGTGAGTACGCCGTCGGTCGGATGGGACGTTAAACTGCGGACCCCTTGGCGCCTTTCGTAAAGAGTAGGCTAATGCCGACGCCGGGTTTCTCTCCACCCTTCATCCTTTCCTATCCATCCCCTATGGCGCAAATGACCTTAGCTGTCGGTCGCCTCCCCTCAAAACTACTACTACGCCGTCCGTCCGTCGGAAGGGACGTTAAACTGCGGACCCCTTGGCGCCTTTCGTTAAGAGTAGGCTAACGCCGGGTTTCTCTCCACCCTTCATCGTTTCCTGTCCATCCCCTATGGCGCAAATGACCTTAGCTTTCGGTCGCCTCCCCTCAAAACTACTACTACTTCATTGACGCTTTTCGTTTTATCGTAACAGCTTTTAACGAAACGTGTTGCCAACGTTAAAACGTCTCGATTTCCCGAACGAGGCATTTTCGTCGTCGTAGAAACATAGAGTTCAAGGATATTTCGTGTCTTTCTAGTCATGGCCGGAAATATAGCTGTGCGCAGTGTCTGCATCCATTTCAGACCTACCTTAGCCGGTTCGACAACTGATGACTATGATGACCACAACCATCTCGGTGATGGTGCCTTCAATAAAAGAGGCGGGTTATTCTCCTCTTCATCATATTTTATCTCCCTGGTGACGCACTTGACGACAAGGTCAGGAGCGTTGACTATTTTCGACACGGGCGACAGTTTGTAATGGCATGGATGGGTGATGTAACTGGGTGAATCAGTGGCCGGCTTAAGGGCGAATGGGTCCGGTTAATCTTCCAATTGGCCGTCCGGCGTGACTCCGTCAGCGGAAGCGGGACGAGGGCCCGGTCGAAGAATCCGAAAGTGCTCCACGCATCTATCCACCAGGAGAGCGAGCCCCCTTTCCCTGTCGACCCACATCACCCCGTCGCCTCCCTCCCTCTCCAGGGTAGTCCCTCTTTACGGCCAGGCACGCGAAGGGGCATTCCTCGGAAGATCATATCCCCCCACCCCCGGCAGACGCAGCTGCGCCCGAGAGACGTACATGGAAAATCCAATGCAGCTGCGTGCTCCTTTCTGTTCCTGGGAGGAGTGATGGAAAGAAATTCGCTAATTGACATTTGATAAGACGATGAATCTGATCTTTGTATTCCAGTCCATTTCTTAGATTCGGAGAACTAGTTCCCCATCGCGGGTAGAGAGGCCGCTTACCGAAAGACGCGAATGAACTGGGGTTCATATCCTTAAAATACATGTCACCCAGGACGTCTGGCAGATTATTAGTCAACCCCAAGTGCACATCACCAAAAAAACGTTTTTGCTACTTTTCAGTTACTTATCAATGTGTTAAATAATTCAAGACCGCGCTGTTTTTTCGATAGATCCAACTCCACCATGTCACAAGTAAATCAAAACATAAATCCGCATTCCCACAAATTAATGATATTTTTACATTCATAGATTTAAAAAGAATTTACAAAACTCACGACATTTTAAGATAATCATCTACATCTACATCTACTTATTACCCCGCAAATCACACAAGGTGCATGCGTGCATGCAAGGTGCGAGAAAGATCATGCATTTAAGTAGAACTAATTATTTTTTAGACACTGAGGGTGGCAAGTGGAATTTTTGCTATCTATAACCCTGCAGTTGCTGGGTTATAGATAGCTCCCGTATTGTCCGTGGGAAGGAGTCCTTGAGTCGGCTAGTTCTGGTATACTCCTTACCAGACCTTACTCATGCCTTTACTTCCTTGACATATGACCAGCAAGCTTTGTGGTCAGTGGCCAAGTGCTCGCAAAGTACTTTGCGCTTAAAGTCCAGGAAGGCGCTACGTAATTGTGTTTTGGTTTCAATTTTAGAAGATCTATATTTGTTTATTCTCAGGGGATGATGTGTTCACGCCTGCCCTCTATATCCGAGAGTGTAGGATTTTCTGCCTTTGGAGGGCTTTTCTTACGTCTTTATTGTACCACCTGGGGTCGCGATTTTCTTTGACATATTTTGTAGGGATGAAATCTGTGAAGCCTTTTTGCATAATATTGACAAATTCTGTCCAAGTTTCTTCCACGGTGGCACGACTTAAGCGGGTTTTTAACTCCGGTTGTGAAGAGTTTATTTGATTGGCAAAAAGTTTAGTCAACTTTATGTTAATTTTAAATTTTTCTTTTTTGTTTAGCAATGTTTCTTATATCAATGTCCACGTTGGCATTAACTGCTTTATGGTCACTCAAGCCCTCGTCAGTTGATACACCAATAACTTGCTGGCGTGTTTGTAAGAAATAGGTCCAATATATTTTTTCCACAGGTGGGCATGCGTAATGCTTGATGAAGGGAGTTTCTTCGAAACAATTGTATTAAGGAATTGCAAGATATCCGATCGCGAGTCCCAGATTTAAGGCTATTACTGTCCCAATCGATACCAGGGAGGTTTAAGTCGCCACCAATTATGTTGATGCTTTTATTATTTTTACCTGTAAAATTCTAAATTTTATCCTTAAGGGTATGAAGTATTTTCAAATCTGAGTCTGAGGGTCTGGAGGAAGAGCCTAAGTTTATATTGAGTTGATTGTTTCGTATTTAGGTGGTCCAAACCCTTTTTCTATGGTATTATTTTATAATAAAACTTGCCTGCTTTCAAAATGACTTTTCACTGCCACGAAAACCCCTTTTCCGGTATTAAGTATGATGGTCGTAAACTAATCGTCATCTGGAAGATTTGAGCGGAAATTGTTAATTTAGAGAAGGAAGTTTTTGATCGAAACGTTGGATCGGAAATCCGTTCTTTAAGGAATTGGGATGAAGAGATATTATGAGACAATGGAATATCGTAGCGAGAGGAAGAATGGACTGGAAAAGGCAGATAAAGTAGGTGGAGGTAATATGTTGAGATGAATGAAATGCAGGCAAGGCGACGCTGGAGGGAAGAATACGTTGGATTTGGAATTTGCGGGTGTGAAGTAAGTGAAACTGGAAAAGAAATAAGGTTCAAACATGAGCAAGTCAATTTGAAATGTAAGTACGTGGTAGCTGTAAGTTGATATCTGAAGCGTTTCCTTAGTAAGTATATTACACAAGATGAAGGCCAATTTTCTGTAGAATCGAATTGGAATCATCTGTCTTTTGGAGGCCGAATGCAGCGGACCCTTCCCCGCGCGCCTCCCCTCCCCAATCCGTTTAAAGCCTCTTCGGGATTAGGGGCGGATCCCTCGGTGGGGCCATATTTTCTCGTCTCACCCCCAATATCCCCCACGCCACTCCCAACCCCTCCACCCTGCCTCTTGCACCTTCCCTCCAAACCACATTTACCGACCGTTCTTACAATTTGTTCTCTTTCTTTAAAAAAAAACCTCCTTAACGAAGCTAGATACACATTCCCCTCTTTTCCTTCCCTGTTTGTTAACGTCACGTCGTGAGGGTTGCCTTCGTCGAGTTCTTTTCGGTTTCGCGCTTTCAACACTTTTTTGTCTACGCAATAGAATATTTGGTTCAAAACTGGTTTTTAATATTTTATGCAAGGCTACATTTCATATTTTATTGTATTTCATCAATTGAAAATTGATAACAAAAACTTTAGACGCATAAGCCTTAATTTTTAAATACAATTATGATTTTCAGTCTATTTTATTGCAGTAATCAACCGGCCAGTTTTACGTTAATAATTAATTAAAAGGCTCAGCTAGGGACACGAACCTTCCACCTTTTGAAAGCTAATAAAAACCCTGAATGCTTCAATAGTTTTTTTGGCCCTGCAAATTATACAAACATACTTTTTAATCATTGAAGCATACATTTTTTTAATTTATAGTTTAAATTTGTAAGATTTTGAACTCCAATTATTGCTGTAGCTAAATAATTATGGATTTTTTATTATTTATATATTATTATTATTAGGTGATCTACCGGTTAAGGTAGGTTTTTGGATGGACACAGCTACTAAATAAGTAAACATATTGTGACTCCTAAAAAAACATAAAATCCAGGATCCTACTCTACATTAGGTCCCTCTTCATCTTTGAGTACCTTCTTCCTCCCTTCATCCCGTCCAACATCCCTATCCTGGCCCTTCCATTTCCTCGTTTTCCTAACATTCTCCCCTCAATTACCGTCTACAACATCCCACTGCCGGTCAATACGCCCCTCATCCATTTTCCTGCCTCCATAGCATTTCTTCTAACAAACCCCTCTATTATCCCTACATACCAAGTACTTCCTCCTTAGTTTTCTTCTCGGTCTATTTCACCTTCTCCATTCTTCTCCACACCCATATTTCAAAAGCCTCCAATCTACGTCTATCTTCCTGCTTCAATGACCACGTTTCCGCGCCGAACATAGCTACGCACCATAATAAAGTTATTACGGGTCTTATTGTTTAGCTTACCCATTTTCTTTCTACAAAAACGAATAACCTTTATCTAATTAATAAATTCTCATCCCATACCTGCCCCACTGAATTTCCAATTCACTCAGTAATGCTTGCAAACCCTTGGCTGATTGACAAACTAAAGCTTGGTCATCAGCAAACCTAACTGATTTTACGAATTCCCCGCCCACTTTCATTCATGCCTCCAGTTCTTCCCATGCCTCTTTAATCATTTCCTCTACATACATATTGCAAAGGAAACACTTGGTTTTTCCACATAAAATATTTATTCACGACCTAGGTTTCGACGCTCAGCGTCATCTTCAGGATGCTGAGCGTCGAAACCTAGGTCGTGAATAAATATTTTATGTGGAAAAACCAAGTGTTTCCTTTGCAATATGTATCGTTTCCACAAAGTGACGCCTGAAGCTATCTCCTCTACATACATGTTGAACAGCAACAGTGATAATGGGCAACCCTGCCTTACACATTTTCCCAACACTGCCCATCCGAGACCTCCGTTTCCCACCCGCACCTGAGCAGTCTGAAACATGTACAGGTTGCGGATTAGCCTCCTTTCCCTCGATTCAATGCCTATTTTCTTCAATTACCTCATTAGTTTTTCCCAATTCACTTTATCGAACGCTTTTTCAAAGTGTACGAAACAGGCAAATACCTCCTGGTTGCATTCTATATTCCACTCCATTAAAAATCTCATTACTGCAATGGAATCACGCGTACCTCTCCCCTTTCTAGATCCATACTGGTATTCCCTAAATAATCATTTGCCCTTGTCTCTATCCTTTTCCTTATGATGCTGAGAACAAATTAAGCTGCGTGGGGCATCACATTTATTGTCCTGTAGTGCTTATATGATTTAGCCTTTACCTTTTTCGGAAAAGGAACTAAAACTGACCTCACAAAGTCTTCCGGCCAGATTCCTTCCTCATAGATACTACGAATCAGGCCATATAGTCTCTTACTCCCACATTTTCCTTAGCACTTCAGTAGTTCCGCGGAAATGTTATCCACCCCCACGGCCTTTTTTAGTTTCATCTCCCTTAATGCCCTTTCGTTCTTATCGTCAAGAATGCCTGGGCCTAAGCTGTCTTCCTCTACATCATATTCTTTTGCAATGTCTAACTTTGTTGGTCGAAGTTCTTTTCTATACAGTTCTTCTATATACTCGTTCCATCTCTACTAATAATAATCTATCCGTTACCTGCCCTATGTCGACTACGCTTCTTCCTACCTCTTTATCCAATACTATGGCAAACTTTCGTTGGCTCTCGTTCCCGCCGCTGTATATTATTCCATAATTATCACTCCAGTAATCCCCGCTATCCTTCTATCTCACCTCGCATGGACCTAAAATATCTTTATTTCCCCGTTCCATCTCTCGTTTAATATTCTCCAGTTTCCCTGTCCTCATCATTGTCCCAACATTCCACGTTCCTATTCTAACTAATTTTGTCTTCTTCTCCTGCGTCTTATGGCCTGCCGCTGCTGGTTTTCCCTTGCAAGGGTTTCGTGGGATGACGACCGTGGAAGTCTTGCCTCCCCCGCTGCCGGGTACGACACACGGCCGATTGCGCCGAGCCCCGTAGTTGCCAGGACAAAATATCTGTTTTGTCCACCATGTAAATCTTGGGAATGATAATTGAGGTGGTTTCCCGTTACCTTCCTCAATTGTGTTTTTAACGTGACACCATCACTTACTGGCCGCCCCACTGGGGTCAGACGCCATTGCAGCCGCCTTACTAATGAACAGACGCTGCGTGGACTACCTTTCGTCTGGCTCCTAACCTTCGACCTATCTGGCATGTGTGACCATACCAGAAGCAATTATTATTACTCCCGCCAGTACAGCTCTGGTGTCATCGGAACGCACACGCCCTTCCACCACGTCAAGGTTGTAGTCCGGGGAGGGACTAAGCCTTATACGGCGTATAAATATTCATACATCAGGGAGGGGGGGCGGTTCTTTTCTCTGTGCCGGTTATGGTGTCCTTGGAAAACCTGGTGCCCAAAAAATCACAAATATTCGTTGGAAAATGTGGGAAGAAGGGGCTATATCGGTTGATTCGTAGTATCTACGAAGAAGGAATCTGGCCGGAAGTCTTTGTGAGATTAGTTTTAGTTCCTATTCCGAAAAAAGTAAAGGCTACATCATGTGAGGCCTACAGGACAATTAGTTTGATATCCCATGTAGCTGAAGTTGTTCTCAGGATCATAAACAAAAGGATAGAGAATAGGGAAAATATTTACTTAGGGGATGATCAGTTTGGGTTTAGGAAGGGGAAAGGTACGCGTGATGCCATTGCAGTAATGAGATTATTAATGGAGAGGAATATAGAATGCAACCAGGAGGTATTTGCCTGTTTCGTACACTTCGAAAAAGCGTTCGATAAAGTGAATTGGGAAAAACTAATGAGTTAATTGAAGAAAATAGGCATTGAATCGAGGGAAAGGAGGCTAATACGCAACCTGTATATATCTATGACTTCTCAGGTGCGGGTGGGGACCGGGGAGTCCGGTTGGGCAGTGTTTGGAAGAGTTGTAAGGCAGGGTTGCTCATTATCACCGTTGCTGTTCAACCTGAATGCAGAGGAAATGATCAAAGAGGCATGGGAAGAACTGGAGGTAGGAATGAAAGTGGGCCGGGAATTCGTAAAATCAGTTAGGTTCGCTGATGACCAAGCTTTAGTTTGTCAGTCAGCCAAGGGGCTGCAAGCATTGCTGATTGAATTGGAAATTCAGTGCGACAGGTATGGGATGAGAATTGGTATTAATTAATCAAAGGTTATGCGATTTTATAGAAAGATAAAGGCTAAGATAAACATCAAAATAGATGGGCAACAGTGAGAGCAAGTAGACCATTTTACGTATCTCGGAAGTGTTGAGGACCAACACGGTCAAAGTATTAGGGACGTAAGGAGAAGAATTGCGCTAGGAAAAGAGGCTTTCACAAGGAGGAGGGAGTTGATGACAGGGACGTTGAGTAAGGATGTTAAGAAAATACTCGTAAAAACTTTGATATGGAGCGTAGCTATGTACGATGCGGAAACGTGGTCAATGAAGCAGGAGGATATACGTGGAAGTGAGGCTTTTGAAATGTGGGCGTGGAGAAGAATGGAGAAGGCGAAATTGACAGAGAAGAAAACAAATGAGGAAGTACTTGGTATGTAGGGCGAGGACAGGGGTTTGTTGGGAGAAATCCAATGGAGGCAGGAAAAATGCATTTCAATCCTGATTGAAATCTCTTTATGGGTAAACTAGAACACTAGAATTTCTGCAACAGCAAACCCTCAAACCACTCTTCTGGGCCCGCTATATCGATGATATTTTCCTCCTTTGGTCCCACGGACGGGAAACTTTATCCTCTTTCATTTCCTCTCTCAACTCCTCCTCCTCAGTATCGTTCACTTCCTCTATATCCGACTCGAATATCACTTTCCTAGATATCGACATTTACCTCCAAAACAAAACGTTTTACACCTCAGTCCAAATTAAACCAACTAATAAGCAACAATATCTTCATTTCGACAGCTGCCATCCACCTCACACAAAGCGCTCCATCCCATTCTCACTCTCAATCCGAGGCTTCCGTCTCTGCAACAACACCCCCTCCCAACAGAAATACTTGGATCAGCTACATGACTCTCTCAGAAAATGTGGGTACCCTGAACGACTATTAAACAGTAAAATCCTCAAACCGTCAACTCAATACACTCCTCCCCCCAGATCAAACTACCCAAAATGCCCTAATCTTATCACCACTTTCTTCCCCGAGACACACAAAATTAAACATTTAATCCGTGACCTCTTCCAAATTATTAATAACACTAAGTCCACATCACGTTTATTCCCACATTGTACCTCTATTTAGTTTAAACGCCCGTCGAACTTGCAAGATATCTTCAAGTCAACAAAACCAACTGCGAGAACCCCCGTCTCTTCCCCCCCTATTCTACCCTTGCAACCGCCCACGCTGCAAATTTCTCCACCACACTTTCCCTCCGCATGTTTAACCACCGATATTCCTCCAAATCTCCCACCTTCCTTAATTATTCCATCCCTACTCACACTGCTTCCCGCAATCAATCTTTTGATGAGCGCTTCTCCGTTTCGGTGATTGAAACCGTTCAAAAACCTGCTAGTATAATAGAGGTGAGAACCTACGAGATGGCGCATATGCGCCACCCAGATATGCGCCATCAATCACAACTACAAATGACGTCATCCACCTGGGCTGAACCAAGCCCACTGAATACATCATATGGCTGCCTACATATCACCTTCCCCCCTCCCCAATTGTTAATTTCCCATTGGTCCCATACCCCTCCTTCCCTCACTTCACCCCCGCGATCCCCTCCAGGGAAAAACTAATGAGTATGTTACAGAAAATAGGAATAGATTGGAGGGAAAGGAGGCTAATCCGCAACCCGTAAATGTCTAAGACTGCTCAGGTGCGAGTGAGGAACGGGGAGTCCGGGTGGGCAGTGTTAGGGAGAGGTGTTAGGCAGTGTTGCCCATTATCACAGTTGCTGTTCAACCTGTATGCAGAGGAAATGATTAAAGAAGCATGGGAAGAACTGGAGGTAGGAATAGCGGTGGGCGGGGAATTCGTAAAATCAGTTAGGTTTGCTGATGACCAAGCTTTAGTTTGTCAGTCAGCTAAGGGGCTGCAGGCATTGCTTAGTGAATTGGAAATTCAGTGCGACAGGTATGGGATGAGAATCAATATTAATAAAACAAAGTTTATGCGATTTTATAGAAAGAAAAAGGCCAAGCTTAACATTAAAGTAGGAGGGCAAAAACTAGAGCAGGTAGAATAGTTTACGTATCTCGGTATTGTTTTGGACTAACACGGTCAAAGTAGTAGGGACGTAAGGCGAAGAATTACACTCGGCAAAGAAAAGAGGCGTTCACAAGGAGGAGGGAGTTGATGACAGGGACGTTGACTAAGGATGTTAAGAAAACACTCGTAAAAACTTTGACATGGAGCGTAAATATGTACGGTGCGGAAACGTGGCCATTGAAGCAGGAGAATAGACGTAGACCGGAGGCTTTTGAAATGTGGGTGTGGAGAAGAATGGAGAAGGTGAAATGGACAGAGAAGAAAACCAACGAGGAAGTACTTGGTATGGTGGGCGAAGAAAGGGGTTTGTTGGGAGAAATCCTATGGAGGCAGGAAAAGTGGATGAAGGGGGTGTTGACCGGCAGTGGGATGTTGAAGACTGTGATAGAGGGGAGAATGTTGGGCAAACGAGGAAAGTGAAGGAACAGGATAGGGATGTTGGACGGGATGAAGGGAGGAAGAAAGTACTCAGAGATGAAGAGGGACCTGATGTAGAGTAGGATGATGGTTTTTTTTGTTTTCTTAGGAATAATAAAATATATATATATTTATATATATATATGTGTATATATATATATATATATATATATATATATATATATATATATATATATTAGGACACTCTCAAAATCCCCTCACACCCCCAGAGCCATACCCACTCCATGTCATCGAGCAAGATGCAAAACATGCCCTATTTTCACCACTCCACCCCACTCCATCCCACCATTCAACTCTCTCCCGCCCTTCCCCTATTCCTCTTGCACTTCCAAGAATGCTGTTTATCTTCTTACCTGTAAACTCTGCCCGTCCTTTTACATAGGCCAATGTTCCACACCACTTAACATTAGGATTAATAACCACCGCGCCTCGTGCAATCCCTCCTCCCCGTCCGCGGGTCTCCCCATCCCTAAACATGCTTCCCATCATAATACCCCCTTCAACCAGTGTTACAATGTTTCCGTCCTAGCGTCCCTTCCCACATCCGATAACCCTATAGAATTAAAAACCCTTGAATTGGCATTTATTTACATCTGTATGGCCTATCAACATCCGGGCCTCAATGTCGTTCACTGATGGGAGTGGCCTAAAATTGTTATTTATTTATTTATGCAGTATAAGTCCGAAAACAGCGCATTCTGGCCTTTACAACGAACTATTAACAACGATAACAATGATCACATTTACAAACACCCAAGCCCTAGGTGGAGGAAAACTCACCCAGGCGGGAATCGAACCCGCGACCCTTGGAATGGTAGACGAGGACGTTACCCCGCCGCCACCGGGGTCGGCGGTACTTCCACCCCTTCCCTCTCCTTTTCCTCTCCCCAACCATTCCTTCCACCCCTCCTTCACCTCCCGTTCTCCCCTTCCCCTGGCCCCCTTCCCTTTCTCTCGCACCCCTCACCTCAACAATTCCAGCAGTCATTACTTATATATCTTCAGAGGAAGACGGATTGTTTCCGTCGAAATTGTATTGTACTATATATATATATATATATATATATATATATATATATATATATATATATATATGTATATATATATGTGTGTGTGTGTGTGTGTGTGTGTATTGTAAATTTTGAGTTCGCTCAAGATTTACATCTCTTTGAAAATATGGAAACATGTTAGTGTTTTAATCGTTAGCCGATAAGTGGAATATCAATAGTGGGAAATACCTTTAGTAATGATCATTAGATATTTTAGTCCCCTGCAGGCCACCACTAAGGTGTGTGGCAAGGGTTTGAATGTACGGCAGACTCATTTTGACCCGAATATGACCTTACCGCGGTCGATCAATGTTATAAGGATCCCTAATCGTTAGTGGCAAAAATGACATCTTAAATCTATTTGTTCTACATCTTAAATCTCTCTACTTTTACAGATATTTGCTCCTACCGTAGCGAGACTGGGGTAATAATACATTTTCAACGTCATTGGTAAAGATACTCCCTTGCAGTTTACGCTAGACATGTAATCTGTAATTTTACCTTCGCTCCATTAAGTGTTTCCCACCCTAGCTGCTCCAATATTTTCGATATGGTACTAAAATTATCTTAAAAACGTTTTAAAAATCTAGTTCCTCTACGATGCACGCGATTCAAATCGACAATTAATCCAACTTCATGAGATTACCCCATGCACACACTAGCAGCATATTCAATAATTGAGCCCTAACCAGCGAAAGGTAAAATTACTCTTTGACCTTCTCAACGCATTTACCAAATAATCTTCCATCCAAAAAATCCTAATTTGCTTGTTAGCTCGTCCGCTTATATTTCCTGCCCATGTGTTTCACCCAGGAGAGATCGTGAGCGAGCGAGGGTAACACCCTGGTATTCCAGTCTTAACATTTCATTTCGGCGGTCCCGATACAGTAGCCCTTCGGAAGGGAACGCCCTATTTTAAGTTCAATTCCGATTGCCAAGTTTCGAATCAGCGTTGGGTAACCTTAAAATCATATGATAAAGCTACTGCGCCAAAAATATCGCGGATATCACGGTAAACCATTGCATCGTCGGCAAATAAACGTACCTTACTAGTGACTACGGAATGTAAATCGTTAACGTAGAGTAAGGCTTGCTATGCGGTACTTTGTCGAAGGCTTTCTTAAAATCCTGAACTATCACGTCGACTCTCACACACTGCTTTCTTCCGAATTAAGGATTTCATGAACAAAAAGCGATAGTTGTGTCTGGCAGGATCGGAAATTAACAACGGAAATCTATGCATGTTGGTGCATGGAACAAATTGAAAGTATAACATAGCACCGTTTAAGAAAACATGATTTAAAAAGTAGATAATTTATCTGGTATGCAATTTATCGAAAGAATAAGGAAAAACACATTGGAAAACTGAAAAATAATTATAAAAAAATAATTTGTCATATTAGCCATGACCTGGGATCGAACCGGCGACCTTCTGGTACACGGTTAATCTCAACAATGGCGGCTTACAAAATTATGTTATTTTGGCCATTTAATGAATGTCAAAAGCACTTTAAACAAAGGAGAAGGAAAGAAGAAAAAAGAGCAGCTGCCGTGGACCCCAACCACGGCCTCGGGACTTTGGCATGGTCACTATGGCTTGGACACCAATCCACCGTGAGCATGGGTCTGGGTCCTCCACCCCAAGCGCCACTTGGAGAACTGGGGGGAATTTATTCGCCTTTTATGTCTTTCTTACTGCCCGTTATGCGCCATGTCCTCGCCTTTTTACTCTTGAGACAATGTATTTCTTCTAATGACATCATTAAATCATACTTTGTACATTGAGAGGGAAGGTAAATGGATCATCCTCAATGCTAGAATAAGTGTAATACGTATTTATTCGCCTAAGAAATATTTTAAATTAATTGCGATTTTCTGTGAATGTTCATGATTAAATATGGCAGAAACTCAGAGAAGACAAAGTGCCATCTAACTGAATTCCGTTGACATCCAATTGATTTCAAAGCATTTTTATTTCATTTTAGTTGAGTGGTCCGCCACTCATATTTATTATTTATTTTGAACGCGGTTGCCATGGAAAGACGTGCCTATTGTCGCCTCCATTCAAATTAAAGCGTCAACACATTATAAACGGTGTGTACTATTTTCGATGAGTACCTGCTCATCCTTGCTGTGGAGAACCTAGTTGTTACATCATGTCTCTTATCTTTTCAGCCGTTCCATGGACATAAGGGAAGGTAGCATGCGTCGTCGGCCTCTCTTTTCCAGGCTTTTTCTCGCTCTGTTTCTTGGCCACAATCCCGTCTTCCATGAACTGCTTTTCTTTTTTGGCGACCCTTTGTTGATCCAAATGTTCCGGATATCAGTTTCTCCTCATGCGCTGAGATCAGATGACTCTTATCTGATGTGAAGGATTCGGCAATTCCCGGAATGACCGGCTCGCTCGCCGATTAGGACGATGATTCCCGGAATCAGCATGGACCCTTAATCAGATAGACGTCGCGGAGGCCTAAGGATTAAAAATGCCCAGTGTTTATGATAATATTTCGTGCATTAAAAATTCAACCGCGTATGTCACCTAGTTCGCAGTTCTGCGAGATTAATCAGGTAATTTCTGAAAAGGAACGCACGCAGCAGGTGGACCTCATTCGAATGTGGATGGACCACATTCGGAAAATAAAATTGTCCCATTTCCACTTTTTTCAAGTGTGGAGGAGGATTTAAATGCCTGCATAATTTCTTGTAATTTAACCCCACGGCATGCGAAACCATAATTATATACCATCTGGCACTTCTAAGGGAAAATATAGTATTTTGCAGTTCCCTCCGCCGTGTTTTCACCGGGCACTGCGCCGTGGAGTTGGCCCAAGTTTCGCCGATTTACTGCGGCACCGTCGGGGTATTAAGTAATTAATTAATGTATTTATTTATTTATTTATTCATTTATTCATTTATTCATTTATTCATTTATTCATTTATTCATTTATTCATTTATTCATTTATTCATTTATTCATTTATTCATTTATTCATTTATTCATTTATTCATTTATTCATTTATTCATTTATTCATTTATTCATTTATTCATTTATTCATTTATTCATTTATTCATTTATTCATTTATTCATTTATTCATTTATTCATTTATTCATTTATTCATTTATTCATTTATTCATTTATTCATTTATTCATTTATTCATTTATTCATTTATTCATTTATTCATTTATTTGTTTATTTATTTATTTATTTATTTATTTGTTTGTTTTACAATTACGTTGCAATTAGGTGATTTTCCTGGTGGCAACGATCAATTTTGATGAAAGATAACTCTTACAACGAAAATTACATACGTACAGGCACTATAAAAACAGATGAGAGACAAAATATTTTTACATACAAAGACACTTCCGTACACATCACGCACAAAATGCCGTCCACATCACATATGAATTTTTTCATTACTACAATGAAGTTTATTACCCAGTGGCTGCTTTACATTTATACTTTAAACTTCTAAAATTGGATGGAAAGGGCTCAAGCAAACCTCCAGGCAGCTGGTTCCAATCAATTATAGTTCTATTCAAAAAAGAGTATTTTTTCTTATTTGTTTTTTGCGTCCTTATTTTTTTTGAAACTATGGTCGTTTTTTCCCTAAAAATTAGGCTTTTCTATCCCTTGCCCTAAATCTTCCCACGCTTCGTCCTTTTTAACAATTCTATACATCGCGCCTAACCTACTCCTTTTTCTTCTATTTTTCAAACACCACCATTTCAGTATATCTAACATTTCTGTGACACTATCTGTTCTTTTGTACCTTCCGAGTATATATCTTGCTACCTTTCTTTGAACTTTTTCTATCTTTTTATTATGTCCCACCTCATATGGATCCCATACTATGGAGGAGTATTCTGGGATAGGGATAACCAGTGCCTTATATGCTTTTTCTTTTGTGGCTACGCTACTTCCTTTTAAATTTCTCATCACCCAATGCAATACTTTAAATGCCTTCCGTGTCAAATTATCTACTTGGACTCCCCACCCAAGATCCCTAGTTAAATAAATGCCTAAATATTTGTATTGACTGGTACATGGGATTCTTTATCCGAAGAGTGTGTAACTTTCCTTTTCTGCATTCTTTTTATTTGAAAAATTTATATGCTTAATTTTACTTATATTAATGCCCATATTATTATTTGTAGTCAAGTCACCGAGGCGATACATGTCAATTTTTAGTATTACGTGGTCATTTACATGCTCTATCCGTCTGTATATAATGCAGTCATCAGCAAAGAGTCTTATTTGGGAATGTAAATTGTTTGGTAGATCGTTTACGTAAATTAGGAAGAGTAATGGCCCTAGAAAAATACCTTGTGGAACTCCTGCTAAAACGCTCGCCTCATTTGAAAATATATTCCCTAATTTTACTTTTTGAGTTCTGCCTCTAAGAAAATTTTTAATCCATTGTTTTGCCCTCAAGTCCAATGGTAACGAATCCAACTTTAACAATAATTTATCGTGAGGCACTCGGTCAAAAGCTGCCGAAAAATCAACAATTACTGTATCCACATCCTTTCCTTCGTCTATTGCGTCGCCGATATATTGGCTAAATCCCAATAGCTGCGTTTTACACGAGTATCTCGTTCTAAACCCATGTTGGTGTTTGAATAGCCATCTATCTCTTGTCCACCATTCCCGAATGTAGTGAGTGATTCTTTTTTCCATTATTTTGCAAACAACTGAGGTTATGCTAATCGGTCTATAATTGTTGGCAATTGTTTTATCCCCTTAATCTGCCGAGGGAGCAGGTGCTACCGTGCACCGTACCGTGGTTGGAAATTCTAATTCTAATCCCTTACCTTTCGTGGGGAAAATAAAGTGTTTAACTTGTTCTACACCTAATCTCTAATTTTTTTGACATGATCTCTCCTACCGTAGAGCGATGAGGCCAATAATGCATTTTCGACATTACTGCTTAGACGTTCGTCCAATTTTTGCAAGAGCTTCAATCTGTAATATAACCTTCCCAGCCTAGCTGCTCTAATATTTTGAATGCGCTACCAATTTAATTAGAACAAAGTTCCACAAATCTAGCTCCTCTGCGCTGCACGCGATCCAATTCGGCAATTATTTCCACTTCGTTATGATCCCATATACCTGCAGCTTATTCTAATAAGCCCTATCCAGTGAAATAATACACTTATCTTTGACATTTTCATCGCATTTATCTAGTACTCTACCGATTATTTTCATGCTAGTTTATACCACATGCTGCCGTAGTCTGTGGTACGGTATCAAACATTTTAGAGGATCTAGTAGGTTGCGGGTCACTCACGGACAGTAAAATTACAGAAATAAGTGTTGAACAGATTTAAGATGTCATTTCTTCCACGAACGATATGGGAGCAGAATAACGTTGTCCGACCGCCGAAGGGGGGAAAGGTATTTCGGGTCCAAAGTAGTATTGTGTGCGACCACTCCCTGCCACACACCCTAGTCGTTACTTGCGTGGTATTGAGAGACTAAACGATGATAAGGACGAGCAAAAATTTGAGCCACTTACTCAAACGTGTTGACTGTGACGTCAGTAGACCGAGAGACATCATCATGGTCCCTCTCTTTCTCTTTGGGTCACTTGATGCGACAATTCTGTTGATTTGCGGCGGCCGGGGTTGAGGTTGACCGCTGCCGGAACATCGGTCGACCTTCCGAGGGCCAATCCCGGGCCCGACAGCAACTTCTCCTTGAGGGCCCCGCAGTGCATACAAATGGCCGGGTGTGACCCTGGTGCGGTTCACAGAGGGGGTCACGCCCTCCCTCATCCGCGAGCACATCAAAAGGAAGCGAGCAATTCGAAATGCAGTCGTTATCATCAGATAATGTAGATATATTTTAGATATTTTTGTGCCATGCAAGCCACCGCTAGGGTGTGTAGCAGGGGGTGAATATACAGCAGACTAATTTCGAACCGAATATTTAACCCCTACAGTGGTTGGACAACTCTAATCTGATCTCTTATCGTTCGAGGAAAAAATGACATCTTAACTCTATCTGTTCCACTCTTAATCTCTCTAACTTTATTGATATGAGATCTCCTACGGTAGTGTTATGGGATAATAATAGATTTTCAACATTACTGCACCCGTAAAAAGAAACACAACCACATGCAAAATCTAAACATATGCAAAACAATACCCACAATGACCATTCATGCAAAAAGTCTTTCATTCTACACACATGCAAATACATAGACTATCATCTAACAAACAACGGCACCTTAGGATGCACTATGCAATTCATCCAATAATGTGCAATTTAAGAAGTAGGAAGGCAAAACTCTGCTACCACATGAACATGCAACATGCAACGCTCTCCTCCCCAAGGAGAAAGGTAGAGAATGTGACCCAAGGCCACATGTAGCGGGAGGGTCCCCCCACGGAGAGAGACGAGGGATGGAAGGGGAAACAGACAAAGCGGAGCAAGCAATACTGTTAAGGGGACTACATTATTTGATGGCATTCCAATGAAGTCATGCGGGAATAAAGGGTTTTACCAACAAAACACACGCGGTTAGAGAGAGCGCATGCAATTGACTAGAACTAATTATTCCCTAGACACTGAGGGTGGCAAGTGGAATTTTTGCTATCTATCTATCCCTGCAGTTTCTATCCCGTACTGTCCGTGGGAAAAAGGAGTCCTTGAGTCCGCTAGTTCTGGCATCTATTTCCCGAATTATACATCCATGATCGGAGCGACCAATGTATGTGGGTGTGCGAATAATTTGCGAGACCTCGATGGTGAAACATGGGGATCTGAATTTATTCAGTAAGTTAATCCTAGCATTGAATCGCCTTTCCTCTAATGATTCCCACCCCAACTCCATAAGCAGTGACGCCTTTCGTTTTATCGTAAGAATTTTTAACAAAATTGGTTACCCTGCGTTAAACCTTATCAACTTCCCGGATGAGGCCTTTTTCACCCGGATTCCATACGCTACATGCATGTTCTTAATGAGGACTTACAAGAGCGCGTAAATATAAATTACCTTCCAATTAATGCAAGACATTTAATCTGGTATTTAAACTTCGCTCCGTGAGTGATGTCCAGCCCAGCTGCTCAGATATTTTTGATACGCTACTAAGTTTATCATAACAGTGTTTTACAAATCTATCCCTTCTACAATGCAATTCGACCATTAATCCAACTTCGTGAGGATCCCATGTACTTGCAGCATATCTTAGAGCACTAACCAACGACATATAACATTTCTCTTTGACAAACATGTATTGAAGAAGCATACCTAACCAGAATCTTTGACTTCGCGGGCAGTTCCTGAGTTTTTCACCCTGCTCCACAAATATATTTGAATAACTCTTGATAGATGATCATTTCTGCCAATTAGGGTAACTTAGTACTTTGCTCCGACAACACTAGTGGACCTGCAGTGCAGCCACCGCAGGAGTTAGGCAACCATCCCTTCAGCCGCACTTATTTCTGAGAAAAAACAGTTAAGAATAAGTGGAGAAAACTGCTGAGGGCGCGATTGGTTTGTACGGCGACCATTACGGAAGATTTTCCTTTGCCGTAACAGGGTTGTAATTAATTCAGCATTCTCTTCGCCCCTCCGCTTTTTTTCGCTGGAAAGTGTCATTTGTGAATGCAATCCGCGGGGGATCGTTTGATGGACCGTCAACGTCGCGGCATTCTTCGATCGCTCCGCTTAAGCGAGCGCCGGGAAGAAAATAAAGTGGCGGAAAGGGGATGGGTGGGTGGGGGATGAGACGATGACCCGAAGATGGAAAGAGCAGAAAAAGCGGGTGGAGGTAGTAAGTGGGGCGCTCCCCCTTTCCCGGGGGCTATTACGAGAATCACTGACGATTGGTCTATAATAATGGGAGGACAGAGAGGGGAGAAAGGTAGGGATAGAGGAAGAGACGTGATGAAAGAACGCCTTGGGGAAGGGAAAATACCCGGACTGCTGGGCGCCCGACCCCTGCTTATAGCAAGGGAGAAATCTTAGGGACTGTGGGAGGGATAGGGTATACTTGATATTACATGCATAGTTATGTATGTTTATATATTTATGTATACATCTGATATTATACGTCCATTTATCATTTATGCATGCCTGAGTATTTTTGTAAAGGTTATCTACCGGTTGGATGGACACAACTACCAATAATTAATTAATTACTACTAGCAAAACACAACATCCTACTCTACATCAGGTCCCTCTTAATCTCTGAGTACTTCCTTCTTCCCTTCATCTCGTCCAACATTCCTATCCTGTTCCTGCCCTTTCCTCGTTTGCCTAACTTTCTCCACTCTATTACAGTCTTCATCATACCACTTTCGATCAAAACGCCCTTCATCCATTTTTCTTGCCTCCACAGGATTTCTCCATACAAACCCCTTTCTTCGCCCACCATAAAAAGTAATTCCACATTTCTTTTTTTCTTGTTCAATTACACCTTCTCCCTTCTTCTCCACACCCACATTTCAAATGCCTTCAATCTACGTCTATCCTACTGCTTCAATGACCACGTTCCCGCGCCGTACATAGCTACGCTCCATATCAAAGTTTTCACGAGTCTTCTCCAAACACCCCCACTCAACGTCCCCGTCATCAACTCCCTCCTCTTTGTGAAAGCGTCTTAGCGTAGCGCAATTCTTCTCCTTACGTACCTACTACTTTGACTGTGATGATCCAAAACACTACCGAGAATCGTAAACTGTTCTAGCTGCTCTTCTTTTTTCCCTCGTATTTTAATGTTTAGCTAAGCCTTTTTCTTTCTAAAAAATCGCTTAACCTTTTTTTTATGAATAATGATTTTCATCATAACTGGTCGTATAACCTATCGGCCTCTTCTTCCTTATGGTTGCATGGTGGCATGTATACCTGAATAATAACCAAGTTCGTCGGTTCTACTTTTATCACTACTAGTAATATTCTACCAGTTACCTGTCTTATGTTGACTAAGCTTCTTCCTATCTCTTGATTTATTACTATGGCAACCTGCTCTAGTGCTTGCCCTCTGACCATTTCACCTTCTCCATTCTTCTACACAACCCACAACTCAAAAGCCTCCAGTCTACGTCTATCCATCTGCTCTAATGACCACGTTTCCGTGCCGTACATAGCTACACTCCATATCAAAGTTTTTACGAGTATTTTCTTAAAATCCTTACCCAAAGTCCCTGTCATCAATCAACCTTCTCCTACTTGTGAAAACCACTTTGCCTAGCGCAATTCTTCTCCTTACGTCCCTGCTACTTTGACCGTGTTGGTCCAAAATACTACCGAGATACGTAAACTGTTTTACCTGCTCTAGTTTTTACCCTCCTATTTTAATGTTTAGCTTAGTCTTTTTCTTTCTAAAAAATCGCATAACCTTTGTTTAATTAATATTGATTCACATCCCATACATATCGCACTGAATTTCCAATTCACTAAGCAATGCTTGCAGCCCCTTGGCTGACTGATAAACTAAAGCTTGGTCATCAGCAAATCTAACTGATTTTACGAATTCCCCGCCCACTTTCTGCCTTACACTTACTGCCTTACACCTCTTCCTAACACTGCCCATCCGGACTCCCCGTTCCCCACTCGCACCTGAGCAGACTGAGACATGTGCAGGTTGCGGATTAGTCTCTTATCCTCCCGATCTATTCCTTTATTCTGCAAGATAATTATAAGTTTTTCCCAATCCACTCTATCAAACACTTTTTCGAAACTACGAAACAGGCTAATACCTCCTAGTTGTATTCTATATTCCTCTCGATTAATATACTCTTTACTGTAATGGCATCACGCGTACCTCTCCCCTTCCTAAACCCAAACTGATCACCCGCTAATTAATCATTCGCCCTAATCTCTATCCTTTTTTTCAGGATAGAGATTAGGGCAATTTCAGTCAGAGACATGTACAGGTTGCGGATTAGCCTCCTTTCCCTCCAATCTATTCCTATTTTCTGCAATATACTCATTAGTTTTTCCCAATTCACTCTATCAAACGCTTTTTCGAAACCTACGAAACAGGCAAATATCTCCTGGTTGTGTTCTATATCTCTCTCGATTATCTCCATATTTCCGATCCTCTCCTTCAAAGGCCTTTGTTAGAGTTTAGGGTCTTCTTAGCGTTTTCAGAGCGCGGAATAAGTTCTTAAATACGCACCACTTTCAGTTTCTTTCGACTCTCACTCCTGGCTCGTTCATTTCGTCTTCCTTGAGTAATATAAGATTCCCGTAGTTCCCGAGGGGAAACTAAATTCGAAATTACGGTAGGCCTTTGTCTCGCTGACTGATTGAAATCATATTAGAGGCACTTAAGACTCGAAATTGAAGCAGTCCCACGCGTCGTAGTAATGTTCGCGGTATGTCTTGGACAACACTTGGTTCATATTAATAACGCCTGATGAAATTTCTCTTCGGAGCGATTGCGATTTTGAAAGTTTTTATTTAAAAACCCAAAAAGTTTTAATTTTAAGGTAGCCCTGATACCTTCACCTTTTACATCATCTTTAACTTTGAATTTGGCAATGCTTTAATTTTCGAAAATTAATTACGAAATAAAATATTTTCGTCGAAGTTAATAAGGAGTTCAGTGTTATCCCAAAGTCTTAGGGCTAATTGCTTACAATTGGAATGGTTAGTGCAAAGCTCTGGTATCATTTTCGAAGGAACAAATTACGCTAGCTCTAAAGAAATATTCCAGTATCAGATTTCCGATTGCAAAGTCATGCTCTTAGGGGCCTAAATGTAAGATGTTGAATGATAATGAAATTAACAAAAAGATTTTGTACGAACTCAAAAATTTTGACAATACAAGGTTGTGCAAAATTTGTGTGTTTAGTGTTAAAAACCATTTAATGATTTTTTCGAAATTATGAGTCACTTTACAATCCATTAGTTATTTGTTTAATATTTCTACTTTCTTATTTAGTATCTCCGGCGAATTTCGGGACTAGTGTCTTAGGTGCTTCCTTTGATTGTACTCTTTATACTCTTTATAGTTTCTCCGTTTGTTTTAGAATTTGGTTCAATTTATCAGTTCAGATAATATTTTGTGGCAATAATTTTAGATTTTTTATTATTTGTATAGTATTTGTCTCCATGGTAGTTTTTCGGTCATTAAATGTTTCAAAGGTTTCGTATTGTTTAATTTTAGCTTAGCATCAAGTAGTTGCTTATCATAAGATTAGTTTTTGTCGATTCTTTTGATGTTTTGTGGTTTATAATTTTTTAGGTATGTTTTTATTTAAATGAATGGGTGACTACTTTTGCCTAGCTTCGGCAAGCGGTATACGATTACCCAGTCGCATGAATGTTGACAGTTATAGTTTTACTAAGGGCATCACTAAATGCATGCATTGTCCAAACACAACATTACGCCTGAAGGCGTCCACTAGAGGTTTCCGTAATGTTTTGATCCCAAAAAAAAATACTTAGCAAACACACAAACGGGACATGAATACGAGATCTGTACAATAAAAAGACGAACTGGTGCAATCTGGCGGCCATGACGCCCCACTCACCAGCCAGCGGCGCTAGTTGCCCGAGACCCAATGAGCAGCCGTCTCTGTTGTTGGCGGATCGTCGAGCTGTGCGCCAGTTATGCTAGTTTGTGTTGTCCTTGCTTTGACTGTTTGTCGTCGAAAATGGAAATTGGCGAAATCATAGGGCATCGAAGCAGCATGAGGTTTTTCGGTGAAGTGCAGTGGTAAAAGTTATCAGGATATTGCAATTGTAGACAGCTTTTTATGATGGTGATGCTCTGAAGAACACATCCGTTTTCAAGTGGATTGAATCAAACCAAAAAACAAGAAAAAGCCGATCGAAACTCAAAGTCATGCTCCTGGTTTCCTTTGATGTCGAAGGTGTTGTTGTTCATCGTGAATTTCCTCCGAAAGGACAAACGGTTAATGTTGAGCTCTATGTTACAGTTCTTACGCGTTTGAGAGATCGCGTGCTTCGTGCGCGACCAAATTTGACACAAGGCGATGAATGGATCCTTCACCATGGCAACGTACCTGTACATTCAGCTTTGATTGTCCGTCAGTAGCATAGGCAAAAATGCAATTTACCATCCTTGATCGTCCTCCTGAATCGCCAGATCTCGCCCCCTGCAGCTTTTTCCCATTCCCAAAAAGCAAACATGTGATGAGGGGACATCACTGGGAAGATGTGGACACAAGCTAGAATCGACGGGAATATTAAAAAGCCTAACTGGCGAGGACTTCCAAGCGTGGTTTAAAGAGTGGGAAAGATGATGGCAACGAATTGAGAGTACGTTAAAGGAGAAAAGTATCATGGATGAAGACTACATTTTGCAAAATAAATCTTTTAAGGTCTCAGTTTGAGTATTTATGGGAGATAAATCGTACAGTGACAGTTTTATCCCGGGAAAGTACATGCGTATCAGATTAAGCAAAATAATCTAAAAATACTATTGTTTTCGTCATTAAAGTAAGCACCAAACCAGGGCAAATGCACTTAAACAGCTCCTGGGAAACACCAAAGACAAAACACCCACAATTGAGAAGTCTGGTATTATCAATTTAACTGTGGGACATGCCAAGCATCTTACATAGGCCAAACACGCAGAACATCATCATTCTCTGCCTGGCTTCTGCCGAGAACAGACGTGCTCGAGCTCGCTCCCGAGAACCGGTTCGACCCTACCTGAAACTACCTGCGCGCCTGCTGTTACTTCTGTACCTCTGTGTTTGTTCTTCCCTAGTGAAGTGTAGTTTAGTGTTAGCTTTAATTTTGTGAAATAATTAAGTTTATTTAGTTTTTGTGTTCCTTGTTATTAGTTTTTAATTGTTTGGTGGTATTCCTAGTGGGTACTCTTAGTGGCTTGCAGTGGTTTTTGTCCGTCGAATCTAATTG
This sequence comes from Hetaerina americana, assembly GCF_022747635.1. Classification (NCBI taxonomy): domain Eukaryota; kingdom Metazoa; phylum Arthropoda; class Insecta; order Odonata; family Calopterygidae; genus Hetaerina; species Hetaerina americana. The sequence goes on from NW_027287194.1 coordinate 2,540,899, forward strand.
GTTATCGGTGAGTGCTTTATTTTCTTTACTATCTTTTTTCTTTCCATTCTTTACTATCTTCCAAAGCGTAACTTATTGATTAAGCTAAATACAACTAACCCCTCTTAGAAATTTTAGCGTAGCGTATACAAGTTAGCTTTTGTTGGGAACTCGGTTGTTATTTAAGATGGCTTCATCTAGGTCCCCTGTTGCCATGCTCGAAGGCACTGGCGAATGCGCGGCTTTAAGGGCCCGTATCGTCATGCTGGAGAGAATGGTGCGGAAGCTTCGATCGGAGATCCCTGGCCGGAGGACTCCCCTCAGGAGAGATGGTGCTCGGGGTGGGAATACGAAAGCCCGCCACGCCCATAGGGGTGCACGGAGTCGTCCGAATGCAACACGTGGCTGGGCGATTAGAGACCTACCCCGTGTCCCATCTCCCAACGAGGGAGTGTCTCACGTCCGTAGGTCGGACGACTGGAGGGTCGTCTCTCGGGGCAAGGGTAAGGTAACGCTGCGGCGTGGATTGGACTCTGCGGAGGCAGATACCATCCACGTCTCCAACAGGTACCAGGTGCTGTCGGATGACAGCACCACCGTACCTGCAGCCCCTACCCCTACTCCGAGGGCACTGCCTAGGGTAAGACGTCGGGGAATGGGAAGGGAAGGAATTGTAGTAATAGGTAGCTCGAATGTCCGTCGTGTAATGGTTCCATTGAGGGAAAGGGCGCGCCGCGTAGGCGCAGATCAACGGGTGACCGCCTGGTGTATACCAGTCGGAGGAGTCCCTCAGGTGACGAAGGCGATCGTGGCGGCGGTCAAAGGCACGAAGTGCTCTAGGCTGCAGGTCGTGGCCCATGTGGGCACCAACGACGTCACGGACCGTGGATCCGAGGAGGTCCTCCGTTCCCTTAGGGAACTGAGCTCCGAGGTGAAGCGCGTCCAGGGCGTCGAGGGGACTCGGCTGGGACTAACGGTCTGCAGCATCGTTCCGAGGGAGGATCGCGGGTCTCTGGTTTGGAGCCGAGTGGAAGGCATAAACCAGAGACTATCGAGATAGTCTCTGGTTTATCGGACATAGGAGCCTCCTTCGTCGAGCTGAGGCCAACCCTCCGATCTTGCAGGACTCCCCTTAACCGATCTGGGGTCCATTACACGGCGGAAGCGGCGAGTAAGGTAGCGGATAGGATACTCGACCACTGTAGGCCTTTTTTAGGATAGAGGGCAGGTCACTTAGTGGCTCAGTAACATCTTGGGATAGCGCGTATAATATTATTAATAAAAAAGTAAAAGTAACCGACAACCCTGGCATTGATTTAGAAAGACATGTGACCCGCCCTTTCCCACAAAGGCGCCCTAAATTATAGTCAGTCACAAATAAGGACGTTATTCAACATCAAAGTAATTTAACTATACTTGTTATAAATTGCAGAAGCCTCAAGAACAAATCAGCGGATCTAGAACACATAATCCAAACTCATTCCGCTGATAAAGTATTAGGCACAGAGAGTTGGCTGTGCAATGACATAAACGACCAAAAAATTTTCCCAATAGGTTTCAAAGTTTACCGACACGATAGAGATACAAGACCCGGAGGAGGGGTTTTCGTGGCAGTTAAAAGTCATTTTGAAAGCAGGCAAGTTTCATTTGAAAATAATAACATAGAAAGTGTTTGTAGCACCTTTATACGGACCAATCAACCCAACATAAATTTATGCTCTTTCTACAGACCTCGAGACTCAGATTTGAAAACATTTTATACCCTCAACGATCAAATTTACAATTTTACACGTAAATATAATAACAGCATAAACATAATTGGTGGCAACTTTAACCTCCCTGGTAATGATTGGGACAGCAATATCGTTAAATCTGGGACCCGCGATCGCGAATCTTGCAATTCCATGATAAAATTGGTTCAATGAAACTCCCTCCTTCAAGCAGTACGCATGCCCACCCGTGGAAAGAACATATTGGATCTATTTCTTACAAACACGCCTGAACGTATTATTAGTGTATCAACTGATGAGGGCTTGAGTGACCATACTGCAGTTAATATCCACTTGGACATAGAAATAAAAAAGATTGTTAAACCAAAAAGAAAAATTTATAATTACCATAAAGCAGAAGTATTCTGTATTGTCGGGTTACACCGCTTCGTTGTTTGATTCTGACAACAGTTTCGCCGAAGTTGCATTCGGCGTCTTCAGGTCGAAGATGAAGGACTCGGAATTTTGCCACCCTTATATAGGTGGTCCCGTCTAGTGGCTGCTTGCTGATTGGACCAAGAATGGTTGCCGTATGAACCCCCTCGCCTACTACGGTGGCAGAGATCATGTAAATAATATTAGAGATATCAAGTACGAAACTGATAGATTCAAGTGTCATTTTTATCCAATAGGTGACGACGCTTTTAAAATCAGGGTGGCAGGACAGGCTAGCGAGAGAATGTATGCCTCGCGAAGGATGGCGTTTTAATTTGGGTTGATGGTTGAGTGTTGGACGGAGGGAGAGAGGGCGGGATATTTTAAATCAATGGATCTAAAACGTTTGCAAGAGATTGGGAGGAGGGAAGAAATAGGTCGGAGGGTGACGAAATGAAATTCTGTCGACCGTTTCGATTTCCGGACTTGACGGAAAGTCGTATCCTCTCTCTCTTCGAATTCAAAAAACCTCATTCTTTTTTTGGCTCGCTTGTGAATTGCGAATCGACTGCCAAACCTCGTTCGCTCCGTTCCGTCCGTGGACGAACGGAGCGAACGTCTAAAAGAACTATCTCGATTTTCTCTCTCACTAATATTTGATATTTAGTGCCTCTTAGTTCTATAGTGGTGCGTAGGTTTTAAGGGTCGCTCTGTTTCGAGTGAGCCCTGAAAGCACGCTCCGAGTTAAACAAATATTACAAACCACTTTTCCACATGGCCAATATTAAAATTAAGTGTCGTTCGATCATTCACCGACATTTAGAAAAAAGATATACGCAAAGGGAAGGTAATTTTTATAGAGTACGCAACCATTGTTTGGAGGCAATACTTCTGACAGAGCGACGGGGAATTATTGAAGCCCTATTATAATGCAAAGATAGTAATGAAGTGATCGCAAAGTGAAAGGGGTGCCGACTGCTGGAGGTAAAACAAGAATTAGTCAGGTAAACTCTGTTATAATTCTTGAGGCATGGAGAGAGTGGGTGGGTACTCTAGAGCCAGGCACTACATATATGAGTACTTACTCTGTGCTAAGCAGAAAATTAATTTTATCACTGGGTAGTTAAAGGTGAAAATTGGTAGGGTTGTTTCCACTCATTAAATGATTTATCTTTTGAAATATAAATATAGCATCAATATTAATTATTTTTAAATGGAAAATGTACCTGTATATATTCTGCAATTGCACCGTCAATTTCATGGGCGACTAAGGTTTGTGACACCTACTTATCCTCCGGCTCCGTTCCCTGCCTGCTGCGGTGTGTCGCAATCCCTACCTCTTTAAGGGCGGAGGCCATGAGTTTCATGTCCATGTGAAAGCAGAGCCACATTATTCGTTAGATTTTTGATAAATTTGTATGAGCATATGTATGTTGGTTGATGTTACATGTAGTTGCAATCTTTGGATGAATACGTAGGTTTTGCATGCGGCTTCATTTTGTTTAACGGGTGGTGGCCTATCAACCCCTGCCCCTTCCCCTGGTGGCGGTGTACGATTCATCATAAAGATGTATATATGGTACAGTTTAATGTGTAGATCTCTTGCATTACAAAGCAATCAGAATTTCACAAAAATACTCTTGAAATAATATGTTTGTGTGTGAAAATATACGAGTATACATACATATATATATATATATATATATTACTATTAGGTGATCGACCGGTTAAGGTAGGTTTTTGCATGGACATAGCTACCAATTTAATAATTTGTGACTACTAGCAAAACATAATCTCGAATTCTACATCAGGTTCCTCTTCATCTCTGAGTTCTTTCTTCCTCCTTTTATCTCGTCCAACATCCCTAACCCGTTCCTTCCCTTTCCTTGATTGCCTAACATTCTCCCTTCTATTACAGTCTTCAACATCCCACTGCCGGTCAATACCCTCTTCATCCACTTTTCCAGCCTCCATACGATTTCTCCCAACGAACCCCTCTCTTCACCCACCATACCAAGTACTTCCTCATTTGTTTTCTTCTGTGACCATTTCACCTTCTCCATTCTTCTACACACCCACAACTCAAAAGCCTCCAGTCTACGTCTATCCTCCTGCTCCAATGACCACGTTTCCGTGCCGTACATAGCTAACCTACATATAAAAGTTTTTACGAGTATTTTCTTATTATCCTTACCCAAAGTCCCTGTCATCAACCTTCTCCTACTTGTGAAAACCACTTTGCCTAGCGCAATTCTTCTCCTAATGTCCCTACTACTTAGGCCATGTTGCTCAAAAACACTACCGAGAACGTAAACTGTTCTACCTGCTATAGGTTTTGCCCTTCTATTTTGAGGTTTAGCTTAACCTTTTACTTTCTAGAAAATTGCATAACATTAGTTTTTTTACGATTGATTTTCATCCCATACCTGTCACACTGAATTTCCAATTCAATCAGCATTGCTTGCAACCCCTCGGCTGATTGGCAAACCAAAGCCTGGTCCTCAGCGAACCTAACTGATTTTGCAAAATCTCCGCCCACTTTAATTCCTACCTCCAACGCTTCCCATGCCTCTTTAACCATTTCCGTTGCATTTAGGATGAACAGCAACAGTGATAATGGGCATCCCTGCCTTACACCTCTTCCTAACACTGCCCATCCGGACTCCCCGTTCCCCACTCGCACCTAAGCAGTCCAAGACATGCACAGGTTGCGGATTAGTCTCTTATCCTCCCGATCTATTCCTTTATTCTGCAATATACTAATTACATTTCCCCAATCCACTCTCTCAAACGCTTTTTCGAAATCTACGAAACAGGCAAATACCTCCTGGTTGTATTCTATATTCCTCTCGATTAATATACTCTTTACTGTAATGGCATCACGCGTACCTCTCCCCTTCCTAAACCCAAACTGATCACCCCCTAAGTAATCCTTTGCCCTAATCTCTATCCTTTTTTTATTGTCCTGAGAACAACTTAAGCTGCGTGGGATATCAAAATTAATGTCCTATAGACCTCACATGATGTAGCCTTTACCTTTTTCGGATTAAAAACTAAAACTGTTCTCACAAAGCCTTCCGACCAGATTCTTTTCTCATAGATACTACGAATCAGCCCATATAGTCTCTTCCTCCCACATTTGCCTAATCATTTCTATAGTCCCGCGGGAATGTTATCCACCCCCACGAACTTATTTAGCTTCATCCCCCTTAATGCCCTTTCTATTTCAACGTCGAGTATGCCCGGACCTAAGCTATCTTCCTCCAAGTGATATTCAATTTTTGTGTCCTACTTTGTTGGTCTAAGTTCATTTCTACATAGTCCTTTTATATATTCCTTCCATATCTCTTGGATCTTTCCTGTGTCAACTATTACCTTACCCGCCTTATCTATACCTGTTATCATAGATCTTTCTCTCTTACTTCCCGATTAACATTTATTTTTGCTGTACAGCGCACCGATTTCACGCTTTCGCTGAAAAATGTCCATATCTTCACACTGCGTCACCATGCTTCTTTTACCTATTTGTTGCCCGCCTCAATTTATTATTTATTTCTTTGTAATTCATTTTGCCTAATTCTGTATTTACATTTTTCCATTTCCTCCTCTCATTCATCTTTGTAATTATCTCATCAGTGATCCATGGTATCCTAGTCCTTTTCGCATCAACGGTTCAAATAGTGTTTTTTGCGGCTTTAGACAACCCTTTCTTGATAATTTCCTATTTTTATTCGATAGCACTTAACTCTCTACCATCCTCCATGTTTTCCTCTACCGCCTGTTGGCATTCCTTCCTTTTCAATCCATTTAATGCTTCTAAATTCTATTTTCTAACCCGCCGCCCCTGCCTTATCTTTTTTAAACTAACGCTACATTTCATAACAGCTAAATTGTGGTCAGAGTCCGCATCCACTCCCGGAAAGCTGTGCGACTTTATCACACATTTCTTAAGCCTGTGTCTAGCCAGAATATAACCTACCTGATTAATCTCTGAGTCACCTGGCATATTCCAGGCATACCTGCGTATTTGTGGTGTCTAAACCAGGTGTAAGTGATAATTAATTCCTTTCTCCTGCAGAACTCAGCTGCTTTTTCCCCGCGGTCATTCCTCGTGCCTAAACCGTGGTCCCCCACCTCATTACCATCTCTACCTTCGCCTACCATCGCATTCTGATCCCCCATCTTTATCAAATGTTTCCCTGAAGGAACACATGCGATTAAATCCTCTAAATGATTCTATATCCTATCGACCTCTTCTTCCTTGTGAAGAATAACCAAGTTCGTCGGTTCTGCTTTTATCTCTGCTAGTAATATTCTATCCGTAACCTGTTCTATGTTGACTCCGCTTCTTCCTACCTTTTAATGTAATACCATGGCAAAGCCTCGTTGGCTTTCGTCCCCGCCGCTGTACATTTTTCTATAATTGTCACTCCAGTAATCCCCGCAATCCTTCCATCTCACCTCGCATAGATCTATAATATCTATATTTCCCCTTTCCATCTTTTGCTTAACATTCTCCAGTTTCCCTGTTCTCATCATTGTCCTAACATTCCACGTTCCTATTCTTCCTAATTTTGTTTTCTCTCCTGCGCCTTCTGTCATGCTGCTGCTGGTTTACCCTTGCAAGGGTTTCGTAGGATGACGACCGCGGAAGCCTTGCCTCTCCCGCTGCCGGGGACGACACACGGCCGATTTGGCCGGGTCCCGTAGTTGCCAGGACTCAAAATCTCTTCACTGACCATCATATTTATCTTGGAAATGATAATTGAGGTGGTTTCCCGTTTCCTTCTTCAATAGTGTTTTAACGTGACGTCATCACTAATTTTCCGCCCCTCTGGGGGCAGACGCCATTGCAGCCGCCTTACTGAGGAACAGACGCTGCGTGGACTACCTTTCGCCTGGCTCCTAACCTTCGACCTATCTGGCATGGGTGACCCTACCAGGAGCAATTATTATTGCTCCCGCCAGCATTAGCAACATATAAAAAGTGTAGTTATGCTAATGGTCAAAATTAATGTATATTGATCTCATCAGTCGTAAAAACAATGGTGACAGAATCTATTTTAAAAGCCAGGATAACCTGCCAGGCTCGTAAAAAAATTGCTACGAGAAGTGAGTAAGCGTGATAGGTATGCTGCAGGAAATTGGTTTGGAACCTTTAAATTCGCCAAGATGACCAGCAAGACTATAGAATTTTAGAAAACTATGCAAGGATACCTGAGTTTTCTTGCGACACGGTGAGAATCATAATGGTACCAAATTATATTGGTTGATTCGACCAAGAAAATAAGAAATGGATTGACACTGCCATTTATTTTTCCTTGCGTGGCACGTAGTCTTGACAATTTCGAACCCAGGAAAGGTGCCAGGAATAATGAAATAGGGGAGTAAAATTGAATTTTATTGGTCAAACACACCATTCTTTGGACGATGCATGTAGGTATGTTTCTACATCTACGCAATACCCTGCCAGTCACCGCAAGGGTGTTTGGCGGGGGATGATGTGTGTACGTATGTGTTTTCAAGCCAAAGTGTTTTTTCATTGGCTAAAACGTATTCAAATGTATGTATAAACTAAATACTCAGTCAAACACCGTCTTTGTAGCGTGTGGCAGGGTATTTTGTTATGTTATAATCATCATCTTATAAAAGCAGCGCCTTGCTGTTGCAGCCATTGGTCTCTCTCTCTCTCTCCATTGCCGCTATTTTCATTGTATTTAATTGTATCTTGCTAGCCTTATAGTAATTTTTACATCATCTATGCATTTCTTTCTCGACCTTCCTCTTCATTTTTTCGTATTACTTTCCCATCAAGTTTATTTTCTAGGAAAATCTTGTTTAAGATCCTTAAGAGCTTGTCCAACAAATTTAATTTTCCTTTTCTCCATCTCTTTGGCTAAATTCCTTCCCTCTTTAATTCCTACTCAATACTTCTATGCTGCTTTCTTTTTCGTCCATGTTGTTCTTCTCCTTTCCTTCTCCAAATGCACATTTCCATTTCCTCCTGACCGAGCCTTTTTGCTCTTTCCTAATATCCAAGCTTCGCATACATAAAATAATGTACTCCTAATAAACGTTTTTGCAATGTATTTTCTTTTTTCCAATGGCACGTGCTGGTTTCCTAAAAGATTCTTTTTTTTCATGTGTCTTCTTCGCCAAAGGTTTCCTTCTTTTCAGTGCAGAAGTGCATCTGCCGTTGTCCCTTGTAATTGTACTTCCAAGGCAGCAGAAATCTTCGGCTTGGTTTATCCTCGATTCCCCTCTCGTTATATTTACCGGGGGTTCTCTCCTATTTCTATAAATTATCATTGTTTGGTTTTCTTCACATTTATTTTCAGTTTTCCATTTATTCTGTGGATAGAGTTTTGAGCATTCTATTCATATCGTTGGCTGATCTTGTCACGGTCATGATATCGTCAGCAATCCTAATGTATGTATCTTTCTACCATTTATCTTTATATCATTTCTTTTCTCCTTCATCGTCTCTGTAGACTCTAAAATATATAAGATAAATAAATAGATAAGACGATTGTGGACATCCTTGTCTTACTCCTTTTCTAATCTTTTTTTAGAAAATATTTCTAAATTCTTGATATGCCTGTAGAACTTTTACATTTTTGTAATTTACCGAAAACACATGATAAACGATTGTTTCTTTACAATAGAGTCAAGTTATCGATTTGGATGAAAGTAAAAGATATGAAAAGGGAATCGGCTCGTGGTCGTAGATATTGTGTTTCCCTTTGATTATTTCTCTGCCACCCCCCTTTTTTCCTTCCGCAAGGGTGCGAAGGGTGCCGAGGGGAAGGGAGGCTCTGAGGGCCCAAGATTATGATATCCTCTTGAGAGGATTAACATTCTTACCCGCCCCCCCCCCCTGGACATTTCAGGACGGGCAGCTATCCCGCCGGGCGCCATCTTGGACCGCGTTTCGCGAGGCTGACGCAAAGTGAGAGGGCGACGCCGGCCCTGGCGAAGGTCAATGGATGCCGCGAAGGGAGAGGGGGGAGGCCACCCCTGATGCGGAGGTGCAAGCATAAACCAGAAGAGTGGTGGAGCCTGCGTTTACAAGGGCAGTGATGAATTGGACATGGGCGGCATTTGACTATAATTCAATCGTGCTTCAGCGCACTACGCGGGTGATCTGGTGAACTCTGGAGTGCCCTGGAGGTGGAGGCATGATGACGGGGCTGCTGGAGCTGGAGAGGACGAGCGTTGGAGGTAAAGGTGGGAGCGAAAGCGGGAGTGAGGCCAGGGGTGGCACCGTCGTACAGGGGGGGGTAGAAAAGGGCCCAGGTGCTGTCGAGGAGGTAAAGTCACCCACCTCCCCGAGCACCAAACCAGTGGTGCCGAAGCTACCAAGGACAACGCCGACCACAAGACGCGGTGCGGGTTGCTCGAGGGCGGCGGTCGGGTCAGAGGTCAAGGGTGGTGCGGATGAGAGAAATAGATTGAAGCGGAGGCAATTGCACCAGCAGCAGGAATTGGCCGCGCACGCAAGGCGCCTGGAGGAGAAGGTCAAAGGGCTGGAGAAGGTGAGTGCCGATTGGATAGTCGAAAGGAGTACCCGGAAAGTGAAATATAACATCGAATTTTGGGGGGAATTCTACATAGACGGATGTATCGGAATATGACTGGTAATTCTACGTTGGAATTAGTTAAAGCGTGAGCATAAATTTGCAAATAACTCTTCACGTTTAAAGAGGTTTTGGGATTTGGGAATAATATTCTGACATCTTACATCCTATAGACTTCCGGAAACAAGAGTGCATACATATATATATTAATATATATATATACCCATATATATAATTATTATTATTCGGTAATTTATCGGTTAATGTAGGTTTTGGGATGGACACAGCACCTTAATAAATAATATATTTGTGACTCCTAGCAAAACATAAAATCCAGGCTCCTACTCTACATCAGGTCCCTCTTCATCTTTGAGTACCTTCTTCCTCCCTTCATCCCGTCCAACATCCCTATCCTGGCCATTCCTTTTCCTCGTTTGCCTAACATTCTCCCCTCAATTACCGTCTACAACATCCCACTGCCGGTCAATACGCCCCTAATCCATTTTCCTGCCTCCATAGCATTTCTTCTAACAAACCCCTCTATTTTCCCTACATACCAAGAACTTCCTAATTTGCTTTCTTCTCTGTCCATTTCACCTTATCCATTCTCCACATCCACATTTCAAACGCCTCCAGTCTATCTCTATCCTCCTGCTTCAATGACCACGTTTCCGCGCCGTACATACCTAAGTTTCATCTCAAATTTTTTACGAGTCTTTTCTTAATATCCTTACTCAACGTCCCTGTCATCAACTCCCTCCTCCTTGTGAAGGACCCATTGCCTAGCGCAATTCTTCTCCTTACGTCCCTACTACTTTGACCTTATTGGTCCAAAACACATCCGAGATACGTAAACTGATCTACCTGCTCTAGTTATTGCCCTTCTACTTTAATGTTAAGCTTAACCTTTTACTTTCTAGAAAATTGCATAACATTAGTTTTATTACGATTGATTTTCATCCCATATCTGTCACACTGAATTTCCAATTCAATCAGCATTGCTTGCAACCCCTCGGCTGATTGGCAAACCAAAGCCTGGTCCTCAGCGAACCCAACTGATTTTGCAAAATCTCCGCCCACTTTCATTCCTACCTCCAGTTCTTCCCATGCCTCTTTAATTATTTCCTCTGCATACTGGATAAAAAGCAGCGTTGATAATGGGGAACCCTGCCAAACACCTCTTCCTAACGCTGCGCATCCGGTCTCCCCGTTTCTTACTCGCACCTGAGCAGTCTGAGACATGTACAGGTTGCGGATTAGCCTCCTTTCCCTCGATTCAATGCCTATTTTCTTCAATTAACTCATTTGTTTTTCCCAATTCACTTTATCGAACGCTTTTTCGAAGTGTACGAAACAGGCAAATACCTCCTGGTTGCATTCTATATTCCTCTCGATTAATAATCTCATTACTGCAATGGCATCACGCGTTCCTTTCCCCTTCCTAAACCCAAACTGATCATCCCCTAAGTAATCATTTGCCCCACTCTCTATTCTATTGTTTATGATCCTGAGAAAAACTTTAGCTGCGTGGGATATCAAACTTATTGTCCTGTAGTCCTCACATGGTGAAGCCTTTACCTTTTTCGGAATAGGGACTAAAACTGATCCCACAAAGTCTTCCGGCCAGATTCCTTCTTTATAGATGCTACGAAGCAGCCCATATAGCCTCTTTCTCCCACATTTGCCTAAGCATTTCAGTATTTCTGTAGGAATGATATCCACCCCCACGGCCTTATTTAGTTTCATCTCTCTTAATACCCTTTCTATCTCATTTTCGAGTATGCCTGGAACTAAGCTATCTTCCTCTACGTCATGATCATTTTCTATGTCTGACTTTGTTGGTCTAAGTTCTTTACTATACAGTTCTTCTATATACTCCTACCATCTTTCTTGGATCTTTCCTGTGTCAACAATGACCTTACCCGCCTTATCTCTAACTGTTAGCATAGATCTTCCTTTCTTACTTCCCGAAAAAGATTTAACGTTACTATACAGCACACCAATTTCACCCTTCCTCTACAGACTTTCCATATCCTCGCACTGCGTGTTCCACCATGCTTCTTTTGCTTTATTTGTTGCCCGCCTCAATTTATTGTTTAACTTTTTGTACTTCATTTTGCCTAACTCCTTGTGTACATTTTTCCATTCAGTTCCCTCATTTATCTTTGTAATCATTTCATCCGTGACCCATGGCATCCAATTTTTTTCGCGTAAACAGTTCCAAAGGAGCCTTATACGGCTTTATAAAACCCTTTCTTGATACTTTCCCATTTTTCTACGATAGTACTTAGCTCTTTATCGTCCTCCATGATTTTCTCTATAGCCTGTCGGTATTCCTCCCTTTTCAATCCATTTAATGCTTCTACATTCCATTTTCTAACCCGCCGTCCGTGCCTTATCTTTTTGAAGCGGACGCTACATTTCATAACAACTAAATTGTGGTCAGAGTCCGCATCCGCTTCCGGGAAGTTGTGCGAATTTATCACACTGTACCTAAACCATTGTCTAACCATGATATAATCTAGCTGATACCTTTCTGAGTCACCTGTCATTTTCCATGTATACCTGCTTTTTTTGTGGTGTCTAAACTAAGTGTTGGTGATTACTAACCCCTGTCTCCTGCGTTGAGTTAAATTTGGATAATGTGATATTATTCGCGGATATTGATTCAGGTAATGTATATTGTCACAAAATTGTTTCATATTATTTCGCCATTAGCCAGGAATATTCTTCATTTGCTTCTCTACCTTTTTGTGAGCACTTTCGCCTTATTTAGCATATTGTGGCTTATTTCGGTTAAATTTCAATACGAAAGGTTCGTACTGAATTTCAGTTCCATTTTCCTAAATTCCCTGGGGTGATTCATCATTATGACGTTAAAGTATCTCTCATATTTCTCGTCTGTTTTTATTTATGAGGCATGAATTTTAAATATCTTCATGTATATGAAATCGTGATAAGTTTTTTTATACTCGGTGGATCCCTTAGAGGTTTCTTCGCTAAACTTCCCACCCTGCCCCCTAAATAAGTTTGTGTAATTATTCAAACGAATTTTCAAAAATAAATGAAACCTTTCATTCGAGGGTAAATATGCGGGTGCAAATGTGTAATTCAATTTTGTTTGGCGACCGTATTCAGTTTAGTCTGGGTGAGACACTTGAGGTGGCTGTATTTCATCGCAACGTTTGCTTGGAAAGCCAAAACTAGAAAACTCCACGTTATATTCAGGATGGAGTCACCTCGGAGGCCTTGCCAAAAAAAATGGAAGCAATAATAATATTCTTTATCCCTCACTTATCTCCTTTTGCATAATTCACAAATGATAATTTATATCTCCGCAAATGTAGCTCGTTCCTTCGCAACTCTTTTTCCTTTCTTGACGTATTATGTGCGTCGCATTTATGTAATTGTTTCTCTTATTTTTCCAATCGTCTTCTCACCGCAGGTATTTAATATCAGAGGCAGCAATGTAACTACTCCACGGTATTAACTCCTTATTTTTGTCTTGGCATCTTCTTTTCTTTCAAGACATTTTTATCTGTGCTGTAAGCTCTTGTTTATGTAAACTGTTTACCGGTCTCATATCGACAAAGTTAAATCCAACTCTTTTTGTTGGTGAGTGGGTTGCATCTTATTCGGGTACATTTTATCAAAATCTTCCTTCGCATCCGTAAATACATTTTGAGGTCGGTCGATCCGTCAGTGCACGCCCTTTCTCCTCTTTGAGTTTAACAGCAAAAATGCATATTATATTGTTCCTCGGCTTTTTTATGAACTCTGAAACTGGAACTCGTATACTCTTGCACCTCTCTTTCCCATTTCCCTGAAATATGTTTTTGTCTTGACATTAGGTACACATATCGAATTACTGCTTCCACGAAAGAATTCGATTATGCCTCCTTAACTTATTTCACTCCCTTTTAAACCTATCTGGGTTTCTACTTTCGTCTAAATATATCACATCGTCCTTTCTATCGGCGCTATTCATTGTGATCAGTATTTAAATGGGCCCTAAACGCGAGAGTGTAAATCGTGGGCATTCAGCTACAAGTTGGGACGAATGCAATTTGATAGAAAGCAGCTTTTCATGGCACTTGTATTTACAATTTGTGACAAAGTTATCAACAATTTCAGAATGGAATGAAAATAGTACTCCCCGATCGCGAATCTTCGAGGCACAAGGTCATATAATCTCAATTCAGTCTGCATGTACATCTGCATAATACCCCGCAGGCCGCCGCAAGGGTGTTTGGCGGGGGGCGGCCGGTCGTCTCCACCCGTATCAGAAAATAAAAACTCATGGAGAACCAGCATATTCATGCAAACCCAAACCCGCAGTTGCGTATTTATTCTTGCAGTTACCATTTTGGCTCATACGCATGCAAACACATACACTCTCAACTAACATACACATGCACCTTAGAATGCAGTAAATTCACTGTACTATTCGGCTACCACCCTACTTAACCTTAGAATGCAGTAAATTCACTGTACTATTCGGCTACCACCCTACTTAACCCAATTCACCCGATCCGATTTTGAAAACATTCAGTGATGATATATTGTCTTAAAACAATTTCTAAAACTTCAGAGCTATCAGGTTGATATCTTGGTCATTTAAGAGTCTAAAAACCATTGAAATATGATTTATAAGTTGGTTCGTTGATGATTTTTATATTAGGAATGAGATTTGAAAGTAGTTAATAATTAAATAATATTAATGACGGATTATTAGTCATAGCCTCAAAACACGTTTGCTATTTTCCGTTTCTATTGTGGCATAATTTTTAAACTGGACTTTTATGATTGTTTCCATCATTGAATGGAATAAAAAGTCAAAATGTATGCTATCAGTAAACCTTGACACGTTATAGGTTATATCAAAAACCTAACTCCAGCCTAAATATTATGTTTATCACTCGGATAATTGTATTCCCCTGGAGGCTCCTTCCATTATTCTAGAAATCGTTTAATTCCCGTCGATGATCAGTCGTGGTGTGACGTCGACACTTTTGGCCGTAATACATTTTATATTGTCGTGCAGCGTGATTATTTGAAAAAACCTGCCCTCTGTCGATGGCTTTGATTGAATTCTGCGGCTCGTTGGAATTTTGCAATAAAGTTTATTGTTCAACGATGATACTCAGTTTTGAAACAATGTTTGGATAGATCACTCTTCGAAGAGAGATCGCCATTAGAGAGGTATAAAGAGGACGGTTTAGCGATCAAATTAGGGAATTGTTAAAATAACAAACGGAGGAATCCAAGGTGTCACTGTAACGAGCAACTCTTGGTTCAGTACGGTGGGGGAACTTGGCCGTTGAAGCAAAACGATAGGAGTGGGTAGGAGGCTTTTGAAATTGGGTTTGTTGAAGGATGGAGAAGATGAAGTGGTCAGAAAGAAAAACAAGCGAGGAAGTGCTTGACTTTTGTGGGAGAGGGGGGAGAAATCAAAAGGAGGCGAGAAAGATGGATGCGGGACATTATGATTGGCAATGGGATGCATATTGAGGGCTGTGATGCAGAGTTGATAGATATATAAGTAATAGAGCGTTACGCTGAATGGAGTAGTCAGGGGTTGAAAAAGGATAGACGTGTTGAACGGAAAGAAGTTTTTGCAATTGAAGAGGCGTTTATTCCACACATGGGTGTCAGGTTGTGTCTTGCTAGGCCTGGCTAATAAATCCAGACACGTTCACTCTGTAACTATTCATAAATCGTCTTAATCGCTAGGCCGTCAAATAATGAGTCGTGGTGCTTTCGGGTGGCGGATTGAAATGAACATATTTATGAACACAAATTTCTAGAGAACCTCCTTTCTGAAATCACTTATGAATTCACGTTGACAGGAAATATCGTTAAATTGTTTGATCCATCAGACTATTTAAAAATCCATAATATTTAACGTTATGCATTTAAATATACTTATTTGTTAATATCACATGCCATATTTTACCTGCATAAATCACTCAAGTAATGCTTTACCAGGTTTCCAAAAAAAACTCAATCAGATCGATACACAGAACTTTAAAAGCAGGCATGACCATTTTTACGTAATATACGCTACCTTATATCGACCTAAAAAATCTTCAAAAACGTAATAAAAAATTGCTATTAAAATATCGGTACTCAAACAGGTAAATTTAACTCTCCCGGATATTTACAAATGCATCAGGAGGGTTAATTAACTATAAATTAAACGATGCAGATGAGAAATGGTTGACATTCAGGTATTTTTGCTATTTTGGGTAATATTTGGCATTAGGGTAAAAGGGAATTACGGCAAAATATAGAAAAATCATCGGGAATACAAGACAATTAAGCAAAATACATGGATAAACGTCTTTATTCGGGCAAAATTGAGACCATAAGGTAGGCCCCTTTTTCCATGTAACCCTTAAAAAATACGGTAATTCACAAACGAAACACTATTATTCCCTGAGTAATGTCAATTAGGCTTCAAACGGAGCGCATGCGATGAATTCGTTTAGGCTCAATTCCACGAATTAAAACATTATCTTCGGTTGGAAGAACATTTCAATTCAGATGGCATGTTTCGTCCTTTTCAACAACTTATATTTCCATGGCGTTCGTCACTTTTGATATGGAAACGGTTTCTCAGGCGGTCAACACAATCAATCTTGCTCTGTCAAAATACTGTATAGGTTTTTAAATATGATTTTATATAATAGAGGAATGCATTCCTACGTGAGAGCATGGGATATACATAATGTTTTAATCGGTCCGTCGGCTAAGCAGGGAAAATACATCGCTCTTATTTTTTTTCCTGCGTTAGGTAGATATACTAAATCTTCCGTAAAATTATCCGTTTTCACTTGGAAATCGCGAGGAAGAGACACATTGTGACGATGTGCTGTCTGTTGGATTGCATACTGCATTTATCTATATTTCCAGATTCTCTTAACTTTTTATTTTATTCTATTATAAGGCTGTGCAGATGTTTGTAAAAAGTCTGGAAAAAAATGCTGGTGGCGCCTCTCCCGGCCAAATAGTGAGATTTTTATGCCCCCGCTGGCGACAGGGAAGTCGCATCATGCGGCAGGGAAAGGGTTACTTAGGGATCGTGCTCTTTTGAAAGAGCGGTCGAGGGTTTTCGAGATTTTCGGACTGCGGAATAAGAGTTGAGAGGGACACCTTGACAAGGCAAAGGGAGAGGCGCCATGGTGTCACACGGGTTAACACCCCATTCGGCGGACAGCGTGCCGATCTCGGGGTCAGATCTTTGAGCGGCAATCGTAGAAGGGTTTAGTCTATGTCTGAATGCTCGATTTTATAATAGGCTCCCGCCTTGTAAAATAAGACCACCTTCTTCTAATTTATTGTCTATAATAATGTGAACCAGGTGGACTTTTCTAGAAACATGAAGGCCCGGCTAGACTTAACAAATTGGAGGTCGGAAACTAGAGCTGGTGTAACAGTTGACTTGATTAGGAAATATGTTGCAATTATATGGTTGGTATAATATATGACGCGGTGGTTGAATTATATGGTATAATATGGTGTCTTATGAAATTAAATAATACTTGGAATTTAGTTAGACGAGGAAGATTTTACAAAGAGGCGACAGTTGGCGATATTACGGCCAAAGAAAAAGATATGAAGTAATGGCCAGTGATGACTTTGGCATGGAGCGTAGTTTTGTATGACTCGGAAAAATGACTTGCCTGACAAGAATCAAGGGCAGTTGAAAGTGTTGGGCACGTTAGTGTAATGAAGGAGAGAGGGTTGTTGGGAGAAATGTAAATTAGACAAGAAAAGTGGAAGGAAAGCATTTTGATTGGCGACGGAATGTTGGACAATGTGATTGAAGAGAGAATTTTGGGCGGTGAGGCTTTGGAAAAGTAAAGAACAGTCTTGTTAAGCGGAATTAAGGTGAGCAGAAAATATGGATATTTGAGAAACTGGTGTGCTGAAATGTCTATGTTGCTACATCTACACAATGCCCCGCAAGCCGCGACAAGGGCGTATGTGGCGGGTGGTGTTAGGTCACCACCCTAATAAGAGAATAAAACCACACGTGACTCATGTCAATCTACACCAACAAAGTCATGCATAGAGGCTGCATTCCGAAAGTAGTGGAATTGAATTTTCCGCGCTGCTTCTATTGGTCAAAGTTGGATCGAACCACTTGGAGTAGGATGTATTTTGCTAAGCTTTGCCGCAAAACTGTAGTCTAAGTGCTCTCCAAGCTGTGGAAGCGGCAGGACTTCAGTCATTGTAAACCTCTGCGCGCCGACCGTGTCATGAAAACAATGGAATCGAGAATCGAACAACGTTACTTGATTACTAAGTTTTGTGCTAAACTGAAAAAATCCCTTGAGGTGCCTAACAAAATGATTCGTGAGGTTTACGGGGACTCTGTTCGGTCCTACTCGCAAATAAATTTTGAGGTGGTCGAAGACCTTTAAGGGAGAGGTTCACGACGGCCGCCGAGAAGAAGTTCACGAAGAACAATGCTCAGGGCGGCCGTCAACCAGATAAAGCGAAAACAATGTGGCTCCTGGTTCGACAATTGTTAGACTCTGACCGTCGATTGAGTATCAAGACGTTTGCTAATGAACTGGACTTGTCGTCTATTTGCATTGTTTTGCATTCTTACTGAAGATTTAGCGATGAGGAAAGTGTGCGCCAAGCTCGCGCCCAAGGTGTTCGGTCAGAAGACCAAAGAGCAACCGAGCGGAAATTTCGAGTGAACTTTTGCAACGTATTGAAAGTGAATCTGATTATTTGGATTTACGTCATCACTGATGATGATACCTGGGTTTTTTAATACGACACAGACACAAAACGACATAGCTCTGAGTGGCTGAGAGTCCCCCAAGCCCAAAAACACAAGAATGAGCCAATCAAAAAAGAAAACAATGCTTAATGTATTATTCGACGGTAGAAGAGTGGTCCATAAGGAGTTTGTTCCTCTAGGGCAGGCAGTTAACGCTGCCTACTCCGCGGAACACCAGAAGTAACATCTACTGCATTTGAGCTTTAAACTCCATTTATGACTACTCACTGTACCCGACCATTCAAAAAGTCTTTGATCTAACCCAGGATATTATTATATATTCCATATGCTTCAAGCTTTGTGAGTGGTTTACTATGCAATACATGGTCGAAGGCTTTCTTAATATCCTGAAATATCACGTCCGCTCCAAAATTGCTTTCTTCCGAACTAAGGATATGATGAACAAACAGCAAAAGTTGCGTTTCGCAGTATCTACTCTGTCGGAAATTTATACATGTTGTATTCATCTCGATAGGTTGGCATATGGAGTAAATTGAAAATAAAAAATAGCCCTGTTTAAGAAAAGGAGGATTAAAAAAAGATAATCACACCTAACTTGAAACTTATTGAGAAATCGAGAAAAAAAATACATTCAAAAACGGAAAAAGAATTATAAAAAAATAATTCATCATATGAGCCATGACCTGGGATCAAACTGAAAATAAATTTTTAAATTTAAAAGGCTAAAAAATAAATTTTTTTTGAGAAAACCGAAGTATTTAAAACTGTATTTTTTTATAAATGGTTTATTGAATTTTATATAGAACTAGCTGACCCGGTGAACTTCGTACCGCCTAAAATTCAAGGAACAGTTTTGTTACACCATATATAAATCAAGAACGGCTGGAATAATTTTAATCATATATGACCTTTTATAAGGAAAAAAAATCAATAAAACCACAAAAATTAGTATTACCATAGCTTGTCAGAAAGAAATTTTTTTAATTCAATCTATATATTCACTCGGGTTTATGTTCCTGAGTCAAGCACCTTCCGATAAAGAACATTTTTGTTTTGTTATCAAGAACAAGCGCATGGTTTACCAACGCGTTAACACGATACACATTATCGACCATGAGAAAATTATGCGTTTGTTAGATTCAGACAACAACACTCAACGATTAATCTTTTGATTTGTTAAATTAAATTGGGAATTGAATTCGTTTAAACTCAAAGAGCATATCGGTAGGGATCGTGAGAATCCTCGGAATGAGAACTTCCTCATCTTTGAATTTTCCTTTGATTAAAGTCGCGTGAATCACATTGGTCGTTTTTTGTCGCCAAACGCGTTCCATTGCATGATTTTGGTTGGCTTAGGTTCCACAGTATCATGACCTCCAAGCCGACTTTCAGCAGTAAGTTGTGCGGTGGTAAACCAAGCACATTCAAGGAGTTCAAAAATTCAGATGCATAGTTGGTGACTTCGTCTACGTTTGTTACAAAGTCAATACATTTGAATGAATGCAGAGTGCCAACGATTTAATTCTGAATTACGAAATTTAAGTCATCCACATCACTGTGCTTAGCCCCCATAATTGCTCGCTCACTCGAACATTTATGTTTTTGTGGTTATCAATGATGATCGGGTATACTTTGTTATTTAGCTCATATTTCGATGAAACGAAATTGCAAAAATTCCGAGGATATCTAATCAATCCGCTCGATTTGTCGTCAGGAACACGGCCATTACCGATAGTCAACAATTGCTGGTAAAAATCTCCAGCAGATGGATCGTTCAGCAATGCAACTCTCATGTTCGTTGTCAGTTGAAGTTTCTTTAAGTAGCGCCACAGAGATGATAATTTGAGGTAAGCGTTTATTTCATCGGCAGCAGTCGATCCTGGACATACTGGCAGTGCCTGGCGAAAATCGCCAGACAGTGCAATAATTACGCCACCAAAGCATCTCGAGTCATTGCCAAGATCTTTCAATGTCCGGTCAAGTGCTTCCAGTGCGCGTTTGTGCGCCATCGTGCATTCGTCCCATACTACCTTGATCAAAAAGTTCCCGGAATAACCACCGTGTGGCGCTCCCATCGTTCCGATTTGAGTTCTGTTTTTTTTGTTAAATTGGTACATCTGTTGTTGATATTCCCTTTAAATCTTAGTGTCATAACTTGACATTTGCAAAAGTTACGTAGCCAAGAGTACATCTATCTCTGTGTGTGTTGGCGATTTTTTACAATTGCAGAAATGGATTTAAATTTGCAACAACGAACTTGTATTAAATTTTGCGTAAAAAACGGATTTAGTGGCGCACGGACGTTGGAAATGTTGGAAAAGTGTTTCGGCAACGATTCTCTAAAAAAAACGGTCGTTTACCAGTGGCACGAGCGGTTCAGAAGTGGTCGTGAGGCAATCGAAGATGATGAACGCAGTGGCAGACCATCGACATCGAAAGTCGGTGAAAAAATTGATAAAGTAAAAGAAATGTTGGTCAATAACCGCAAATTAACCATCAGAGAAATAGCGGAGGACTTGAACATTGCCTATGGATCCGCCCAAGACATTGTGGTTAATGATTTGGGTTTCCGTCGTGTAGCAGCAAAGTTGGTGCCAAGAGACCTCAATTTCATGCAAAAAAGAGACCGTGTTGACGTCGCAAAAGACATGATTTGCGAGGCTGAATCCGATCCCACATTCATCAAAAGGATCATTACTGGAGACGAGACGTGGGTTTATGAGTACGACACGCAATCCAGACATAAGGCAAGTGAATGGCGTTCACCAAATGAGCCGAGACCAAAAAAACCACGTCGTTTTCAGTCAAAAAAGAAGGCAATGCTGACGGTTTTCATGGATTACAACGGTGTAGTGCATCATGAATTTTTGCCAGAAGGCCAGGCAGTAAACAAAGAGTATTATTTGGGCGTTATGAGACGTTTGCGTGAAGCAATTCGCCGAAAGAGACCAGAAATGTGGGCAGAAAACTCGTGGATTTTGCACCATGATAACGCACCGTCGCACAGTGCTATCATTATTCGTAATTTTTTGACGAAAAATGCAACAAATACCATCCAACAGCCACCGAATTCACCTGATTTGGCTCCCTGTGACTTCTTTCTGTTCAATCGAGTTAAAAAACCATTACGGGGAACGCGTTTTAGCAGCCGAGAGGAAGTAATGGAAAAATCGCAGGAAGCACTGATGGACATACCGAAAACCGAATATAAAAAATGTTTCGAGGATTGGATCAAGCGCTGGCATAAGTGTGTTGCAGTCGATGGGGATTACTTTGAAGGGGACAATATAGATTTAGATGAATAAACTTGTATTTTTAATTTTCTGAATAAATTCCGGGAAATTTTTGATCAAGGTAGTATGATGATGTTAGATGGTACCAAAGTTTGGCCATTGCGGGTTGTTTCGAAATGTTACATGTCACTTGCTCATAATTTCATAGGTTTAACGGCGACCTTAACGCTGAATGAGCCGCACGGCATCCATCCAACAATTTAACCGTCATACCAGAAGAAGCAACTGCTACCATAATATCCGATCTAGCCAGAGCAGTGTTCAAAAGCAATGATGTGAGGAATGTCTTCTTTGTTCCGCCAGGGACATCCAGGAAAAATAAGCCACCATTTCCATCTTCAATTGCCATCATTAATGTATCGTATTCTTCCTTCTGTTGGGGGTTTAGCAGGGGTACATTCGTTTGAACTGATTGGTTTAAATTATGGCGATAATATTCACGTCCACGTTCCAATTCTCGATTGAACGCATTCCACGATCTGACGCTGGCATTCCTAATTTCGCCAATAAACTGCTGCACATGAGGTAACACATGTCCTCTATCAATAGCAAAACCTAGTTATGCATTTCCTCATTTCCTCATTTCCCATGTGACTTGTTTACAACTGCATATTTAACAACGTTCGAACAAGGACGCGTGTTTAGAAAATCAACATATATTAACGATTATCAACAAAAATAACAAGTATAGACAATTATATTATCTAATGATCGAGGTAAAGGAACGAGTAAGGTCAGTAATTGTGTCGGAGTAAATCAAGAAAGAAACAATGGCGTCAGGGAGTGAGTTCAATGGAGAGAGATAGATGGAGTTCTTTATGTGTGTGGTATTTAGACCAAATGATCCCGTATTCCATTTAACCCATCGTCTTATACCTATTGCATTAGCCATGAAAGTTATAATTATATGCATACACATAAATGCAAAGAGACATACATTGTGCACATATTTACACATTGAAAAATAATGTATAAATTTAATATTTGGACGGAACAATAGAACACAAATAAAATAGTGGTACTTAAAAGGACGCTCACATTGTAGATTGTTTGAGCTTTCAGCCTTCTTTAAGTCTTGAAGAAGGCCTCGGAGAAGGCCGAAGGCGAATATTTAAATTAAGCATACACCTAAACATAACCACATACTCAAAGTAAATGACAGCGAAGAAAGAGAGCAATAAAATAGGGAAAGTCTTGGCAAAGAATCAGGTTTGTGGGATAAGCTAGAGAGGGATTGGCATTGCTCACCTATTAAAAACCCAAGCAGGAAAACATCCTTGAAGACAATTGGGGTTTGAAACACCTGGAAATTCCTATTATTTCGAGTAAAAATGTATGTGCAATATAAAAATCATTTTTACATAGTATGCATATTATTACGTTACTGAAATTGAAATGAAAAAATCAATTTTATTGCCAACGCATGAAGAGTAATGAGAAACATAACATTGAATTAAAATAATAATGAAAAATCCTGAAAACAAGTAGCAACAAATCCTGAATGAAAAAAGAAAAAGTGGAAAGGGTGAACTGTTTGTGGCTCATGTCGGGACAAACGACGCCTCGGAACGTGGATCTGAAGAGATCCTGCGCTCCTTTAAGGAGATGCACTCGGAGGTGAAACGAGTCGAGGCAGAGTTGAAGGTCCCAATTAAATTAAGTATATGTAGTATTGTGCCGCGTTCAGACCGCGGAAGGCTCGTTTGGAGCCGCATTGAGGGTTTAAATGAGAGATTGCTGGGATTTTGCCGGGGAATCGGAGCGGACTTCGTTGATCTGAGGCCCGTCCTCTCATCGTGTCGGGTACCCCTTAATCGCTCCGGGGTCCATTATACTGCCGAGGCATCGCAGTTGGTAGCGCGTAGGTTACACGAACACGTGTCGAGGGTTTAGCATAGCTGGTAGGCAAGAGCGTAGGTCATATATTGGGAAAAATAAAGTAGAATCCAGCGCTTTTTGTCAATTCAGTTCAGGTAATGCCTCTCAAATCCCCAAAAATATTGAACAAACAAGCACTTGCGTTAAAACAACATATAACCCACGTAAATTTAATAAATTGGTGCTTCTACATACATAACAGATAGCAATGCAAGTGAATGTAATTCTTTTGTCTCTGTTCACCACGAATCGTCTCAAAACAGTTTTGTTAGCGTACATAAAACCGAAAAACAAGAAGTTATTAGCCATATTAAAATTATAACATTAAATTGCCGTAGCATTAGAAACAAAATATCGGATATTGAACATATTTTTGTCAGTACAAACGCAGACATAGTAGTTGGAACAGAAAGTTGGCTCACGGGAGATATAGCAAACAATGAGGTTTTTCCAAACGGCTTCACAATTTACAGAAGGGACAGACCAAATAGGTTGGGTGGGGGAGTATTCATTGCAGTAAAGTCACATCTTAGTAGCCAACGATATGAATGCGACGTAGATGACATAGAAAGCGTTTGGTGCAACATTAAGGACTACAACGGCAGAAGCCTATACGTGTGTTCATTTTATAGACCCCCAGATTCTAACACAGATGTCCTACACAAGCTCGACGAACAAATATCCACTATCAGCAGCAGACAAAGCAACAGTATTACTTTAATCGCTGGTGACACAAATCTACCGTCAATTGACTGGGAAAACTACTGCGTGGGAAAATCTGCCAAAAACAGAGATTCATGCCAAGAACTCCTTCATATATTCACAAAACACTCCTTAGAACAAATAGTTAAATCACCAACACGGGGCCAAAGCATACTAGACATCTTTGCGACTTCTATGCCCGAAATCATTACTAACATTGAAATAATAGACGGAATCAGTGACCATAAGGCTATTCTTGTGGAGTTAAAAACTAAGTTCGTCAAAATAAACAAAGAAAAGCGTAAAATATACCTATACAACAAGGCAAATTTTAACGGACTAAGAGAATATTTAAAGATAAAATTACCGGAATACAAGACAAAAACACTGACAACAAATACAGAGAACACTTGGAATAATTTCTTAAATATTTTACGCGAAGGAATAAAGACGTACATCCCGTCCAAACTCAAATGCGACAGTAAGGAACCTAGATGGTACAACGGGGAAGTCAGATCGGCATTAAGAAGGCAAAGAAAGCTACAGTCAAATTTCAAAAAGAGTTTAAAAAGTGACGATATAAGTTTTGTGAATACAACCAAACAGCTACTAAAAGAATGTCGTAGTAAGACGAAAAGTATTATGCGCACAGCACTACACTCTTTTAAATCTAAAATGCTAAGCGAATATCTTGAGGAAAATCCAAAGTCATTCTGGTCCTATGTTAGGGAAATACAGGGTAAACGTCCCACTGTTCACTCTTTGAAGACGGAAAATGGAGAAATCATTACAGATAGCGTGAAAAAGGCAAATATTTTAAACCATTTTTTCCAGAGCGTCTACAACAAAAACACAAACGCACCAAACGATCCTCCACACCCACCCAAGGAACACATGAGCGATCTTACACTGACCAAGCAGGGAATAGTACATCTGCTCCGTAGTATCAAAGCACACACGGCACCTGGTCCGGAAGAAATACCTGCTAGAATATTAAAGGAATTAGCTGACGACATTGCCCCATTTTTACATATTGTTTTTCTAAAATCGATAGAAGAAGGCTCAGTGCCTCGCGACTGGAAGCTAGCCCATATAACTCCCATCTATAAAGGCGGCGATAGGGATAAACCAACAAATTACCGACCCATTTCTTTAACATCGATCTCTTGTAAAATATTGGAACACGTTATTGTCACTAACATTATGAAATTTCTTGATAGTAGGAAAATACTAATCCACAACCAGCACGGATTTAGGAAAAGCAGATCTTGCGAAACACAACTTGGTCTCTTCATTCACGATATACTTAGATCGGGAGAAAACAACACCCAAGTCGATGCAGTATTCCTGGATTTCAAAAAAGCCTTCGACAAAGTCCCACACAATAAATTGTTACACAAACTTAAATACTATGGGATCAATGAGAAAATAATTAATTGGATTAGGGACTTCTTGTCAAACCGCAAACAAATAGTAGTCATAGATGGGTTGTGCTCAACGGAGAGAGATGTTACTTCGGGCGTCCCCCAGGGAAGTGTAATAGGGCCTCTTCTGTTCTTAATATACATAAATGACTTAAGCACACACGTTAGTAGCAATCTAAGGTTATTTGCTGACGACACGGTGATATACAGGGAAATAAGGAGCCAACTAGATCGCGAGCTACTCTCTAGAGACTTAGACAATATCTCGGGATGGTGCAATAAATGGGGATTAACACTTAATATAGATAAATGTGCAGTTTTGAAATTTTGGAATAAAGGAAGCGAGGAACAGGATATAAACTACAAAATAGAGGGTTCAGTATTGACTACGGCAAATCAAGTTAAATATTTGGGGGTTGTTCTAACACCACGCCTTTCATGGGGAGCACATATCAGGACAATATGCGGATCAGCTTTAAAGAAACTTGGCTTCATAAAACGGGTGGTGGGGAAATGTAATGAAAAAGTTGAAGAGAGGTGTTATTTTGCTCTAGTTAGACCTCATATGGAATATGCCGCAAGTATTTGGGATCCGTGGGAGAAAATTTGGCAAAAAGAATTAGATAAAGTCCAGAGAAAATCCGCTAGATTCGTTAAAAATTGTTATGATAAAAACACAAGTGTGACAGGTCTCTTAGTGGATTTAGGCTGGGAACCACTTGAAGTGCGGAGAGAACAAGCGAGGCTTAGACTTTTAGAAAGGTTCAGAACAAACGAGTTTAAATATGACACTGAAGGAATTATAATGGCCCCACACTACTTAGGTAGATCAGACCACAAAGATAAACTAAGGGAGATAGATTCCAAGACAGATAGGTACAAATACTCATTCTTTCCCCGAACAATCAGTAATCATAATAGCAAGAAACCGAAGTCACTTTAGAAATATTAAAAACTTTGAATTTACAAGTCGGAACAAAATTAAACACTATAGAGATGTTAGGTATACTTTCAGGTGCATGTGTATGTTAGTTGGTAGTTTGAGTGTTTGCATGTGTGTGGGGTGTAAGTGTTCATGCATGAATGTATGCCATGTTTTTTTTTATATATGATTTGGTCGTTATTGCATGCGATTTTTTTTTTATTATTTTTCTTTTCTAAATTATGGGTGGTGTCCTAGCACCCCCCGCCACACGCCCTTGCGGCGGCTTGCGGGGTATTGAGTAGATGTAGATGTAGATGAACTGTAAAGCAGCCGAGTGGAATGAGGGAGGGGCATACTGGTTGAGTGTTGTACCTGAGCGAAATGAACCTGTTCAGTGCTCTCGTAAATGTTGTGGTTGAAGAGTTTTTTTTTATCATCTGGCCAGTTCCAGAATTTCCAATTTCCAGTTTCAGTTCTTATATCATCTGGGATAGAGTTCCACAGACGGCATGTTGTAGCATGAAAATATTTGTGCTAGATTTCCGTGCGATGGTGTGGGACAAGAAGTTTATTATTACCCCTAGTATATCTGGTGTGGATTGAGCTGATGGGGAGGAAATTTTTGCGTAGATATTTAGGTCTGCGGTTTGCAAGTACTCTGTTGAAAATTTAAAGAATATGTCATTGCCGGCGGCCTTCTAGCTTTAGCCAGGATATTCTAGCAAATGAGTCGGAAATACGGTCGTATTTTCGATCGTAAGTGATAAGGGAGGATATGAGAGGGGAAGGGAAAAATATTGGTTGATAAACAATCAAATATCGTGGAAACCTGTGTTTTTTCGAGACAGGCAGTAAGTCTATTGATGTCATGCCTGTTTCCGACCGTAACATAGATTTTATGGTAGACTACCAAATAATAACACCGATATGCTAGTTTTAATGGTATTTGTAGCCAAGAAGGTCTTTTATGTGAGCAGCATTTATCACAATCTGAGAGCTTTTGGCCCGGCGCCCGTCCAGAAAGGGGATCCATGCAAATACGACGGTTCGCTGGATTTCTTATGAGCGTGCCAAAATAAAAAAGGATGCTGTAGCGAAAGAGATGAGAGTAAAAAAAGAAGGCAGATCTACTAGGAAACAGGGAACGAACAAATTCCCTGGATTTTTCTTAATCTTGAGAATCGTTTCTGGATTATGGAAACGTGTGGCTTTTGGATTACATCGGGAAATATTGGTAGGTAGGTTGCCACTTTTCTCGCAGGCTCTTCGTTCCACTTTTTTATTTCACCCTGGCACTGGTATGTAGTATTACGGCTGTTCCGTGTGCACACTCTCCGAGGTGCTCCTCTCACCAGCTCGCCTCTCATGGTGTGATTCCCTACCATATGAAACGATCATGCACCATTCGGGAAAGAGTTTTATAATAATTAATGCGCCTAAGATTCGACAGGAACCCACCTCCTTGTAACTAAGTAAGCGAGATATGGGATCGTGTTAAATTATATATTAATAAAAACCATAAAAAAAGTAATCAACCCGAAGGTCGGTTTGGTAGGTCATGGTAGAGTACACCCAGTACTAAGCCCCACAGCGTGTGAAATGCACACATCAGGGTAGGGGGGCCAGTTCCTTTCCGGGTCATGGTTTCCCAGGAAGATCTGGTACCCGAAAAGTCATAAAGCTTCGTCGGACCTCTGACAGACGTCAGTGTTGCTTGCCCGGGAATCGAAACCAGGAAACTCCGGTTGGTAGTCCACCGCTTAGGATAGGATTGCTCCCAACAAACCCCTCTCTTCGCCCATCATACCAAGTAATTCCTCATTTGCTTTCTTCTCGGTTCATTTCACCTACTCCATTCTTCTCCACACCCACATTTCAAAAGCCTCCAGTGGGCGTCTATCCTCCTGCTTCAATGACCAAGTTTCCGCGCCGTACATAGCTACGCTCAATATCAAAGTCTTTACGAGTCTTTTCTTAATATCCTTCCTCAACGTCCCTGCCATCAACTCCCTCCTCCTTGAGAAAGCCTCTTTGCCTAGCGCAATACTTCTCCTTACGTCCCGACTACTTTGACCGTGCTGGTCCAAAACACTGCCGAGATACGTAAACTGTTCCACCTGCCCTAGTTTTTTCCCCCTATTTTAATGTTAAGCTTAGCCTTTTTCTTTCTAGAAAATGGCATAACCTTTGTTTTAGTAATATTGATTCTCATCCCATACCTGTCGCACTGAATTTCCAATTAACTCAGCAATGCTTGACCCCTTGGCTGACTGACAAACTAAAGCTTGGTCATCAGCAAACCTAACTGATTTTACGAATTCCCCGCCCACTTTCATTCATGCCTCCAGTTCTTCCCATGCTTCTTTAATCATTTCCTCTACATACCTGTTGAACAGCAACGGTGATAATGGGCAACCCTGCCTTACACATTTTCCCAACACTGCCCAACCGGCCTCTCCGTTCCCCACTCACACCTGAGCAGTCTGAAACATGTACAGGTTGCGGATTAGCCTCCTTTCCCTCGATTCAATGCCTATTTTCTTCAATTAACTCATTAGTTTTTCCCAATTTATTTTATCGAACGCTTTTTCGAAGTGTACGAAACAGGCAAATACCTCCTGGTTGCATTCTATATTCCTGTCCATTAATAATCTCATTACTGCAATGGCATCACGCGTATCTCTCCTCTTCCCAAACCCAAACTGATCATCCCCTAAGTAATCATTTGCCCTACTCTCTATCCTTTTGTTTATGATCCTGAGAAAAACTTTAGCTGCGTGGGATATCAAACTTATCGTCCTGTAGTCCTCACATGATGTAGCCTTTACCTTTTTCGGAATAGGAACTAAAACTGATCTCACAAAGTCTTTCGGCCAGATTCCTTCCTCATAAATACTACGAATTAGTCCATATATCCTCTTCCTCCCACATTTCCTTAAACATTTCAATAGTTCCCCGGGAATGTTATCCACCCCCACGTCCTTATTTAGTTTAATCTCCCTTAATGCCCATTCTATCTCATCGTCTAGTACGCCCGGATCTAAGCTACCTTCCTCTACGTCATATTCCTTTTCAATGTCTAACTTTGTTGGCCGAAGTTCTTTAATATACAGTTCTTCTATATACTCCTTCCATCTCTCTTGGATCTTCCCTGTGTCAACTATTACCTTACCCGCCTTATCTCTAACTGTTAGTATAGATCTTCCTTTGTTACTTCCCGATAAATATTTAACTTTGCTGTACTGCGCACCGATTTAACCCTTCCTCCGCAGGCTTTCCATATCCTCGCACTGCGTCTTCAACTATGCTTCTTTCGCTTTATTTGTTTCCCGCCTCAATTTATTGCTTAATTCTTTGTACTTCCTTTTGCCTAACTCTGTATTGACGTTTTTCCATTTTCTCCGCTAATCAGTTTTTATTCCTTCCTTTTCAAACCATTGAATGCTTTTACATTCCATTTTCTAACTCGCAGCCCCTACCTTACCTTTTTGAAACGGACGCTATATTTCATAACAACTAAATTGTGGTCAGAGTCCACATCCGCTCCCGGGAAGCTGTGCGAATTTATCACACTGTTCCTAAACCTGTGTCTAACCAGGATATAATCTAGCTGATACCTTTCTGAGATCAATGAGGCAGGAGGATAGACGTAGGCTGGAGGCTTTTGAAATGTGGGTGTGGAGAAGAATGGAGAAGGTGAAATGGACAGAGAAGAAAACAAATGAGGAAGTACTTGGTATGGTGGGTGAAGAGAGGGGTTTGTTGGGA
Source organism: Hetaerina americana (assembly GCF_022747635.1). Lineage (NCBI taxonomy): Eukaryota > Metazoa > Arthropoda > Insecta > Odonata > Calopterygidae > Hetaerina > Hetaerina americana. Next base: position 2,571,350 of record NW_027287194.1, read on the forward strand.
GCAATCCTATCGAGGCAGGAAAAGTGGCTGAATGGGGTATTGACCGGCAGGGGGATGTTGAAGACTGTGATAGAGGGGAGAATGTTGGGCAAACGAAGACAGGAAAGGAACAAGATAGGGATGTTGGGCGGGATGAAGGGAGGAAGAAAGTACTCAGAGATGAAGATGGACCTGATATAAAGTAGGATGTTGTATTTTGCTAGAGGTCACAAATTATTTAATTAGTAATTATGTCCATCCAAAAACCTACCTTAACCGGTAGATTACCTAATAAAAAATCTTCCCTGCGCCGTGCTAGATCCAATTCAGCAAACAATCCAACTTCGTGAGGATCTCATAGACTACTTTCATTACCTAAATGTGGGCTAACCAACGACGGATTATATTTCTCTTTGACCCTTTCGTCACATTGACCCAGTACTCTTCTAATAAATGCTAAATTTTGGTCAACGATCTTACACGACAAATGATGCATTGTTTCTTTTTGTGCGCAATATATGTTATCGACATATGTTTTATTCGTATACAACGTCTTAAAAACATGGTGCCGCTTGATGCACTGAATGGTTGAGGCCTTAACTTTGTAGAATTCCATTTTTTAACTTTGGAAAAATAATATCTTTGCTTTCGACAAAATAAACTTTATTCGTCGACTAGTTTCGTTACACTGTAACATCAGATTAGTCCTGATGATGTTACAGTGTAACGAAACTAGTCGACGATTTAAGTTTATTTTTTAGAAAGCAAAGATATTATTTTTCCTAAGTTAATGGTGCCACTTGCTTGGAGTGTCCCTAGATCGATATAATTCTGATGTTGTACATGAAGAAAATGAAATAGTTCATGACTTTCCCTGAATCTTCAGCCGTTCGGAGCCGAGTCGCCTTTAAAGGGAGGGAGGCACGCACACTTTAGGGATGGATTTCGTTGGAGGCAGTCCGGTATGGGTGAGCGTCGGCCCTGCTGCCCCTTGACGAAGTTCGTCGTAGGTACTCTCTGTTCGATAAATCATAGACTTGCGGGGCGTGATGAAAGGATTTAAGGAACCTATCCTTAATTAGGGGAACTTGAAAAAGTCAGCCTCTCCATTTTAATCCGACGCACAGTTATAAAACATGGGGAATTGTTTTTATTATTCGCTACGGGCATTTCAAGGAAAATAAAAAAGATATGGGAATAAAGAAAGGCATTCGATGGCAGTGGCTCGGGAGGAAAGTATTTATTACCCCTTTTACCGTTATTAAATAACTTTTTCCGCCATTGTAAAATTGAAGGGCTTAGCAACGTTTTGTCTCACAGAAAAAAACCTCCTCATGATCGATCGTTTTAAAATCCCATATTAAATTAGTATGAGCGGGAAATTGGCTATTGCTCAAGTAATTATTAAATTCCATCTACTTAGAAGAGGGCTTTCTTCTGAGAAGATTTCATCTTGGATACGGAAAGGATGGTTTTTTTGAAATGCCGTTTTCTTTCGTTTGGAAGTGCGAGACAGCGATTTAGCTCGTTTTTTGTATTTCGGAAAATTCAAACCGACGGATGATTCTCGATGGATGAATGGAACTCGATGGATGTTTCAATGATTTAAAATAATCTTTGCGCTTCCTTTTGTTTCAATTAGATGTATGAGTGGATGTTCTTGTAGCTTCATTTTGCCGAGCAGCAGTGCCAAAAGTAGATATGAATAATAATTGAAAATGCTTGACTCTACTCATTCTGCTCCCTCTTTATATTTTTGGTGATGATTTTTGTTTTAATTTAATTATTCTCCTTATTATTTACAAAAAATTAAAATTAATCTTCAAATATCTTGTTTGATCTGTATTTTCCTCCGATTCCTCTGACATTATTAGAAAAGAAACTTTTATCTTTGTATTATTTTTTGTTTTTAATTTGTATTCAAAGGAAGAAGCTGTCATAAATATATCGATGGTCTAATATTTTTTACGTTCATTTGTTTACGCTAAGTGTGGTGACTTTGATTGATGATACGACAATGACTGTTGAATGGTAATGGATATGCAACAAAATGTTGTGTAATTAAGTAAAAGCTAGTTGACACTTACGACACTTTTGAATTAATTAAAAAGAAATAAAGATAATCCATTACTGCTCTGTAACACTGTGGGACTAGTTTAGTTAAATTTAAAGTATTTAATTGACATTGAATTTAACCGTGAACCCTACTAAAACAGGATTCCGGTTAACGCCATCTTTTTAAACTGGAATAAATATGTATGTTGGTACTTAGAATTGCTAATTTATGAATTAGCTCCAATTATATGATGCAAATAGTTTGAATACGCCACCCGTATAACCATTCCTTGCTTCTGCATGTTGTTTTACCTGGAATGGATGTAAATATACTCCATCAACGCGTGAAAACTTTCTTTAGTCATTATTAACGTTTAAGAGGTGGCAGCACTAGCTTTCTTTTGGGGGCGGATTCAGAAATTTGTGACCCCAGCAGTCGGAGACTGAAGTTCTGTAAGTAACCGCTGCGGCATTCCTCGAAGGTCCCTTTCAATTATCAAAAATGCAAAGACCATTTGATTTCGAGCAACGACTTTGCGGGTTGCGGCGCCAATCCAAGTACCACGAATGCGCACTTTGTTACAAACCATATACCGTAAGTGTCCAGGGCGTCATCGTATTACTTTGAAAGCCTTTATCGATGCCCAGAACTGACAGTTGTCGAAGAGCTAACTAGCTGGAAGAGCTCGGCCGTAACAAGGGCGATAAGGTTCATTAGCTCGTTGAATGAGCTAATTAAATTTATGTTGGCATGTCACACAGTCGTTAAATGAGAGTTTAAAAGTTTGCTGTTTGCACAATAAGGGGGAAATCTCATGCTACGATAAGAAGGGAACTGTCGCTTTTTGGAAAAAGATATTATTTGCTAGTGTTATTCTAAAGGTTATGGTATTTTTTTATTATATTTGCATAAGACCCTACTATCTATCAGCATGGCGTGTCGCAAGGGGTATTAGGGTACCAGCCAAATATATGAGAGAGACTCTCCATTCTCGGGCATTTTGGGCGGTTTAGTTTGGGGAGAGGAGTATATTGGGTTGACGGTTTGAGGATTTTACTGCTCAGTAGTTTTTCAGAGTACCCACATTGTCTGAGAGACTCATGTAGCTTGTCCAAGTATCTCTGTTGGGAGGGGGTGTTGTTGCAGACACGGAAGCCTCGGATTGAGAGTGAGAATGGGATGGAGCGCTTTGTATGACGTGGATGGCAGCTGTCGAAATGAAGACACTGTTGCTAATTGGTTGGTTTAATGTGGACTGAGGTGTAAAACGTATTGTTTTAGAGATGAATTTTGATATCTAGAAGAGCCAGATATAGATGAAGTGAAAGATACCGAGGAATAGGAGTTGAGAGAGGAAATAAAAGAGGATAAAGTTTCGCATCCGTGGGACCAAAGGAGGAAAATATCATCGATATAGCAGGCCCAGAAGAGTGTTTTGAGGGTTTGTTGTTGCAGAAAGTTATGTTCAAATTTATCCATTGAAAGGTTGGCATATGCTGGAGCCATACGCGTTCCCATTGCAGTGCCTTTTATTTGCAAACGTATTTTGTCGTTTTGGCAAGGACGATTTGGCTCAGTTCGACGAGGAAATCTGTGGATGGGGTGTGTGGTGTGGATCGTAGGGAGAGGTATTATTGCAGGCCTTCTAAGCCTTCTTCGTGGGGAATGGAGGTGTACAGAGATGTAACGTCTATCGTGGCCATGAGAACGGTTGGTGGGGGTTGGAGGTAGTGGTTCATTGATGTTGAAATTGTCTCAGTGGTTGCGTTGATGCAGGACATAATGGGGCGTCCGGGGTCATTTGTTTTGTGTAATTTTGGTGGCAAATAGAAGGTTGGGGGTCTTGGAATTAGTTGGAGAAAGAATGAATATGTCCGCAGGTGAGAGGCCCTCTTTGGGTCCAAATCTGAATAGGAAAGTTAGTGTTGCGCATTGGTATGTAGGATTAGGATCATGGACCAGGAGGCATGGCAAGCGTTTAATTGGCGCAAAGCCTCAGTGACGCAGCATAACTCTGAACATTGTAAGGTTGCACTAATAAAAAACAATTAAGAAGGACCTAAATTTTGATGTTTCATACCTAGTGTGTGATCAACACTTGCCACACACCCTAGCGGTGACTTGCAGGGTAATATGTAGAATAAAATAGATACTTGTGAGTATAAGAAAACTACCAAGGCCCTTAGAAAACCAGTAAAAATGAATTAGTAAACTATTAAAGAGATTTTAGAGTTTTCTTTGACCCTTCCTCTAATATCTGATCGATAACAAGTACTCTCTTAGGATTAATCGTTATTCATCATTTAGGTATGTAATTGATTAGCTCTGATGAGCATTACGTATTAGTTCGGTGTAGGCCCAAGGCAGTTAGATATCGATAAAATTAGCATTGTGGGGGATATCAGTGGTAGGCCTCCAGTCGCTTTCTTAGCCTCACTTACCACGGCAAAACATATCTCCCGACATTTATTTTGTTAATATATGGAACTTAATTGAAACAAAGGGCGAAGCTTCAAATTTCGATTCTATTGTAAGCAATCACCGAATGCATTGGCAGTGACAGCTATCGTCGCCCGTTGCCATCTGTAATATTCAGCACACTTGCTGAGAAAATGTTAAGCGTAGCATGGCATTTGCTTGAGTTGGTAACACTGTGAGTGGGTGGTGAGGTTATTTAGTCAGCGAGGAGTGCAAATGATCAAGCAAAAGTGGTGTAATTGCTATTATCGTTGAGTACTTTGAAGAAACAATTTTCAAAAGAATGCCATGAGAAAATTTAATAAAAGAGACTAATTTAATTACTTCTTCGACAGAAAAAAAAGGAATTAGATTCTCGCTCATTCGGAAAGCCAAGTTAATCATTAAAGTAGGTGGGAATTGGTTTTACAAATCTAGCTCCTCTACACTGCTCGCGATCCAATTCGGCAAACAATCCAACTTCGTGAGGATCCCATATTGTTGCAGCATATTCCAAATGAGGTCTAACCAATGAAGGAAAATATTTCTCTTTGACCTTTTCATCGTATTTACCAAATATTCTTCTGATAAATCCTAATTTATTGTAAGCTTGTCCACTCATATGCCTTGTTCCACCTAAGAGAGATCGTGAGTGAGGGTAACGTCTGGGTGCTGAATTGTGAGTGCACATTCCATTTGGGTGTTCCTGATGCTATTGGTCTTTGGGAGGGAATTGCTCTTGTTCCAAAAACTTATGACTACACACTTCTTAAAGTTTACTTCTGATCGCAATATGTCGCCCCAGATTTGTATAGCATTAAATTCACGTTAAAGCTGCTGCATCATTAATAGTTAATTAAATAATTAATTTTGAAAAACAACATAAATTAAACAACAAATATTTAACCGAAACTCCGTTAAAGACACTAACAGGCTTCCGCTTCCTGAAAAAAACAAGCTCGGATGCGTTTTCATGCATCTACATCTACTTAATACCCCGCAAGCCGCCGCAAGGGCGTGTGGCGGGTGGTGCTAGGACACCACCCGTTATTAAGAAAGAAAAAAAGCGCATGCGAAAGCCACTAACAAAACATGGCATACCTTCAAGCAAGAAAACGTAAACCCCACACACATGAAAGCACTCTGACTACCAACTAACATATACATATACCTACAAATTCACCTAATATCTTAGCAATGTGTAATTTTGTTCTCACTTGTAAGTTCAACGTTTTTAAAATTTCTAATGTGACTTCGGTTTCTTACCATTATGATTTCTGGTTGTTCGGGGAAAGTATGATTAGTGGTAATTATCTGTACTGGAATCTATCCGAATCTAAAAAGTTTTAACGAATCTAGCGGATTTTCTCTGGACTTTATCAAATTCTTTTTGCCAAATTTTCTCCCAAGGATCCCAATTACTTGCGGCGTATTCCAAATGAGGTCTAACTTGAGCAAAATAACACCTCTCTTTAACTTTTTCATTACATTTCCCCACCACCCGTTTAATGAAGCCAAGTTTCTTTAAAGCTGATCCGCATATTGTCCTGATATGTGCTCCCCATGAAAGGCGTGGTGTTAGAACAACCCCCAAATATTTAACGTGATTTGCCGTAGTCAATACTGAACCCTCTATTTCGTAGTTTATATCCTGTTGGCCGCTTCCTTTGTCCCAAAACTTCAAAACTGTGCATTTATTTATATTAAGCAATCATTCCCTTTTTATTGCACCATTCCGCAATTGTGTCTAAATCTTTAGAGAGTAGCTCGCTAGGCTGGTTCATCCCTATCGCCGCCTTTATAGATAGGAGTTATATGGGCTAGCTTCCAGTCCCGAGGTACTGAGCGATTTCTATCGATTTTGGAAAAACAATAGGTAAAAATGGGGCAATGTCTTCAGCTAATTCCTTCAATATTCTAGCTGATTCTAGATGTTCTATTCCCTGCTCGGTCCCTGTTATATCGCTCATGTGTTCCTCGGGTGCGTGTGGAGGATCGCTTGTTGTGTTTGTGTTTTTACTATAGATACTCTGGAAAAAATGCCTTAAAATATTGCCGTCAATATCTGTAATAATTTCGCCGTTTTCCGTCTACAAAGAATGTACATGGACGTTTTCCCTGAATTTCCCTATCATAGGACCAGAATGACTTTGGATTTTCCTCAAGATATTTGCTTAGCATTTTAGATTTAAAAGAGTGTAGTGCTGTGCGCATAATACTTTTCGTCTTACTACGACATTCTTTTAGTTGCTGTTTGGATGTATTCATATAAACTATATCGTGACTCTTTAAACTCTTTTTGAAATTTGACTGTAGCTTTCTTTGCCTTCTTAATGCCGATCTGACTTCCCCGTTGTACCATCTAGTTTCCTTACTGTCGCACTTGAGTTTGGACGGGATGTACGTCTTCATTCCTTCGCGTAATATATTTAAGAAATTATTCCAAGTGCTCTCTGCATTGGTTTTCAGCATTTTTGTTTTGTAATCTGGTAATTTTATTTTTAAATATTCTCGTAGTCCGTTAAAATTTGCCTTGTTGTATAGGTATATTTTACGCTTTTCTTTGCTTATTTTGACGAACTTAGTTTTTAACTCTACAAGAATAGCCTTATGGTCACTGATTCCGTCTATTATTTCAATGTTAGTAATGATTTCGGGCATAGAAGTCGCAAAGATGTCTAGTATGTTTTGGCCCCGTATAGTGATAGACCAATTTGGTCTAAGGAGTGTTTTGTGAATATGTGAAGGAGTTCTTGGCATGAATCTCTGTTTTGGCAGATTTTCCTACGCAGTAGTTGTCCCAGTCATTTGACGGTAGATTTGTGTCACCAGCGATTATAGTAATACTGTTGCTTTGTCTGCTGCTGATAGTGGATATTTGTTCGTCGAGCTTGTGTAGGACATCTATGTTTGAATCTGGGGGTCTATAAAATATACACACGAATAGGCTTCTGCCGTTGTAATCCTTAATGTTGCACCAAACGCTTTCTATGTCATCTACGTCGCATTCATATCGTTGGCTACTAAGATGTGACTTTACTACAATGAATACTCCCCCACCCAATCTATTTGGTCTGTCCCTTCTGTAAATTGTGAAACCGTTGGGAAAAACCTCATTGTTTGCTATATCTCCCGTGAGCCAACTTTCCGTTCCGACTTTGTCTGCGTTTTTAATGACAAAAATATGGTCAATATCCGATATTTTGTTTCTAATGCTACGGCAGTTTAATGTTATAATTTCAATTGTGTCAATTACTTTTTGTTTTTCGGTTTTATGCATATTCGCAAAACTGTTTCGAGACGATTCGTGGTTAACAGAGGCAAAAGAATTACATTCACTTGCATTGCTAGCTATTCTGTATTTAGAGGCAAATATTTTATTAACTTTACGTGGGTTATATGTTGTTTTAACGCAAGTGTTTGTTTGTTCAATTTTTTGGGGATTTGAGAGGCATAACCTGATCTGAATTGACATAAAGCGCTGGATTCTACTTTATTTTTCCCAATATACAGGGTTCGTCTGGAAAATAAGTGTACTGATTTTTTCCCGCCGCCCCAGGCGCGCCCAGCACCGCTCTGACGAGCTGCAATTGGAGGGGGGTATGTTGGCAAGCGACGCTGAAAAAGGCAGTCGGCTCTGAGCTGTGGTGTAGTGAGGAGCTCTGTTTACGCGAACCTCCTCGCTCGACCCACGTCACGGAACGCGATGCCGAAGTTTTTGGAGCAGCGTTATTCCATCAAATTTGCGGTAAAGCTTGGGAAATCGTCTACCGATACTGTCGGTATGATTAACCAGGCTTACGGGGAGTCAGCCATGTCCAGAAACATGATCTTTCGGTGGCACAAGATGTTCGTGGAGGGCAGAGAAGAGGTCGACGACGAACCACGGCCTGGACGCCCATCAACGACACTCACCGACGAAAATGTGCGAAAAGTTCGTGATGTACTGAACTCTGATCGTCATCTTAGTGTTCGGATGATAGCAGTGCAGTATAATGTGCCAAAAATAATAGCGCACGAGATTATTAGGCACCAATTACAGATGCGAAAGATTTGTGCAAAGTTGGTGCCGAAAGTGCTCAGTGATGATCAAAGACTCAATCGTTTGGAAATCGCGACACAACTTGCGGATCACTGCAAAAATGATCCACATTTTTTAGAGAACGTTGTTTCGGGTGACGAGACGTGGATCTTTGAGTACGACCCGGAGTCGAAGAGACAAAGTGCGGAGTGGCACACCCCATCATCACCCCGTCAAAAGAAAGCTCGCATGAGCAAATCTCGGATCAAGGCGATGCTCATTGTCTTTTTTGACAAAAGGGGAGTCGTCCACTACGAATTTGTACCTGAACGACAAACTGTAAATGCTGCATTTTACGTCCAAGTGCTCGACAGGCTTCTAAAACGAGTCGCCCGCGTCCGGCCAGCGATCAAAAACATCTGGCGGCTGCATCACGACAATGCGCCGTCTCACACCGCGCTTGTCGTGTCGGACTTCTTGGCCAAGCACGGCGTGGCAACGCTGCCGCACCCGCCCTACAGCCCGGACTTGGCACCACCGGACTTCTTTCTGTTCCCGAAGATAAAGAGGAGTTTGAAAGGAACGCGATACGGGACTTTGGACGCCGTCAAAGAGGCCGTGACGACGTGTCTTCGAGAGGTTCCCGATGATGCCTTCGCGGGAGCGTTCCAGGAATGGGAACGCCGCTGGAACAAGTGTATCGACTCACAAGTGTCCTATTTCTGTGGAATATTAGCTTAAGATATGTAAAAGTGTAATAATTTTTTTTTCCTGAGCTAAGAACACTTATTTTCCGGACGAACCCTTTATGACCTACGCTCTTGCCTACCAGCTATGCTAAACCCTCGAAACGTGTTCGTGTAACCTACGCGCTACCAACTGCGATGCCTCGGCAGTATGATGGACCCCGGAGCGATTTAGGGGTACCCAACACAATGAGAACAAAGGCCTCAAATCAACAAAGTCCGCTCCGATTTCCCGGCAAAATCCCAGCAATCTCTGGCTTAAACCCTCAATTCGGCATCAGACGTGCCTTCCGCGGTCAATACGCGGCACAATACTACATATACTTAATTCAATTGGGACCTTCAGCTTTACCTCGACTCGTTTCACCTCCGAGTGCATTAAAGGTGAACGGAGATTTTAAAAAATTACTGTTTTGTGTATTTTCTTCGTTTCATGTCTTGACGCACGGCGAAGAAACGGTCTGGACTCATGCGTCACACTCTGTCTCCTCCCTTTTTTAGGTCCCATCTCCTCTCAATTCGTAATCTCCCTCGAACCATCTCGCCCCCCTCCATCGGATGCAAGGCCCCCACCCACATCGCCTTTGATTCCATGCCTTCAGCGGGGGAGATGTCTTCAAGTGCCTCTCATTGCGGCCACGGTTGGGTGCCGTCTCCCTCTCGCCGTTACCGGTGTGAACCGGTTCGGACCTCCGCGACTTCAGCGCTGATGACGCGATCCGGGAAGGGCGCGCGTGATGTTTGAACTGGGAACGATAAACGGACGCGCGGGAGCGCCATAAATAATGCATTTAGTGCGACCATAACATTCTCCTCGTTCGGGCGTTAGAAGTGCCCCCCCCCCCCAACTCCGACCGACTCCGGCCATCTCTCCTTCGTGCAACATTCCATTCCTAGCCTTCCAATCACGACGCCAACCGCGTCTGTTGATTGCTGATGTCTAATCCATGAAACATACGTTCGGCAAACAATAAGATCGACAAATATAATGCTGTTTTTTATCAAATTGCTCGGTAACAATTGCATTAATATTAAACATCGGTGACCTTCATTGCGATAATTGCCATTTCACTTTAAATAAACAGGATGTGGCATATTTCTATCGTGCCTTCTTTCGATAAGTTTTGCGAAGCGAAATTATCACCAAAAGATACGAGTTCGTTATTTTTTTCAACCTTATGATTAGCTGAAGCTTATGAACTTTTATGGATTTAGTATATGTTAGAAATGCTCTTAATAAAATGTGTTACGTAAGGCATACCTCTATGGAATTTTCATAGCATGTGGAGGTGGAATTACTGACTTTGTAATTCCAACACACTCTATTTTTTACACGCCAACCAGGTTTCGACGTTGAGCGTCATCAATAATCATCGTTCAATGATGACGTCCAGCGTCGAAACTTGGTTCGTGTTAGAAATGGAGAGTGTTGGAATTACAAAGGCAGAAATTTCATTTCAATACATTACAAATACTCAATCGTTTACCTGAAAATCAGGAATCATAATAGTAAGAAATGAAAGTCACTGCAGAGCTATTAAAGCCATTCAATTTAGCAGTAAGGACAAGATTTAGCGTTGCATAGACATAAGGTATATTCGTAGGAGCATTTGTATGTTAGTTGATAGTATATGTATATGCATGCGGGCAAGTTATAAAGGTTATTACATGAATATATATATGACTTTGTGGGTGTGGATTGGCATGAAGTTGTGAGTTTTTAATGCAGTTTTATTCTTAATTAATGGTGGTGGGCCTTACATTAGGTAATTTCGTATTCATTTTTCAATAGTCAGGTTTTCCTTGTTCTTCCCATTATTTGTTTCTCTAACTGCTCATTTTCCACCATTAATAGAATGCGTTTTTGATGGTAGATATGGTTGTGATCATTTTTAATGAAGAATTTCATGTGCTGTCAACTTTCATTTGAGTTGTTACCAACCCATTTAAATTAGGCAACCCAAAACGTCTTCCTTTGGTGGTGGAAATTTGTTTTGGGTAAGTTTGCTAGTTCAAGTTGTTAACGGAATTAATCAATTATTTGTCGTTAGCTTTCATCGAGTTGTCCTATCCCATCGACGAAAATAAAGAACGCATTCTGGGAAATGTGCTGGAAGCTCCGCGCGCTTTCGGCGTTGAATACGACCTCGTGTAATTACGTGCATTTCTGGTGTGCGGTGCCCGCAAGTAACCAGCTTCTCTCTCCGTGGCTAGATGTGCATTTCCTTTGCCCTCCCCCGCAGTGGCGTGGTCTCGTGGCTTATTCATCGAACGAGCAGGTCTTGCTGCAATTGGTATCATGTACGCTTTTGCTAATTTATCTACAGAATAAATCTAGGAAAAAAGCCAATACATAAATATTACAGAAAAATTACGTGTCCCGAGTAAGAAACCTTCCAGGATTTGAGATTCACTCGTTCCGATGGATAATACGGACCCGTAACTTTACAACTTTGTCCTTGTTTAGACCGGCAAAGAGTTAAAAAGTTTATGAAACCGGGAGTGATTTTAAATATATCATTATTAGAACTTATTGGAGAAATGAAATAATAGTATAATGAAGCAAACACGAGCTAAACACATCTACATACATTGTACCCCGCAAGCCGCCGCGAGGGCGTGTGGCAGGTGGTGTTAAGTCACCAACCGCGTACAAAAGAATAAAACTGCATTCAAAAACCCACAAATTCATGCCAATATACCCCCAAAAAGTCGTATATATTAAACAAATACCTGAATATTTTCTACAAATGCAGATACATTTATACTGAGTGAATACATAAAAATATGGAGTGTATTTCTAGCCAATGAAATCCGACTCCAAATGACGCATTTAATGTTATCGGCTCATATCAGCCATGCGCATTTCATCATATATTTCTAAAATATCTAGTCGATAGGTGCGCCTTATGCATGGTGCGTAACATTGTCTGTTCGTGTGCTGCTGTGCATGTCTGGTGTGGATACAAGGTGTGATCAAAAAAAGACCGGACTGGCTGTATTCTGCGCAAACCGTTCAACGCATCGAAACGAGACAAAGTGCGCCATCTAGCAAAAAAGCTACGGAAATATTTGGAATGATTCAGCAAGACTTTTTTGATGAAGCTAGGAGTCGAAGCCAGTGTTTTGAGTGGTGCCGTCGTCTTAAATCAGGCAGAACCGCGACAGATGAAGATTCGCGGCCTTCCACTTCGACAAACCCCAACCATGATTATTTGGTGAACGATTTGGTGCGGGAAAATCGCCCTTTAAATATTAGGGAGATAGCCGAGGAAGTGAAAATTGGTTTTGGATCCTGTCAGACAACTTTGACAGATATTTTGACATTTTGGCCATGACACGCGACTGATGAACAGATACAAAAACGAGTGGAAATTTGGCAGGAACTCCTGGATCGAGCCAATTCCGACCAAGAGTTTCTTAAAACCTTCTTTTTGTTTCCAAAGTTAAAATCAACCTTGAAAGGGTGCCGATTCGACTCTATTGCGGGCATTATAACTAATTGTACGGCGGACCTGAAGAGGATCCCTATGGCGGCTTACCAGGTAGGGTTCGAGAGCTGGAAGAAACGTTGGCAAAGGTGTGTCGTCGGCCAAGGCATGTACTTTGAGGGCGACAAGGTCATTTAAGCTGTATCCGTCGAAATAGACAAGTTCAATGAAATCAGTCCTGTCTATATTTGATCACACCTTGTACACCCCCAGCCACACACACCCTTTAGCTTGCAGGGAACTATGTTGCTATAGACGAAATATCGGAAAACCTAAACCTAGTACTTAGTAAACTTAATAATGTCTCGAAGTTCCAAGTTGGTATCTCAAACATACAGGTATATTTGAATCTAATGCAAAATCTGTGCATTTTCACAAATCGTTCAATATATGCGACCCTTCTTCCGTCACGCCGCAATCTCTTCAACTCGGGTCAAATGTCAACTAAATTATTTTTGCGGGATACAAAGTTGCTACTTCGATTCTAATTATTTCTTCGTACTTACTTCATAGGCAAACCGATCCAAATCAATTATCCTGCATCAATCGTTTCTGTTAAACGCTTTATGTATACATAAAATCGAAATTCTCTTCAGTTACATTAATATGATGCGTTTTGATCTGTACACTGATCATCATCTCTTCAGATATTGATATCTGGAGAAAAATGAAAAGATCAAATATGACTCAGCTACATCTACAAAATACCCCGCAAGCCGCCGCAAGGGCGTGTGGCGGGGGTGTTAGGTCACCTCGTAAAAGGGAACAAAACGAAATTCAAAATCAACATATTTTTCAAAACCTACACCCATAGTGATGCATACATTCATGTAGAAAACTTCTTCATAAACGCCTACTTACTTAAATACGGTTGTCATTCAAAATAAAAATAATCTACCAATCCTTGTACTAAATTGCAGAAGTAAAACAGCGGATCTCGAGCACATAATCCAAAGTCATTCCGCTGCTATAGCATTAGGCACAGAGAGTTGGCTGTGTAATGATATAAACGACCAAGAAATTTTCCCCTTAGATTCCACAGTTTACCGACACGATAGAGATACAAGACCCGGAGGAGGGGTATTCAAGGCAGTGAAAAGTATTCTTGAAATCAGATAATGCGTATTTGAAAATAATAACATAGGAAGAGTTTGTTGCACCTTACGCGATCTTATCAACCCAACATTAATTTATGTTCTTTCTATAGACCTCCAGACTCAGATCTTAAAACACTTCATAACCTCAATGAACAAATATACAAATTTACACGTAACAATAATAACAGCATCAACATGATTGGTGGTGATTTTAACCTCCCTGGTATCGATTGGGACATCAATAGCATTAAATCTGGGACCCGCGATCGCGAATCTTGTAATTCTTTATTAGAATTGGTTCAAAGAAACTCCCTCCATCAAGTACTACGCATGCCCACCCGTGGAAAGAACATATTGGATCTATATCTTGCAAACACGCCTGAACGTATTATTAGTGCATCAACTGACGAGGGCTTGAGTGACCATAAAACAGTTAATATCAACTTGGACACAGAAATAAAAAAGATTGTCAAACCAACTAGAAAATTTGTAATTGCCATAAAGCTGACTTAACCTTTTGCCAGTATATTAAACTCTTCACTTCCCAAGTTTAAAACGCGCTTGAGTCGGTGACATGTGTTTGTAAATATGCGGAAATGCATCCCAGATTAAATCGCTATAAAATACGTTGAAGCAAATCGCGATCCCAGGTGGTACAATAAAGGCGTTAGGAAAGCCCTTCGAAAGAAGAGAATGTTACAGTTTAGAGCAGGGGTGGCCAACCCTGAGCCTAGCATGCGCCAATTTTTTCACTGACGAGTTCAGATGCGTCAGACAACTGAAGCAAATTTTTTACCTTTTTACTTTCACGTTTGGTGTTATAAAATAGGGATAGGAGTAGGATACGCTTTCCTTTATGGAAGGAAAAGGAATACTGGGTGCTTTCCGAAAGTAATGCAATCGAATATCCCGCACCGTTAGGAAGGTTAAATTACAGATTGAAGCTCTGGCATAAATTATAAGGATGTCTCTCTATAGATGACATTGAAAGCATATTATTACCCCCATCGAACTACAGTAGGAGAGATCATGTCAATAAAATTAGCGAGATTAAGTGTAGAAAAAACATAGTTAACATACCATATTTTCCACGAGCGGTTAGGGTTCATAATAACATTGTCTTACCGAGGTAGGGTCATGTTTGGGTAAAAACTTGTCAGTTGTGTATTCACCCCCTTCCTCACACCCTGGCGATAACTTGCGGCTACGTAAATAAATTAAATTAATGATTTATTTCAAGTTGTCAGCTACGCATAATTTTCATAGTTTTCCAATCCGTGTGGCGTCAATTCATTCACGTTTTAATATATTTTATGGAGATGAATTTAGTGAACGAATTAAAGGACAAATCGTCAGTAAGACGGGGAGGTTCTGCGCTACAAGCCTTCGCGGTGGCATGCGGTAGGAAGTATAATGACTAAAGGCATGAGAGTGTTTGGGGGGTAATTGTATCCATAGCTCCTCAACTATGAATTAATGTTTTCCAATATTGTCGTGTCAACATTTTCGGGAGGGCTGGAAATGATTGAAATAATTATGTACCGAAATACTGTGAATTCAATATGTTATGTCAGTATGACCTCACCTACCAATGTACTCCGCCTATTCCTCTAAGGCTATTCTTTCCATGCCTGCTCGAAATGTATTGAATATTTAATTATCTACTGGTTGCGTGGCGCAATATCGAGTTACTATTGGCTCTCAATAAAAACTCATATTATTTCACCTGTGTCAACGGTTAATGCGAATGATTTTTATGCTTATATGAAATATTAGAATTGCGTATTGGTTAATGAATTGGTTAATATCGGTAATGATACTCATCCAAATGGCAAATGCTATTATATTGGGATTGATCACTTTTCCATTCTTTTCCAAAGTAATCTATTTCTTTGATATACTATAATTATTATTGGGTAATCTACCGGTTAAGGTAGGTTTTTGGATGGATATAACTACTCATTAAATAGTTTGTGACCCCCAGCAAAACACAACATCCTACTCTGCATCAGGTCCCTCTCCAGCTCTGAGTACTTCCTTCCTCCTTTTATCCCGTCCGATATCCCTATCCGGTTCCTTCCCTTTCCTCGTTTGCCGAACATTCTCCCCTTAATTACAAACTTCAACATCCGGCTGGCGGTCAATACCCCCTTCATCCACTTTTGCTGCCTCCATAGGATTGCTCTCAACAAACCCCTCTCCTCGCCCACCATACCAAGTACTTCTTCATTTGTTTTCTTCTCTGTCCATTTCACCTTCTCCATTCTTCTCCACACCCACATTTCAAAAGCCTCCAATCTACGTCCATCCTCTTGCTTCAATGATCACGTTTCCGCGCCGTACATAGCTACGCCATATCAAAATTTTTAAGAGGATTTTCTTAAAATTCTTACTCAAAGTCTCTGTCGTCAACTCCATCCACCATACGAAAGCCTATTTACCTAGCCCATTCTTCTCCTTACGTCCCTACTACTTTGACCTGGATGGTCCAAAACACTTCCGAGAAACGTAAACTCTTTTACCTGCTCTAGTTTTTGCCCTCATATTTAATGTTAAGCTTAGCTTTTTCTTTCTAGAAAATCGCATAACCTTTGTTTTATTCATAATGATTCACATTCCATACCTGTAGCACTGAATTTCCATTTAACTCAGCAATGCTTGCAACCCCTTGGTTGACTGATAAACTAAAGCTTGATCATCAGGAAACCTAACTGATTTTACGAATTCCCCGCCCACTTTCATTCCTACCTCCAGCTCTTCCCATGCCTCTTTAATCATTTCCTCTGCGTACAGGTTGAACAGCAACGGTGATAATGGGCAACCCTGCCTTACACCCCTTCCTAACACTGCCCATCCTGACTCCCCGTTTCCCACCCGCACCCGAGCAGTCAGAGACATGTACAGGTTGCGGATTAGCCTCCTTTCCCTCCAATCTATTCCTATTTTCTGCAATATACTCATTAGTTTTTCCCAATTCATTCTATCAAACGCTTTTTCGAAATCTACGATACAGGCAAATACCTCCTGGTTGTGTTCTATATTCCTCTCGATTAATAATCTCATTACGGCAATGGCATTACGTGTACCTCTCCCCTTCCTACACCCAAACTGATCTTCCCCTAAGTAATCATTTGCCCTACTCTCTATCCTTTTGTTTATGATCCTGAGAACAACTTTAGCTACGTGGGATATCAAACTTATTGTCCTGTAGTCCTCACATGATGTAGCCTTTGCCTTTATCGAAATAGAAACTAAAAGTTATATCACAAAGTCTTCCAGCCAGATTCATTCCTCATAAATACTACGAGTTAGCCCATTTCGCCTCTTCCTCCCACATTTCCCGAAACATTTCAATAGTTCCGCGGGAATGTTATCCACCCCCACGTCCTTATTTAGTTTCATCACCCTTAATGCCCTTTCTATCTCATCGTCGAGTACGCCTGGACCTAAGCTATCTTCCTCTACTTCATGTTCATGTACTATGTCTTAATTTGTTGGTCTAAGTTCTTTACTATATAGTTCTTCTATATATTCCTTCCATCTCTCCTGGATCTTTCCTGTGTCAACTATTACCTTACCCGCCTTATCTCTAACTGTTAGCATAGCTCTTCTTTCTTACTTCCCGATAACGATTTAACTTTGCTGTAGAGCGCACCGATTTCACCCTTCCTCTGCAGACTTTCCATATCCTCGCACTGCGTCTTCAACCACGCTTCTTTTGCTTTATTTTTAGCCCGTATCAATTTATTTTTTAATTCTTTGTAATTCATTTTTCCAAACTTTGTACTTACATTCTTCCATTTGCTCCGCTCATACATCTTTGAAATCATCTCATGCGTGATCCATGGTTCCCTAGTCCTTATAGCGTTAACGGTTATAATAGTGTCTTTTGCGGCTTTCGAAAACCCTTTCTTGATACTTTCCAATTTTTCTTCGATAGTACTAAGCTCTTTACCATCCTCCATGATCTTTTCTACCGCCTGTTGGTACTAGTTCATTTTCAAACCATTTAATGCTTCTACATTCCATTTTCTAACTCGCCGCCCGTGCCTTTTCTTTTCGAAACGGTCGCTAATTTTCATAAAAACTAAATTGTGGTCAGAGTCCACATCCGCTCCCGGGAAGCTGTGCGAATTAATTACTCTGCTCTTAATCCGGTGTCTAACCAGGATATAGCGTAGCTGATACCTTTCTGAGTCACCTTGCATTTTCCACGTATACCTTGAATCTTTTTTGGTGTCTAAACCAAGTGTTGGTGATGACTAGGCCCTGTCTCCTGCAGTACTCAACTGCTTCCTCCCCGCGGTCATTCCTCGTGCCTAAAAGGTAGTCCCAGACTTCATCCTTATCTCTTTCTTTGCCTTCCGTCGCGTTCCCATCCCTCATCACTATCAAATGTTTCCCTGCAAGAACACATGCGATTTATCCTATAACTGATCGTATATCCTATCGACCATTTTCTTCCCTATGGTTGCTCGGTGGGATGTATACCTAATTAATAACCAAATGTGTCGATTCTTCTATTATCTCTACTAGTAATAATCTCTCCGTTACTTGCTGTATGTTATCTATGCCTCTTACTACCTCTTCATTTAATACTACGGCAACCCCTCATTGGCTCTCGTCCCCACCGCTGTATATTATTCTTAACTCATCACTCCAGTAATCCCCGATATGTTTCCATCTCACCTCGCATAGACCTAAAATATCCATATTTCCCCTTTCCATCTCTCGCTTAACAATCTCCAATTTCCCTGTCCTCATCATTGTCCTAACATTCCACGTTCCTATTCTAACTAATTTGGTCTTCTTCTCCTCCGTCTTCTGTCCTGCTGCTGCTGGTTTTCCCTTGCAAGGGTTTCGTGGGATGACGACCGCAGAAGCCTTGCCTCCCCCGCTGCCAGGCACGAAACACGGCCGATTGGGCCGAACCCCGTGGTTGCCAGGACTCAAAATATATCTATTGTCCATCATATTTTTTCTTGGGAATGATAATTGAGGTGGTTTCCCGTTGCCTTCCTCAATAGTGTTTTTAACGTGACACCATCACTTACTGGCCGCCCCACTGGGGTCAGACGCCATTGCAGCCGCCTCACTGAGGAACAGACGCTGCATGGACTACCTTTCGTCTGGCTCCTAACCTTCGACCTATCTGGCATGGGTGACCCTACCAGGAGCAATTTTTATTACTCCCGCCAGCACAGCTCTAGGTGTCATCGCACAAGCCCTTCCACCACGTCAAGGCTGTAGTCCGGGGAGGGTCTTTATATATATATATATATATATATATATATATATATATATATATATATATATATATGAAAATAGGAATAGATTGGAGGGAAAGGAGGCTAATCCGCAACCTGTACATGTCTCAGACTGCTCAGGTGCGGGTGAGAAACGGGGAGTCAGGATGGGCAGTGTTAGGAAGGGGTGTGAGGCAGGGTTGCGCATTATCACCGTTGCTGTTCAACCTGTATGCAGAGGAAATGATTAAAGAGGCATGGGAAGAACTCGAGGTAGGAATGAAAGTGGGCGGGGAATTCGTAAAATCAGTTAGGTTTGCTGATGACCAAGCTTTAGTATGTCAGTCAGCCAAGGGGCTGCAAGCATTGCTGAGTGAATTGGAAATTCAGTGCGACAGGTATGGGATGAGAATCAATATTAAGAAAACAAAGGTTATGCGATTTTCTAGAAAGAAAAAGGCCAAGCTTAACATTAAAATAGGAGGGCAAAAACTAGAGCAGGTAGAGCAGTTTACGTATCTCGGTAGTGTTTTGGACCAACACGGTCAAAGTAGTAGGGACGTAAGGAGAAGAATTGCGCTAGGCAAAGAGGCTTTCACAAGGAGGAGGGAGTTGATGACGGGGACTTTGAGTAAGGATGTTAAGAAAAGACTCGTAAAAACTTTGATATGGAGCGTAGCTATGTACGGTGCGGAAACGTGGTCATTGAAGCAGGAGGATAGACGTAGACTGGAGGCTTTTGAAATGTGGGTGTGGAGAAGAATGGAGAAGGTGAAATGGACAGAGAAGAAGACAAATGAGGAAGTACTTGGTATGGTGGGAGAAGAGAGGGGTTTGTTGGGAGAAATCCTGTGGAGGCAGGAAAAGTGGATGAAGGGGGTATTGACCGGCAGTGGGATGTTGAAGACTGTGATAGAGGGTAGAATGTTGGGCAAAAGAGGAAAGGGAAGGAACAGGATAGGGATGTTGGACGGGATGAAGGGAGGAAGAAAGTACTCAGAGATGAAGAGGGACCTGATATAGAGTAGGATGATGGATTTTGTGTTTTGTTAGGAGTAATAAAATATTTGTTTGGTAGTTGTGTCCATCCAAAAACCTACCTTAACCGGTAGATTACCTCAAAAAAAAAAAAAAAAAAAAAATATATATATATATATATATATATATATATATGTATATATATATATATATATATATATATATACATATATATATGTATATATATATATATAATGGGCTACCCAATATAACACAAATAGAAAAGAATGGCAACATTTAAAAGAACACATACACGGTAAAATGTGCGAGCTTTTTGCCCTCTCAGAGGCCTTCTTCAAGAGAGACTGAAAATATGCTGTTGCTTTGGAGAGGGGTAAGAAGTATGGGCGGGGGGGGAGGTGTGGAGGGAATCTGGGAGGGAAATTAAAGATGGCGGTTAAGGGTGGGAATTTTGAAAGAATGGAAAGCTAGTATGTAGGCGGATTCACGAGTTCTCACCTCTATGTTGGTGGCTGAATCAGGTAGGGATTCTAGGATGCTGAGAGCAAAACACTGGTCGAATGAAAGGTTGTGGGAATTGGCGTGTAAAGGGCCTTTTAAATGTTGCTATTCTATTCTATTTGTGTTATATATATATATATATATATATATATATATATATATATATATATATATATATATATATATATATATATCTATATAAATATATTATGTCATTGTCGATAGTACCACGATCATCTCAAAACATGTCATCTCAGCATTGATATTTTATTTATATTATTCGATGTTCCATATTGAGCATCTCGCTTGGTCCTGCGCTCCGCACTTCTCAGTGCCGGGGACGATGAAGCAAGGAAGAAGAAAGTATCGCGAGTGGGATGATATAAAATCCCCAATTTTCTCATCCAATAGACTGTAATCCCGTCACTTTTCACCATCCCGCCGACAATCGCCTTCAGCGTGTACCTCTAATCCACGTACAGTTGCCGGGTTTATGGCCAGGGGCGGGATCTTCCCAGCTTCTGAAGGGGGCTCCGGAGAATTCTCGCGCGTGCCCAGATTCCCATAGGCACAGTATGACCTTGAACTTTGTGGTCTTTTGGAGCGGCAGGTGGGCCATTCGCTACCGCTTACCTTCTGATGCTAAACCTCTAGGTTACGAGGAAGGATAATCGTTAAACCACCCGAAGTCGTAAATTGACCCTAAGGCTGCCTACGATGACTAAACTTAAACACTTTTAATGTGCTTGCTATAGCACCACGTGATGTGAAAATGAAATAATATATGACGTGGTGTGATTATTTCTTGACATAGTTTGGTATGTCATGAGTCATTTGGCATGTGACATTACAAGCAACACGACGCGAGAAGAATGCGTGGCGTGAAATTGTTGGAATGAAACGTGACGGGTGACATAACGTGAGGCACGTTAATTGATGTGATCGGAGATTGTCAATGAATTACGAATAACTTCTTTGGAGATGGTCTTCATGTGTTATGGTAGAGCTCATCTTTATTCGCAATATATCTTTATTTATTTATACCAATTAATGATACAATTTGTGTAAAATATTTTTTATGCAAATAGTATGTAAAACAAGATTACTAAAATCATTTTACATAATATTAGCCCCCTTTGAGCCACTATGCTTGTCAAATCTACTTAAAAGTAGCCTTGTTGGCTATACACGCAATCCCCTACCATAGGAGTTATTTCATGTTATCTCAATAGTTTCAGCCTCAACTTTGTGGAAGTTCATTTTAATAAATGAAAAAGAAACACTTTGTTCCAATCCACCACTTTATTTCAGGTACGACTAGTTTCGACGCTACGGCGTCATCCTTAGGTACCTGAGGATGACGCCGTAGCGTCGAAACTAGTCGTACCTGAAATAAAGTGGTGGATTGGAACAAAGTGTTTCTTTTTCATTTATTTGTTATTTCATGTTATTCACTCCATTTGTCTTTTGCCTAATCTAATATTAATATTTTACCAACTTTCCATCGACTTGATATTTTCTTTATGTCGGGGTATTTCTTATGCATTATTTTCAAAAGTGTTGGCACTTCAGCTCATAAACGTTTCTCTCCATATTCGTTGAGTTTATTTGAAAATCGGTGGCAATGCTTAAGTCATTTCATGCGAACGTACATTCTGTTTTCAACATAATTTTAAATTCTTTATTCAGAATCAGCACATAATACACGATTCTGCTTTTGGTCGTCCGTGGACACCGTCGGGACGAGTATAGCTCAGATCCTTCGAATCACCAAATGTTCAGTGGTAATGGTGTGTGCACTGTCATCTTATCAATACCATAATACGATCTGCGAACATGCGTACACTTAACCGACGATGGTATAATTTCAGCACACTTTACGTACACGTTGTCCTCAGCTATTGACGCTGACGGTCGTCCGACGCGCGGCTCGTCCTCCACTTTCTTGGTCATCTTTGAAAGGCTTATACTACGTAAAACATGCAATTTGTGACATCCTTGGCGAACCATGAGTAGCCGATTTCCGTAGCCGATTTCCCAGTCCAACAAAACATTTCATGGCGTAACACTGTTCAATTGTTCGTTGAAATTTGCGCTTGCTCCGAATTACTTGACAGGGGTTCAGTAAACAAACGATGAAGCCTGAACGAACCTTTGCAGGCGATTGAAGCTTGGTGGATGTTGAAGGTTAGACCCTCACCACCGGGTCCGCGTGGTTCAACGTACAGTCGCGTCAGAAAAACATTGCTCCCGATACATTTCATGCAAACCTCACGTCACAATCCATCGATCCGTAGCAAGTTGAGGTAATTATTCATAAGCCGCATCCATGTTTTCAAATGCAACATCATTCCCTAGATGATTGTCTTTCTCGAAAACCTTTTGAAACAATTATTCGTGTTACATATTAAATACAGGGAGTGCTCCGAAAGTAATGCAATTATTTTTTAAATTTATTTATTGAACAGATTGCTCAAACACTTAAAATACTTCAAAGTAGTGCCCTTGGACATTACACATTTTTTCCAGCGACTCTGCCGTGGCAGGTACGCGCCCTGGAAGGCGTATTCGGGGACCTCTCCAAGGTCTTCGTCACCGCTGATTGGTTTTCTTCTATGGACGAAAAACGGGTTCCTTTCAGGACAGCCTTAATCCGAGGGAACAAACAGAATTCTGCTGGGGTGACGTCAGGACTTATAGGGGGGGTTGGGTAGCGTTGAGACCTGGTGTTTGGCCAGGAACTCGCGGACTCGTAGCTCGTTGTCGTGATGGAGTTGCCAGGTAGCAGAGATATCTTTTCTCGCCCTGATGACCCTTTTTCGGAGTCTTTCCAGCGCCTCCACGTAGTAGGCAGCGTTGACTGTCTGTCCCTGAGGAACAAACTCCTTATAGACCACTCTTTTACTGTCCAAAAAGACAATGTTCACTTTTGATTTGCTCATTCTTGCCTTTTTTTGGCTCGGGGGACTGCTCGGTGTGCCACTCAGAGCTTTGGCGTTTTGTTTCTGGGTCGTATTAAAAAACCCAGGTTTCATCACTAGTGATGACGTTTTCCAAATAGCGAAGTTCATTTTCAATACGTTGCAAAAGTTCACTTGAAATTTCCGCTCGGTTGGTCTTTCGTGACACGTTCGGCGCGCTGAGGTTTACAATAATCGGTGTTCTGCCGCTTTCACACATTGGAGAGCACTGAGACTGTTTTTGTGGCAAAGCTTAGTATCCCTTGCGCCCACCTCAAGTGGTTAGATCCCACTTCGACCGACAGATGCGGCAAGGAAAATTCAATTGCATTACTCTCGGAACGCACTTTTTATATAATTATTTGTGTGCATTATTTTTATTATCCCTGAAAGTTTAACCTAATCAAATTAATAATTTGACAACAGCATGGAATACCGCTTATATTGCTTCAGAAATAACCAAAATGTGAGATATTAATAGAAAGTTAATGTGAAATAATGTCATATGAAATTTTTCCAAGTTAGCTATTCAGCTTTTGAACATTTACTTGGAATTCAAAACTAAAACATTATACATTACTTAAACATTAATAAGTCCAAACCTTTGCTAATAAAACACGGATGCAACTGAAACTAAATTGGTTATTGTAGACACTTGCATGATATTAAAGAACAATTTAATATCTGTCAGCCCTCTTCGACGACGAGTGAGATTCCATGATCTGGGTAAGGGGTTCAGCTCATTCATTCCCCTGTGCTCCCTGGAGTTTTCTAAGTTAATCACGCCCCCGTCAATTAACCCAACTTGGATGAGGCTTGACTGGTGCCCAGTGAAGACACCCGGCATAAAAATAATTCGGGGCCTTCAGACAGTGGACCTTTCCACTCCACCATTGCCAGAGTTTATAGGATACGATAATATTTTTAAATCTTTAATGTCTTTAAGCCTGTCCGTTGATCATGTAGCCTTAATAACTCGGTAATGTGGCATCAGATTGAAATAAGGTGTACCGCAAAGCAAAAGGCAGGTACTAGTGTATGCCAGATTAACTAGACTTGGCATTAGGGTAGGTGAGCCTATTTTCGGCTGATAGAGTGAATATGTATCAAAATAAAAGCTGGTAAACGATTAAAAAAAGACTTTAATCATTCCAACATTTCATCATGCAACGAAAAAGAGCAGCAAGAATCAAACACGATCATCCCTGTAAGATTTAACAAACCGATAGGTATCAAAACTTCAAGTGAACATCGTTATTACTATTGAGTTGTCATATTTACCACTTGCGCTAGCAGAGTCTATATTTATTGATTGCTATGCTTTCCTGGAGATTTAAAAATGTGTATCATTATTGATGAAAATTATTGAAAGTTTACAATGAGAAATGAAGGAATATGGCATACAATGCTTTATATAAGGATGACTTACGTTAAATAATATTTCAATCGGATTCAATTCCATTGCCGGGAATTGAATTTATTTATTTACGCATCTTTACAATTATTTACTACATTTATATTGCCACAGTGAACAAAATAAATTAGCCATTTGCAGGCAATAAATATATTTTGTTGCTTAGTAAAAAAATGCATTTAAAACGGTATTATTTCAGCCGACTATATTTTCTAACAAAGATGAGGGGTATTATTCAGATTAACACTTAACTTATCATTGATTCATTTCAACCTAGCCCATATATAATCTTTATGTAAAATAAATAATCGAAACGAATCTAAGGCCATAATTACCGTCCACATAATGATACAGGCGATAAAGTAGATACAATCTTGAAGACATTGACGACTTGAAGTATGCAGGATATATGCGAAGGAGATGAAATTTTTTTTAAAGTAATCTACCGGCTAAGGTAGGTTTTTGGATGGACAAAACTACCAAACAAACATTTCATTCCTCCTAACAAAACAAAAAAACCAGCATCCTACTCTATATCAGGTCCATCTTCATCTCTGAGTACTTTCTTCCTCCCTTCATCCCATCCAACATCCCTAACCTGTTCCTTCCCTTTCCTTGTTTGCCTAACATTCTACCCTCTATCACAGTCTTCAACATCCCGCTGACGGTCAATACCCCTTCCATCCACTTTTCCTGCCTCCATAGGATTTCTCCCAACAAACCCCTCTCTTCGCCCACCATACCAAGTACTTCCTCATTTGTTTTCTTCTCTGTCCATTTCACCTTCTCCCTTCTTCTCCACACCCACATTTCAAAAGCCTCCAGTCTACGTCTATCCTCCTGCTTCAATGACCACGTTTCCGCAACGTACATAGCTACGCTCCATATCAAAGTTTTTAAGAGGATTTTCCTAACATTCTTACTCAAAGTCTCTGTCGTCAACGCCATCCACCATACGAAAGCCTCTTTTCCTAGCGCAATTCTTCTCCTTACGTCCCTACTGCTTTGACCGTGTTGGTCCAAAACACTATCGAGATACGTAAACTGTTCTACCTGCTCTAGTTTTTGCCCTCCTACTTTAATGCTAAGCTTAGCCTTTTTCTTTCTAGAAAATCGCATAAGCTTTTTTTTATTAATATTGACTCTCATCCCATACCTGTCGCACTGAAGTTCCAATTCACTAAGCAATGCTTGCAGCCACTTGGCTGACTGACAAACTAAAGCTTGGTCCTCAGTAAACCTAACTAATTTTACGAATTCCCCGCCCACTTTCATTCCTACCTAGAGTTCTTCCCATGCCTCTTTGATCATTTCCTCTGCATACAGGTTGAACAGCAACGGCGATTATGGGCAACCCTCCCTTACACCTCTTCCTAACACTGCCCAACCGGACCACCCGTTTCCCACTCGCACCTGAGCAGTCTGAGACATGTACAGGTTGCGGATTAGCCACCTTTCCCTCCAATCTATTCCTATTTTCTGCATTATACTCATTAGTTTTTCCCAATTCACTCCATCAAACGCTTTTTCGAAATCTACGAAACAGGCAAATACCTCCTGGTTGTGTTCTATATTCCTCTCGATTAATAATCTCATTACTGCAATGGCATCACGCGTTCCTTTCCCCTTCCTAAACCCAAACTGATCATCCCCTGAGTAATCATTTGCCCTACTCTCTATCCTTTTGTTTATGATCCTGTGAACAAGTTTAGCTGCGTGGAATATCAAACTTACTGTCCTATAGTCCTCACATGATGTAGCGTTTACCTTTTTCGAAATAGGAACTAAAACTGATCTCACAAAGTCTTCCGGCCAGATTCCATCCTCATAACTACTACGGATCAGCCCATATAGCCTCTTCCTCCCACATTTTCCTAAGCATTTTAAAAGTTCCAAGGGAATGTTATCCACCCCCACGGCCTTATTTAGTTTCATCTCCCTTAATGCTCTTTCCATCTCATTGTCTAGTATGACTTGACCTTGACAGGACTCAAAATCTCTGTATAGTCTATCATGTTAATCTTGGGAATGATAACTGAGGTGGTATCCCGTTGCCTTCCTAAATAGTGTTTTTAACGTGACACCATCACTTACTGGCCGCCCCACTGGGGTCAGACGCCATTGCAGCCGCCTCACTGAGGAACAGACGCTTCGTGGACTACTTTTCGTCAGGCTCCTAACCTTCGATTTATCTGGCATGGGTGACCCTACAAGGAGTAATAATTGTTACTCGCGCCAGCACATCTCTGGGGTTCATCGGAACGTACAACCCCTTCCACCACGTCAAGGTTGTAGTACGCGGAGGGATATATAAATATATATTTTTTTAAGGTAATCTACCGGTTAAGGTAGGTTTTTGGATGGACACCACTACCAAACAAACATTTTACTATTACTCCTAAAAAAACACAAAATCCATCATCCTACTCTATATCAGGTCCCTCTTCATCTCTGAGTACTTTCTTCCTCCCTTCATCCCGTCCAACATCCCTATCCTGTTCGTTCCCTTTCCTCGTTTGCCCAACATTCTCCCCTCTATCACAGTCTTCAACATCCCGCTGCCGGTCGACAACCCCTACATCCACTTTTCTTGCCTTCATACAATTGCTCCCAACAAACCCCTCTCGTCGCCCACCATACCAAGTACTTCCTCATTTGTTTTCTTCTCTGTCCATTTCACCTTCTTTATTCTTCTCCAAACCGACATTTCAAAAGCCTCCAGTCTATGTCTATCCTCTTACGTACATAACTACGCTCCATATAATAGTTTTTACGAGTCTTTTCTTAATGTCCTTACTCAAAGTCCCTCTCATCAACTCCCTCCTCCTTGTGAAAGCCTCTTTGCCTAGCGCATTTCTTCTTCTTACGTCTACAAATCATAAAGGGAGATTTTGAAAAGTTCCTCACGACTGTTCATTCTTAACTATCGTGGGAACTTCCTTTTTTTTACAGTCCCCCCGAGTTAACACCAAAAGAGTATTTCCTATCCCCTTAAGTGAAATCCTCCCTCATAGGACACCGCCATGGAACCCTAATTGCCGTCAAAGAAGCAGGCACGCGTACCCTCAAGGACCTTCCGGAATCCGCCTTCCAGGGAGCCATTGAGTCGTGGAAAAGCCGCTGGAAGGTGTAGCGACGTTCAAGAGATGTACAGGGTTCGTCCGGATAATAAGTGTACTGAACTCAGGAAAAAAAATGCATTACACTTTTACATATCTTAAGCTAATATTCCTCAAAATAGGACCCTTGTGAGTCGAGGTAGAGCTGAAGGTCCCAATTGAATTAAGTATATGTAGTATTGTGCCGCGTATTGACCGCGGAAGGCACGTCTGATGCCGAATTGAGGGTTTAAGCCAGAGATTGCTGGGATTTTGCCGGGAAATCGGAGCGGACTTTGTTGATTTGAGGCCTTTGTTCTCATTGTGTTGGGTACCCCTAAATCGCTCCGGGGTCCATCATACTGCCGAGGCATCGCAGTTGGTAGCGCGTAGGTTACACGAACACGTTTCGAGGGTTTAGCATAGCTGGTAGGCAAGAGCGTAGGTCATAAAGGGTTCGTCCGGAAAATAAGTGTTCTTAGCTCAGGAAAAAAAAATTATTACACTTTTACATATCTTAAGCTAATATTCCACAGAAATAGGACACTTGTGAGTCGATACACTTCATCTACATCTACATCTACATAATACCCCGCAAGCCGCCGCAAGGGCGTGTGGCGGGGGGTGTTAGGTCACCAACCGTAAAAACGAAAAATACCACATGCAAAAAACAACACGGAAAATTACACCCCAGCAGCGCACACACTCATGCAAAACTCCCTCCATCCAATACTCATGCAAACACATACACCGCAAAACAACAAAAAACTGCACCCCAGGATACAGCACCAAAGCCATCCTACAACACGCAAGCCAGGACACAACAAGCAAGAATGTGAAACATCACTACCACATGAAAATGCACCACAAAACACTCAACCCCCCAAAGAGACAGTAAAAGGAAGGGAATTCGACCCAACGTTGCAGGTAGCAGGAATTTCCCCCCGCCGGGAGGGAAGAGGGACTGAAAGGGAAACTTAAAAACAGATGAACAGAACACGAATGATGTCATGCGGAAAGAATGGGTTATTATAACAAAACACATAAGGTTAGTGGAGGAGCATGCATTTAAGTAGAACTAATTATTTTTTAGACACTGAGGGTGGCAAGTGGAATTTTTACTATCTATAATCCTACAGTTGCTATCCCGTATTGTCCGTGGGAAGAAGGAGTCCTTGAGTCGGCTAGTCCTGGCATCTATTTCCCGAATTTTATATGCATGATCCAAGCGACCAATGTATGTAGGAGTACGAATAATCTGCGAGACCTCGGTGCTGAAACATGCGGATCTGAATTTATTTAATAATTTCAGTCTTGCATTGAATCGTCTCTCTTCTAATGATTCCCACCCCAAATCCATGAGCATTTCGGTAACGCTTTGCGTTTTATCGTAGGAATTTTTTACAAAACGGGCTGCCCGGCGTTGAACCTTCTCAATTTCCCGAATGAGACCTTTTTCACTCGGGTCCCACACGCTGCATGCGTATTCTAAATGAGGCCTTACAAGAGCGTGGTAACAACGTTCCTTGACCTTTGAGTCACTTTTGCCGACAATGCGTCTAATGAATCCCAATTTTTTATTTGCTTGACCGCAGACTTTACGTATGTGAGTCCCCCAAGTTAAGTCTTTAGTGAATGTGACACCTAGGTATTTTACCGTATCAACTACTGCTAGGTCACCTCCAGCTAATTTGTAAGCAAATCCCGTTGATCTTTTAAAGAAATTTACCACTGAACATTTATTATAATTTAGAGTCAATCCCCAGTTAGAACACCATTTAGTAATGCAATCTAAATCCTGCGCCAGAATAAAACGATCCTCATCCCCAGATATCTCCCGATAGATCACCGTGTCATCCGCAAACATCCTAATGTTACTTTTCACTTCGCGGTTCAAATCGTTAACAAAAATCAAGAAAAGTAACGGCCCGATCACACTTCCCTGAGGTACCCCCGACGTGACTCGAACGCTGTCGGAACTAGCGCCATCAAGGACTACCCTCTGTTCCCGCTCTGAAAGAAAATCTTTAACCCAACTTATAGCGCCCTTGTTTATACCCGCGACCTTTAATTTATGAATGAGTTTACCATGTGGGACCTTATCAAATGCCTTTTGAAAATTTAAGAAGATGGCATCCACTTGCCTACCTCTCTCACCAGCTACAAGTAAATCATGTGTAAATAATCCTAATTGGGTCTCGCAGGAGCGGGTTTTCCTGAATCCGTGTTGATTGTCACTTAAAAAGTTAATATTGTCAAGGTGTCTCATTATTGAACTGACAATTATGTGCTCTAAGATTTTACAACAGATAGAAGTGAGAGATATAGGTCTGTAATTATTGGGATCCTCCCTGTCACCACTTTTAAAAATAGGCGTTATTTGCGCGGCTTTCCAAATCTTAGGTACTTTGCACTCTGTGAGGGATTTGTTAAATATAAATTCAAGGTACGGGGCAATGTTTGGAGCTAAATGTTTTATCACCCTAGCTGGTATATTTTCGGGACCCGGGGATTTGTTGGGTTTAATCTCATTAAGTAATTTTAGAATTCCTTGTTGGTACACTGTTATTTTTTCCATGGGTGGAGTGTGTATTGTTTCTTGGAGATATGCGGTGGCAACATCATTCGAGAAAACGCTTTGGAAGAATGAATTTAAGATGTTAGCTTTAACCTCGCTGTCTGTATGAATTACATTGCTACAATCCCTTAAGCAAGCCACGGTTTGTTTACTCCCATTTACTTCCCTAACATAAGACCAGAAAGCTTTGGGGTCAGTGTCCAAGTGCTCGCAAAGTACTTTGCGTTTAAATTCCAGTAAGGCGCTACGTAATTGTTTTTTGGTTTCAATTTTAGAGGATCTATATGTGTCCCATAATTGTGTATTCTCAGGAGATGATGTGTTCACGCCTGCCCTCTTTACCCTAGAGTGTAGCATTCTCTGCTTTCGAAGGGCTTTTCTAACGTCTTTATTGTACCACCTGGGGTTGGATCTTTATTGTACCAACTTGTTCCAGCGGCGTTCCCATTCCTGGAACGCTCCCGCGAAGGCATCATCGAGAACCTCTTGAAGAAACGTCGTCACGGCCTCTTTGACGGCGTCCAAAGTCCCGTATCGCGTTCCTTTCAAACTCCTCTTTATCTTCGGAAACAGAAAGAAGTCCGGTGGTGCCAAGTCCGGGCTGTAGGGCGGGTGCGGCAGCGTTGCCACGCCGTGCTTGGCCAAGAAGTCCGACACGACAAGCGCGGTGTGAGACGGCGCATTGTCGTGATGCAGCCGCCAGATGTTTTTGATCGCTGGCCGGACGCGGGCGACTCGTTTTAGAAGCCTGTCGAGCACTTGGACGTAAAATGCAGCATTTACAGTTTGTCGTTCAGGTACAAATTCGTAGTGGACGACTCCCCTTTTGTCAAAAAAGACAATGAGCATCGCCTTGATCCGAGATTTGCTCATGCGAGCTTTCTTTTGACGGGGTGATGATGGGGTGTGCCACTCCGCACTTTGTCTCTTCGACTCCGGGTCGCACTCAAAGATCCACATCTCGTCACCCGAAACAACGTTCTCTAAAAAATGTGGATCATTTTTGCAGTGATCCGCAAGTTGTGTCGCGATTTCCAAACGATTGAGTCTTTGATCATCACTGAGCACTTTCGGCACCAACTTTGCACAAATTTTTCG
The DNA here is from genome assembly GCF_022747635.1 of Hetaerina americana. Classification (NCBI taxonomy): domain Eukaryota; kingdom Metazoa; phylum Arthropoda; class Insecta; order Odonata; family Calopterygidae; genus Hetaerina; species Hetaerina americana. The sequence continues at coordinate 2,603,091 of NW_027287194.1, forward strand.
CATCTGTAATTGGTGCCTAATAATCTCGTGCGCTATTATTTTTGGCACATTATACTGCACTGCTATCATCCGAACACTAAGATGACGATCAGAGTTCAGTACATCGCGAACTTTTCGCACATTTTCGTCGGTGAGTGTCGTTGATGGGCGTCCAGGCCGTGGTTCGTCGTCGACCTCTTCTCTGCCCTCCACGAACATCTTGTGCCACCGAAAGATCATGTTTCTGGACATGGCTGACTCCCCGTAAGCCTGGTTAATCATACCGACAGTTTCGGTAGACGATTTCCCAAGCTTTACCGCAAATTTGATGGAATAACGCTGCTCCAAAAACTTGACTTGACTCTTGCTTGACTCCGTGACGTGGGTCGAGCGTGGAGGTTCGCGTTAACAGAGCTCCTCACTACACCACAGCTCAGAGCCGACTGCCTTTTTCAGCGTCGCTTGCCAACATACCCCCCTCCAATCGCAGCGCGTCAGAGCGGTGCTGGGCGCGCCTGGAGCGGCGGGAAAAAATCATTACACTTATTTTTTGGACGAACCCTGTACTTAGAAGAATTTAGAGAGGAATTGTACCGATATCGGAAATATATCTCTGTTCCCGATAGTTTTCATACAAACCACGTAAAAGGATTCACCATTCATCAACTCCACATGCATTCCTTTGGTTCACTTCATTTCGTCCGACTACTTCCTCCCTCCTTTTGTCTCGATTTCCTAACATTCCCTCCTTTTCGTCACTATCTCCCAGCTTCCACTGACATTCAAAATCTCTTGCATCGGCCTTTCTTACTTTCTTCGGATTTCTTCGAGCGAACCTTATATATTACATTCCAGCAAACTATAATTCCTTCCATCCATTTCACTTCCTTTACATCCTTCTCCACGAGCACATGCAAGAAGCGTCGAAACTGAATAACTATATTCTTTATATGTTTTCCTTATTAACAATTTATTTAGGCATTACTTAATGGAATATTTTCAGGTTTATTTAATGGGAAATGAAACCTTTTACAATCCCATACGATATCGTTTCCTAACAATTGATTCCAACGCACATACGTCATTTTCAACAGTAAAAGTACATTCCACTAAAAATTACGTAATAACGTTTAAAATCGCTTGATTGAAATTAAAATGTCGTCTGGAAATGTTTACTGTTTCGTTCTAATTTGACATTGGCACAATATTATCGAGCATGGATGGTCAAATTAATAACTACAGTGAGTAACTACATACCTGTATACCACACCTCCAAACCGTACCATACATTACCTCTTCACTGGCCATTGAAGGAATCGCGTGCTATGGTCAACGTGCATTCGAATACCTGAGATCATTCTCTCGCTAATGAGCCCTCCAGCCCGGCTTAAGGTCCCCGCACACATCTCCCTTCGCCCGTTTTCTCCCGCCTTGGAAGGCGACAGTCGTGGCGGACGCGCCGCGGGCAATCGTAATGGCGTCTCTTCCTCTTCCGTTGTCCACCACCAACTCCCCCATTCACCATGACGCAGGTGCAACCCTCGCTTCAGGGTCAATCGACGTTCAACGGCGGTCACCGCACTCCTTAAAAAAAAGAATAGGCATCGCTATTGAGCGCTCAGCCATTCGCAGCAGGTATTGAATGAGTATTCCCCTCCTTCTCGGTCGAGCTCTCAGGAAGAGAATTGTTGCGTCATTTGAAATTGAGATTGCTATTAGGCCGGCTTCTCATTGGTCCGATGCTTTACCGGCCGCCGTAAAAAAGGCGTCACATATTTGGTTTTAATTAGCAATGAAAAATCACTATCGTTTTTATAACTATTCTTATAGCTCACAGGGGCGATTATTGTGCTTGCGGACTCGTGACCAGTCGCTTCGTGGCCCACGCGTCACGCCGCGTGGCGCGGCGTGTCTTTAAATGGCACATTTCACTGCTTCGCCGGAATGGAAAAATTATGATAATGGTTTCGGCACCCCTTTCCCACCCACGCAAAATTGATACGCATCTGCAAAAAAGACTTCTTCACCACATTGGTCTGACTGCCTGCAGTAGGGTTACAAAACTGAAATCTGTGTTCCTCTTACCTTATGTCTTACAGCTTCGAATAAAAGAAAAGTAGAAGATTTTTAGTAGTATTCATATATGATCGAATTAATTCTGAAACAAAATATTTTATGACAGATTTAATTTATTGGAAAACTTCCATTTTGAAAAATGTATAAAAAATTACTTGCACTTAGTTCAAACTTTTTCCTTTTTCATAACCCGTGTTTTTTGGTTACATGAGTCATTTTCAGTTCTTATTAGGTCACTTAAAGTTTTAAGGTCAGCCTAACTTGACTCAAGTAGTTGAAACCTTGGTTGTGGTAAAAAATAAGGTAAAATAATTAACTGTCGCATAGATTCCAATAATTTTGACTTACTGGAAATCAGTATTCCTACCGCAAAATTAATTCGTGGTTATGCGAGATTGCAATAAGAAGTTCACAATAAAATCATTACAATAACAAAGGATAAATAGGAAAAGGCCTGACAAAGCATACGACATGACCTTTCGACCCACAACATTTTCTATTACTCCAATAGGTTAGCCAAATTAACGACTGATACCTGCAGTATTACCCAATATCGTTGTAAATTTCGTAAACAAACTCCATTTTTCCATTAATGACCTTCCACCCCCTCAGCCCGGAGTTGACCTGGCCCTTACGTTAGATTAAGGTTTAGAAGCAAGGTTTGATATAGTTTGAATGTTTTCATAATATCTTACTTTAAATCAGAAAACTTCAGGATAAACAAATCATCGTTGAGTTTTAAAATAATTCTCTCCCTTACAGTTCTCTATTCTATACGTGCCTAGTTTTAAAAAACACTGGAACTTCTAGGAATAAGGTCCTACCCCTTTCTTTTTCCGACATTCTTGGGTAAGACGGCCTTGAGTTTTCCCTCGAGTCATGGATGTTAGTCATTTTTCTAAGTTTTCTTGTCACATTAATAATTAAGTTTTCGGTTTTCTGTCTGTGAAAAGCTACAGGACGGGAAATTAGCTTCCTTTAAAGAAATGACCCAAGACTTCGGTAAAGCGATTTAAAATTTCCTAAGACTTGGCCGGGCGGAGCAGACCACTGAAATATTTTGGCCTCTCCCGACCAGGGGGAACCAAGCACTCAACTCAGACCCCCCCCCCCCTCAAACAACAGGCCACTGCGGAGGCGTCCACAAGAATACAACCGGCCTCTACATATATCCCCTCAGGAGCATGTGGCGGGGGGTGATAGGGCACCAGGAATACATGTAAAGATATTACCTCATTCATATATTTCAATATATATTTGCCAATAAACTAAGTCCTCCCGTTGTAAAACACAAAAATGTCCGTAAATATCATGCTAGAACTGATGTGTTGACTGAATCATCAAATGTTACTAATTTCGTTTAATTTATTTGGGTAATTCTTGTATTTTATCTATTTACTTATGTACCCTGCAGGCCGTCGCTATGGTGAATGGCAGGGGGTGAATACACACAAGACTAATTTTTACCCGAACATGACACCACCGAGGTCGAACACTTCTGATCCCCTATCGATCAAGGAAAAAAGGGCATCTTAAATATATCTGCTCTACTCTTAATCTCTCTTAACTTTATTGACATGATCTCTCCTGCCGTAGTACCAGGGGGGTAATAATATATTTTTAGTATCACTGTTAAAGAGACGCCCCTTCTGTCTGTAATTCCACCTTCGGTCGGTGGGTGATTCCCATCCTAGCTGCTAATATTTTGGATACGCTTCAAAGTTTATCGTGACAACGTTTTAATTATCTATCTCATCCACGCTGCTCGCGATCCATTTAGGAAATTAATCTTACTCCATGAAGCCCCCTTAGAGATGCAGCATATTCTAAGTTATGTCTAATCAGTGGCGGATAACATGTCTCTTTCACCTTTTCATCTCACTTACCAAGTGCTCTTCCAATCAATCCTGGTTTTTGTTAGCTTGTCCACACACTCCCCGTATGTGTTATAGCAAGGAGAGATCGTGAGTGAGGGCAACGTTTGGGTATTTAATTGAGTCTACACACTCCATATCGGTGTTCCCGATGCAGAAGGCGTTCGGGAAGGAATTTCTGTTTTCAAAAATTCATCTTTACGCACGTTTTAAGTTTAATTCTAATGCCCAAGTGCCGCACTTGTGTTGTATAGCATTAAGGTCATCTGATACAGGCTGTGTGTCCTCAAGATCACGGTAAACCACTGTATCTAGCTAATGATTACGGAGTCAATATCGTTAACGTAAAGTAGGAATAAAAGAGGTCCGATGACATTTCTCGAAGGATATCCTAAAAAACTTCTAATACATTCGAGCCAACTCTATCTACAGGGACGCACCCAAAAGTGGTAGGACTCATTTTCTCTGGCGCGGACGGACGGTGGAGGGGGGTCTGCCTGGTAGGGTAAGGTGAAGGGGGCTCTTAGCAACAGACCAACACAAACCTCAGTCGCCTGCGGGCTGTCGTTGAGTGAGGACACCGTTTTTAGTGAAGCAAGTTTTTTGTCCGCGTCGAAAAACAAAATGAATCTGAATTTAGAGCAACGTTATTCCGTAAAGTTCTGTGCGAAACTCGGGAAGACGGCAACTGAGACCCTCGATATGATCAAGCAGGCTTATGGGGACACTGTCTTATCCCGTTCCACAGTATTTGAGTGGCACAAGTTGTTTAAAGAGGGTTGGGAGCTCGTTGAAGACGGCCATCGCTCCGGACGGCCGTCGACGGCAAGAACCGACACGAATGTGGACAAAGTGAGGACACTGCTGAACACAGACCGACGCTTAACCAGTGAAGAAATTGCAGACTAGTTGGGTCTGTCTGTATCCAACGTCCAACGCATTATTTCACAGGATTTGGCCATGCTCAAAGTGTGCGCCAAGATGGTGCCGAAAATTCTGAGTGTCCACCAACAGCTCCTGGCCAAATACGGCGTTGCCACGTTGCCGCACCCGCCCTATTCTCCCGATCTGGCACCACTTTGACTTCTTCTTCTTCCCCTTGATGAAAAGACAGCTCAAGGGACGACGTTTTGACTCGATAAAGGCCGTTCAAGAGGCTTCGACGAGTGTCATCATCGGCATCCCCAAAGAAAATTTCCAGCGGGCGTACGGGGAATGGGAGCAACGTTATACTAAGTGTGTAGCAGCTCAAGGAGCATACTTTGAAGATTATTAAGTCGATGTAAGTATATAGTCAATAAAATTCTTGTAAAAAAATCAGTCCTACCACTTTTGGGTGCGAACCTGTATCCCTACTATTTGTACCCGACCATTCAAAAGGTCTTCATACCAACCCCGGACATTTTTATCTAAGCCATATAATTATAAGCCATAACATAGCTTTGCGAGTAATATACTTTGAGGTATTTTATCGAAGGCTATCTTAAAATCTAGAAAAATCGCGTCCAATGGTACATTGATCCCTCCCGAAATAAGAATATCATGAACATAAAACGCAAGTTGTGCCTCGCTGGATCTACCAATTCGGAAACCGTGCTGATTTTCCATTAATGACTTCCGATTATCGAGGTGCCTCACGATCCAACATATTCCATAACCTTGCACGAAATGCGTTTGAGGGAAATTGGTCTGTGATTATTCGGTTCCTCCTTGTCTTCGTTTTCAAATATTGGTTTAACGTTAGCCGTTTTTCAATCTCTGAGAACCTTGTGATCTGCGAGCGACTTCTTTAACATCATTTCAAGATACGGCGCAATATCCAAAGCTAGGTCCTAAAATATACGAGCGGATATTTCATCGGGCCCGGAGGATTTACTAGGCTCGATATTTTTCAGCAAACGTTCTCAGCGATTTCAGTTTTGGGCATCGGTTGACCGGCACGATTTGGTAAGCTATCGGAGGCATTGGGTGGGAAACTGGTGAAGGCGCTTTGAAAGAAGGAATATAATAAGTTAGCATTTTCCAAACAGCTGGTTACTCATTCGTCTTTATCATTTTTGAGTGAATTAACAGCTGACTTATTTCCCTGACCTTCTCTGACGCTAAACCAAAATGCTTTTGGATTCTCTTTCAAATATTCCGCCAAACGTTTCTTCTTGAATTCCCTTGGCGCTTGCCGCAATCCATTTTTCGTGTTCACCCTAGATATTTTTTGTCGCAGGAGACATCATCCCCAATAGTTTTCATCTGGGCGTGACATAGCCTTTGGCGTCGCCATCCGCGATGTACCATCTAGGTTCCCTTTTATCTTTTATAAATTTACTGGGAATGAACTTGTTGACTGCTGACCGCGTGATCTCAAGGTAGTGATTCCACGCATCCTCATTGTTTCGGTGATTATTATCTTTCTTAAAAGTAACCAATTGATTCTGTAGCTCGCCGCTAGGCCATTGTAGCGCCCTTTTTTATACAAGTAAATTTTCCTGTTAGGCCTCTTATTTCGGACCCCATGATGCGAAAACTTAGCATTTACTTACGCTGTGATCACTAATCCCTTTTATAGTTTCTGTAGTAACGACTTTTTCGGGAATATTGGCTGCTAACAAATGAGGAATATTATTATTCCTAGTTGGTGAAGTGACAAGTTGATCCAATGACTTCAACGTAAAAGAATTCATTAGTGATTCCCAGATATATTTGTCTTTACTCCCAGTTTTAATACTATATGTGCTCCAGTCAATAAATTGGACATTAAAATATCCACCGATTATAACGTCGCGATCATTGTGCTGCGATAATAAACCTTTGATTTTCTAATTTAGTTCTTGTATTGAATTGTCCTTTTCGACTGGCAGTTTTTAAAAACCATATAATCAAATTCATTTGCATTGAGGACTTTTAATTGAGCACCAAACGCTTTCCAAACCATTACCCGGAATAACCTCAGCCCTGCTGGCGTCAGAATTTTTAACTACAATAAAGACACCACACCCGATTCTATTTGTCCCGTCATTTCTATAAATGAGAAAAGATTTTCATTTTCATACATTTCCAGAAAAGAGAAAAAAAAATTGACCGTCGACAATGCAACTGGGTAACCAGCTTTTTGTCCCAATCATTTAAACCTCTGCCTGTGCTTTCAATAAGGTAATGTTATCTTACCTTATCTTATCTCTTCTGATACCTTGTTTTCTAAACTTTGGTAATTTGCGGCCAATACAGATAATGATTCCTTAACATTATGGTTTTATGAATTTTAAACGAAGATCGTCCTCGTATCAATATTGAATACCTAATATAATATTCAGCTAGATGCTATCTGATTCGTGTTAAATGAAATATTGCTAGGACTGAACCTCAATTCATTTAAAGCTAAATAATTTGGCAAAGAAGACTTTATAGACCTACTTTTGACCTACACGCTGACCTACACTTGAATCTAAATGGAGCCCTGCAGTGGTCGAATATCCTACCCTCTACACACTTGGCGGCCTCAGACGTGTAGTGAACACCAGAACGGTTCAGGAGGTTCTTACACGATTGGATCATCGTCTGAAGGTCGACGTAGGACGCCCCGATATCCCTGCAGAAAGTGCGCAACCTCTGATTGATGCCTTCCACTCGGCTCCAAATCAGCGGTCCACGATCAATCCTCAAGGGAACAAGGCTGCAAATCGAGAGCGTCACATCAACCCCCTCGACACAGCCCACCCGCTTCACTTCCGAGTTCAATTCCCTGAAGGAATTCAGGATCTCCTCAGATCCACGGTCCACGGCATCGTTGACGCCAACATGAGCCGCGACCCGAAGCCTGGAACACTTCGTGCCCGAAGCCGCCGCTCCAATCGCCTTCGTCACCTGGGGAACGCCGCCACTAGGTATGCGCCGTGGCGCCACTAGGTAGGCGCCGGCAGGCGCTGGCTCACACCCTCATGGTCTGCACTCACTTTGGGTCTGAACTAGTCGGATCTTGGCAGTCGAGGCTACCAATATAATTTGGCGTCACAATGATTCCCTCGGTGTCGCTAGAAAACTCTCGTACCCCGGACCTTTCTAAAAATCGTAACACTGACTCGTGACTCCAGCCTCTTTTTGAAAGAAAAGCATACGTGTCACGCGTGCTTTCTTCTGGTTGCAATTTTTAACAATCCTAGTTGATTTTCTCTGAGCTCAAAGAATCCAAATCTTTAATTTACGATTTTTCTTTTGATACTTGCTCTTGTCATGATCCCAGATACTCGCCGCGTATTCTGTATCCATGAAATAGTAAAACTTCCCCTTCTTACTTCACAATTCTGTATGGCCTGTCTTGCTATGGTGGAGGCCTGGTGTCGTATCAATAGGCGTGGTTCATTTTTATTCCCTTTTTTCGCTAAACGATTGACTAATTTATTTGGTGAATTAACCTTTATATTGAATTAAATCAGCCTCTAGCATGTTTACAAGTGGGCACGTTATTTGATAGTTTTTTTAACGAATACTTATCCCTTTTACCTTTCTCTCCCATATCCTCCTTTATCACCAGCCTTTCCCACCTGGTGCTTGTACCCCCTGCCACACACCTTTTCGGTGGATCAAGAGGTATTTATATGGATATTGATATTGAATGTCACCCGGCTAAAGCGTTGCTAAATACCAATCACAATCCTGGCTTTTTAAATTACATTTTCACTCAAATCGTTTGTAGAAACCAAGGTTCTTCAAGGCTGTTCCACATATTCTTCTAATGTGTGCCCCCAATGAAAGGTTGCAGGATGCAAGTTTAAAACACAAAGTATTTTAACTTTTTTGAGATTCAGTGTGCGTTCTGAAAGTAATGCAATTGAATTTCCCGCGTCGCTCCTATTGGTCGGAGTGGCATCAAACTAATTTGAGTCGTCCATAAGGAGTTTTTCCTCAAGGGCAGACAGATAACGTTGCCTACTACGTGGATATGCTGGACAGACCCCGAAAAAGGAGGACTCACCAGGACGAGAAAAGACATCTCCATCAATCTACCTGGAAAATCCATCACGACAACGCGCTACGAGCCCGCGAGTTCCTGGCCAAACACCAGGTGCCAACGCTGCCCCCTATAGTTCTGCTGTCGGCCCAGCAGACTTCTTTTTATTCCCTCGGATCAAGGCAGCCTTGAAAGGAACCCGTTTTTCGTCCATAGAAGAGATCCAATCAGCCGTTACGAAGACCTTGCGAGAGGTCCCCGTAGACTCCTTCCAGGGAACGAACCGGTCATGGTGTAGTCGCTGGAAAAAATGTTGAAGCCCTGGGACAGTAGTTTGAAGAATTTGAAGTGTTTTTGCAAATCTGTTCGATAAATTACTTAAAAAAATAATTGCATTACTTTCGCAACGCACCCTGCATTGAACTCGGCTTAACCTATTTGATAATTATTATTATGTTTTTATTTTATCCCAAAGCTTCAGAGATGCTTACTTTCTGATGCCCCATCCCACGCCGTTTCCTGGACTCAATGGCGGGAAAGTGGCACGCCGTCTGTCGCCTAGCAATCAAAGATTGTTGAAATACAGCGCAGGCGGATGAATCATTATTTTGTCTCTAGGGAGCTGAAGAGAGTTATAGAAGGATGGGGTTTTTGATTTATTCCTCTACTCGTTATTTTTTAACGAAGTGGGCCAGATCGCTTATGTGAATTTGCCTATTACCATGTTCATTTGCGGGGATCGAGATGGTGCGGGGGCTAACGTACTGGCTTCCCACCCAGAGGGCGCGGGTTCAAATCCCGGCGGTGTTGAATATTTTTCAGAGGTATCTCGATCCCTACTTGAGGTGCTTTGTGGAGGGCACTTTGAGTGAGTACGCCGTCCGTCGGATGGGACGTTAAACTGCGGACCCCTTGGCGCCTTTCGTAAAGAGTAGGCTAATGCCGACGCCGGGTTTCTCTCCACCCTTCATCCTTTCCTGTCCATCTCCTATGGCGCAAATGACCTTAGCTGTCGGTCGCCTCCCCTCAAAACTACTACTACTACTACGAAGTGGGCCAGATCGCTTATGTGAATTTGCCTATTACCATGTTCATTTGCGGGGATCGAGATGGTGCGGGGGCTAACGTACTGGCTTCCCACCCAGAGGGCGCGGGTTCAAATCCCGGCGGTGTTGAATATTTTTCAGAGGTATCTCGAACTCCTACTCCAGGTGCTTTGTGGAGGGCACTTTGAGTGAGTACGCCGTCCGTCGGATGGGACGTTAAACTGCGGACCCCTTGGCGCCTTTCGAAAAGAGTAGGCTAATGCCGACGCCGGGTTTCTCTCCATCCTCTCTTGTCCATCCCCTATGGCGCAAATGACCTCAGTTGTCGGTCGCCTCCTTCCCCTAAATGCAACTACTACTACATGTTCATTTGCGAAATGCACACTCCTGCCGATTGACAGCATTATTCACGCAATACTCACCCAATAAACCAACAATCATTCTGTTTTCATTGTAGCATTACCATCCCCTCAAATTCACCCCTTCCATTATCAGTCCTTGGTGCGCGACGTCTTCGGCCTCAGGTTATCACGGGCAAACTTCGTCGTCCGATTAAAACGACGTGGTTTGGGCGAGTCAGTTTGAAGGATAGCATTCAGAAGGGGTTTTGGGAATGTTGAAGACAGCCATAACCACAGACGATCATTGTGTGACGAAAGAGCCACGCAATCATTAGCTGGTTAGGACTCCGTCAGAATAGCAATTTGCCAGTGTATGGGATCCTCACGAAGTTGGATTGATTGCCGAATTGTATCGTAGGCAGCGTAGAGGAGGTAGATTTGTAAAGCGTTGTTTGTGATAAACTTAGTAGCGTATCCAAAATAATAGAGCAGCCAGGTTGCAGGTGGAAGCTCTTGAATACATTGGAAGGACGTCGTCTCTTTAGCATGATTTTTGAGAATTCATTATTACCCGCATCGCTCTACGGTAGGAGAGGTCTTGTCAATGAAATTAGATAGATTGAGTGTAGAATTGAAAGAGTTAAGATGCCATTTTTACAACGAACGATAAGACATCAGATTAACGCTGTTCGACCTCGGTAGGGAGTAAAAGTATTTTGAGTCAAAATTAGTCTGCAGTGTATTCAAACCCTAGCGGTGACTAGCAGAGACTAAAAATAAACATTTTAAACTTCACCTCCGACCCTCGCTGTTTGGCCCGCCTTAGTTTCGGCCTCTTTGCTTGTTGATCATCTTCCTGAGGGGAGGTAGAGGAGTTACTCTGCAATGTTTTCAAATTTTCATCCATCAAAAATACCTATGTCGTTACGTCAGGGTCCTGATTATTCCCAATTGTTGTGTTGTTCATCGAGACCATTTTATCCGTTTTATGTCATTTTTGAATGGCCACGATTCTGATTCCTTAGCTGAGTAGCCATATAATAGGGCCGCACCTATTAGGACCTCTAAACAAGCAATTAGTGTATACTAATGCGTGTCAGCAGAAATGACGAAGCCAAAAGAGCTCCTGATCTTATTCTGTTTAGAATCTGAGCTTACGTAAGGATTTTTAGCGCTCGCAGGATGATCCCTGGTGAAAGGGCAAACGACCAGTGACGGCTGCGGGGGTTGACAGCCACCCGGGAACCCTTATCACCTTGCGGATGTTGAAAATAGGCATGGATGTCACGTGCCGTGAGCTCCCGAGTGGTAAGTTTTCGGAAAGCCGCGGTAGGTTGCGACTGCCAATTACTTCTACAAACCCGAGAAAACTTCTGGTTTACCACCTTTGGGGACCCTTGACTGGAGGAGAGGGCGGAAGGGAGGAGGTGCCGCGCGGATTCCGAGCATCCCCCCATCCCTCCCCCCCATTCCTCCCCCCCATCCCTCTACCCCCATCAATCCCTCCGTTTTGGGCGAGGAAGTGGGGATGGGCAAATGCCTCGCGTCTCTACGAATCCAACAGCGCCTGAATTGCCGTATCCTCAAGGGTTAAGGTAGGTTTTTGGATGGACACAACTAACTACCAACAGATATTTTATTGCTCCTAACAAAACAAAAAATCCATCATCCTACTCTATATCAGGTCCCTCTTCATCTCTGAGTACTTTCTTCCTCCCTTCATCCCGTCCAACATCCCTATCCTGTTCCTTCCCTTTCCTCTTTTGCCCAACATTCTACCCTCTATCACAGTCTTCAACATCCCACTGCCGACCAACACCCCCTTCATCCACTTTTCCTGCCTCCATAGGATTTCTCCCAACAAACCCCTCTCTTCGCCCACCATACCAAGTACTTCCTCATTTGTTTTCTTCTCTGCCCATTTCACCTTCTCCATTCTTCTCCACACCCACATTTCAAAAGCCTCCAATCTACGTCTATCCTCCTGCTTCAATGACCACGTTTCCGCACCGTACATAGCTACGCTCCATATCAAAGTTTTTACGAGTCTTTTCTTAACATCCTTACTCAAAATCCCTGTCATCAACTCCCTCCTCCTTGTGAAAGCCTCTTTGCCTAGCGAATTTCTTCTCCTTACGTCCCTACTACTTTGACCGTGTTGGTCCAAAACACTACCAAGATACGTAAACTGTTCTACCTGCTCTAGTTTTTGCCCTCCTATTTTAATGTTAAGCTTAGCCTTTTTCTTTCTAGAGAATCGCATAACCTTTGTTTAAGTAATATTGATTCTCATCCCATACCTGTCGCACTAAATTTCCAATTCAATCAGCAATGCTCGCAACCCCTTGGCTAACTGACAAACTAAATCTTGATCATCAGCAAACCTAACTAATTTTACGAATTCCCCGCCCACTTTCATTCCTACCTCGAGTTCTTCCCATGCCTCTTTGATCATTTCCTCTGCATACAGGTTGAACAGCAACGGTGATAATGAGCAACCCTGCCTTACACCCCTTCCTAGCACTGCCCATCCTGACTCCCCGTTCCCCACTCGCACCTGAGCAGTCTGAGACATGTACAGGTTGCGGATTAGCCTCCTTTCCCTCCATACTATTCCTATTTTCTGCAGAATACTCATTAGGTTTTCCCAATTCACTCTATCAAACGCTTTTTCGAAATCTACGAAAAAGGCAAATACCTCCTGGTTGTGTTCTATATTCCTCTCGATTAATAATCTCATTACTGCAATGGCATCACGCGTACCTCTCCCCTTCCTAAACCCAAACTGATCATCCCCTAAGTAATCACTTGCCCTACACTCTATCCTTTTGTTTATGATCCTGAGAACAACTTTAGCTGCGTGGGATATCTAACTAATTGTCCTATAGTCTTCACATGACGTGGCCTTTACCTTTTTCGGAATAGGAACTAAAACAGATCTCAAAAAGTCTTCCGACCAGATTCCCTCCTCATAAATACTACGGATCAGCCCATATAGCCTCTTCCTCCCACATTTTCCTAAGCATTTTAAAAGTTCCACGGGAATGTTATCTACCCCCACGGCCTTATTTTGTTTCATCTCCCTTAATGCCCATTCTATCTCATCGTCTAGTACGCCCGGACCTAAGCTGTCTTCCTCTACGTCATTTTCTTTTTCAATGTCTAACTTTGTTGGTCTGAGTTCTTTACCATACAGTTCTTCTATATACTCCTTCCATCTCGCGTCAACTATTACCTTACCCGCCTTATCTCTAACTTTTAGCATAGCTTTTCCTTTCTTACTTCCCGATAACGATTTAACTTACAGCGCACCGATTTCACCCTTCCTCTGCAGAATTTCCATATCCTCGCACTGCGTCTTCCACCAAGTTTCTTTTGCTTTATTTGTTGCCCGCCTTTATATATTGTTCAATTCTTTGTACTTCATTTTGCCTAATTCTGTATTTATATTCTTCCATTTTCGCCGCTCATTCATCTTTGTAATCATCTCATCCGTGATCCAAGGTTTCGTAGTCCTTTTAGCGCTAACGGTTCCAATAGTGTCTTTTGCGGCTTTAGACAACTCTTTCTTGATCATTTCCCATTTTTTCTTCGATAGTACTAAGCCCTTTACCATCTTTAATGATTTTCTCTACCGCCTGTTTGTATTCCTTCCTTTTCAAACCATTTTATGCTTCTACATTCCATTTTCTAACTCGCCGCCCCTGCCTTATCTTTTTGAAACGTACGCTACATTTCATAACAACTAAATTGTGGTTTGAGTCCGCATCATCTCCCGGGAAGCTTTGGGAATTTACACACTGTTCCTAAACCTGTGTCTAACCAGGATATAATCTAGCTGATATCTTCCTGAGTCAGCTGGCATTTTCCATGTATACCTGCGTCTTTTGTGTTATCTAAACCAAGTGTTGGTGATGACTAACCCCTGTCTCCTGCAGAACTTAACTGCTTTCTCCCCGCGGTCATTCCTCGTGCCTAAACCGTAGTCCCCGACTTCATCCTTATCTCTTTCTTTGCCTTCCGTCGCATTCCAATCCCCCATCACTATCAAATGTTTCCCTTAAGGAACACACGCGATCATGTCCTCCAACTGATCGTATATCCTATCGACCTCTTCTTCCCTATGGTTGCTCGGTGGCATGTATACCTAATTAATAACCAAGTGTGTCGATTCTTCTATTATCTCTACTCGTAATAATCTATCCGTTACCTGCTCTATGTTATCTACGCCTCTTACTACCTCTTCATTTAATCCTACGGCAACCCCTCATTGGCTCTCGTCCCCACCGCTGTATATTATTCTTTACTCATCACTCCATTAATCCCCGATATGTTTCCATCTCACCTCGCATAGACCTAAAATATCCATATTTCCCCTTTCCATCTCTCGCTTAAAATTCTCCAATTTCCCTGTCCTCATCATTGACCTAACATTCCACGTTCCTATTCTAACTAATTTGGTCTTCTTCTCCTCCGTCTTCTGTCCTGCTGCTGCTGGTTTTCCCTTGCAAGGGTTTCGTGGGATGACGACCGCGGAAGCCTTGCCTCCCCCGCTGCCGGGCACGAAACACGGCCGATTGGGCCGAGCCCCGTGGTTGCCAGGACTCAAAATATCTCTATAGTCCATCATATTTTTCTTGGGAATGATAATTGAGGTGGTTTCCCGTTGCCTTCCTCAATAGTGTTTTTAACGTGACACCATCACCTACTGGCCGCCCCACTGGGGTCAGACGCCATTACAGCCGCCTCACTGAGGAACATACGCTGCGTGGACTACCTTACGTCTGGCTCCTAACCTTCGACCTATCTGGCATGGGTGACCCTACCAGGAGCAATTAGGGGTCATCGGAACGCACAAGCCCTTCCACCACGTCAAGGTTGTAGTCCGGGGAGGGATATATATATATATATATATATATATATATATATATATATATATATATATATATATATATATATATATATATATATAACACTTTTTGAAAGTCTCACGGACGTGAATAATTATGTATAACACTTAGCACTAGTGGACACAGACAAAAACATAGAAACACACAAAAAAGAGACTCACTATTTTTCGAATTTTCGGTTGTCGTTGGTTGTCGTTGCCACCTTTATCAAGGAAGAGAGGGACAGAACTGAAGGGAATACGAGGGCTGGAGCGTTGGATGGAAGGGGAAGGTGGGGAGAGAATTCCGAAGGGACGGGTTTGGAGGGGCAGCGTTAGAAGGGTGGGGAAAATGTAGAAGGTGATGGGGGTGGAAGGGGGAGGAAAATATAATTAGAGCAGGGTAGTTAGTGTCTAATATTGATTCCTGTCCAGTTCCAGGACTCCAAGAGCCAGATGAAGGATTGCTCTAATGTCTTGAGTTTCAGTGGAGGATCAGAGGGTGGGAGGCATGCTATGATGGATACACTATAGCATTTATCAAAGGGAGTGTTGTGTTCAGAGGCGTGTATGGGGATAGGGAGCATATCAATTAAGGAAGAGTTTTTGCATGAGGCTCGGTGGTTGTTGATTCTGATATTGAGGGGTGTGGTGGACTGCCCAATATAATAGGCAGGGCAAAGTTTGCACTTCAGAAGGTACACTAATTTGCTAGATGTGCAAGTAGAGGAGGGAATTGGTGGGAGAGAGTTAAAAAGCGGGTGGGAGAGGGATGGGATTTTGGTTTTGAAAATAGGGCATGTTTTGCATCTGGGTTTATTGCATGGCGTGGGAGTGGTTTTGGGACGGGTTGGGGATTTTAGGAGTGGATTTGTGGATTTGAGGAGATCGGATAGTTTTGCGGGGCGTTTGAAAGTAACAGAGGGACATTTGGGAAAAAGGTTGGCTGTGGCATTATGATTTTTTAGGATAGGGTAGAGGTCTTTTAGGATTGATCGTATAGATTCTAAGCCCGGGAAGTATGTTGTGCAAATTGAGAGAGGGTGGGGTTCCGCGGTGGAGGAAGGTTTGGGAGTGTACGCATGTTTTCGGATTCTTTTTTTCAGGAGGGATTCGGGATAACCTCTTTTGAGGAGGGAACAGTGTAGACTTGAAAGGAAATAATCAAGGGAATCAGGGTCACTGCAAATTCTGTGTCCTCTTATGGATAGGGAGTAAGGAATGGAGCGTTTTGTGTGAAATGGGTGGCAACTATTGTAGTGTAAGTATTGCTGTTTGTTTGTGGGTTTAATATGTACAGAGGTGTGAAATGTTTGGTTTCTTAATGTAACATTTACATCCAGGAAGGTGATTTGTGAGGAGGAAACTGTAGAACCAAAGGAGACAGAGGACAAAGCATTGACGTCTGAAATGAAAGCTTTCAGGGAATCGGTACCATGTGGCCAGAGGAGGAAGATATCATGGCGTGCATCACATTAGGCATTATTCCCAATGGTTTACGTACAAAATTCCCACTTTCGGGCTTACCTACCCAACTGCGTCCTTCCTTGAATATACTAACATTCCAACACTCATTTTCCTCTGTCACTTTATACGAAATCAGTACTATCATCTCATTGCCGCATATCAAAACTCAATAAACTCCCTGATTAAAATCATTTCCTTGGCCGCGCCACATCTCCTACACAGAGTAGAAGAGACTCTTAGGGCGTCCGCGCGCTCGCTACAACATCGGCGTCAAAAATTACTCAGGAAACTTTCCAACCTCTGCATGTCGCACTTCCGAGAAGGTCTCCAATTACCGCTATGCCTGGCCCCCCTCCCCCCTCCTCCCACACCACTACACCTCTTCAAACCGGACCTTGCTTCTACATCTACATCTACTTAATATTCCGCAACCCCCCGCAAGGGCGTGTGGCGGGGGGTGTTAGGACACCACCCGTAATTTAGAAAGGAAAAAAAAACCGCATTTAAGAACCACAAATTCATGCATCCACACAAAAAAAATATGCCATTCATTCATGCAAGAACACTTACACCCCACACACATGCAAACACTCAAACTACCAACTAACATACACATGCACCTGAAAGTATACCTACAGCTTTGCAGTGTTTAACTTTGCTCCGACTAGTAAATTCAGTGTTTTCAATATTTCTAAAGTTACTTCGGTTTCTTACTATTGTGAATTCTGATTGTTCGGGGAAAGAATGAGTATTTGTACCTATCTGTCCTGGAATCTATCTCCCTTAGTTTATCTTTGTGGTCTGATCTACCTAAGTAGTGTGGGGCCATTATAATTCCTTCAGTGTCATTGTTAAACTCGTTTGTTCTGAACCTTTCTAAAAGTCTAAGCCTCGCTTGTTCTCTCCGTACTTCAAGTGGTTCCCAGCCTAATTCCCCTAAGAGACCTGTCACACTTGTGTTCTTATCATAACAATTTTTAAGGAATCTAGCGGATTTTTTCTGGACTTTATCTAATTCTTTTTGCCAAATTTTCTCCCACGGATCCCAAATACTTGCGGCATATTCCAAATGAGGTCTAACTAGAGCAAAATAACACCTCTCTTTAACTTTTTCATTACATTTCCCCACCACCCGTTTTATGAAGCCAAGTTTCTTTAAAGCTGATCCGCATATTGTCCTGATATGTGCTCCCCATGAAAGGCGTGGTGTTAGAACAACCCCCAAATATTTAACTTGATTTGCCGTAGTCAATACTGAACCCTCTATTTTGTAGTTTATATCCTATTCCTCGCTTCCTTTATTCCAAAATTTCAAAACTGCACATTTACCTATATTAAGTGTTAATCCCCATTTATTGCACCATTCCGAGATATTGTCTAAGTCTCTAGAGAGTAGCTCTATGCATAATCCATCCAGCTTCCATGTATAATCTGCCTCCACCGAACCCTCGAGGGCCTTTTCCCCAAAGACACCCCCGCTCCAGACCCTCCAGACCCACCACCCCCATCCCGCCAGACGAAGACACGGACGCCGCAAGCCACGTGGTTAACCTTTCTTCCAAACCCCTTAGCCCAAATATGGCCTCCCTTTTGAACAAGGGCCTCTCTTTTACCCCAACCCCCAGAGTAAACCACGTGACAATCCTCGCGGACGTATTGCATTTCTGCCGGAATATCCGGTGGAAGGCATTTTGGGAGCTGTGGTGTAGTGTGGAGCTCTTTTAACGCGAACCTCCACGCTTCGACCCACGTCACGGAGTCAAGCAAGAGTCAAGTCAAGTTTTTGGAGCAGCGTTATTCCATCAAATTTGCGGTAAAGATTGGGAAATCGTCTACCGAAACTGTCGGTATGATTAACCAGGCTTACGGGGAGTCAGCCATGTCCAGAAACATGATCTTTCGGTGGCACAAAATGTTCGTGGAGGGCAGAGAAGAGGTCGACGACGAACCACGGCCTGGACGCCCATCAACGACACTCACCGACGAAAATGTGCGAAAAGTTCGCGACGTACTGAACTCTGATCGTCGTCTCAGTGTTCGGATGATATCAGAGCAGTGTAATGTGCCAAAAACAATAGTGCACGAGATTATTAGGCACCAATTACAGATGCGAAAAATTTGTGCAAAGTTGGTGCCGAAAGTGCTCAGTGATGATCAAAGACTCAATCGTTTGGAAATCGCGACACAACTTGCGGATCACTGCAAAAATGATCCACATTTTTTAGAGAGCGTTGTTTCGGGTGACAAGACGTGGATCTTTGAGTACTACCCGGAGTCGGATCAAGGCGATGCTCATTGTCTTTTTTGACAAAAGGGGAGTCGTCCACTACGAATTTGTACCTGAACGACAAACTGTAAATGCTGCATTTGACGTCCAAGTGCTCGACAGGCTTCGAAAACGACTCGCCCGCGTCCGGCCAGCGATCAAAAACATCTGGCGGCTGCATCACGACAATGCGCCGTCTTACACCGCGCTTGTCGTGTCGGACTTCTTGGCCAAGCACGGCGTGGCAACGCTGCCGCACCCGCCCTACAGCCCGGACTTGGCATTACCGGACTTCTTTCTGTTCCCGAAGATAAACAGGAGTTTGAAAGGAATGCGATACGGGACTTTGGACGCCGTCAAAGAGGCCGTCAAATGCCATCCCGTGACGACGTGTCTTCGAGAGGTTCCCGATGATGCCTTCGCTGGAGCGTTCCAGGAATGGAGACGCCGCTGGAACAAGTGTATCGACTCACAAGGGTCCTATTTTGAGGAATATTAGCTTAAGATATGTAAAAGTGTAATACATTTTTTTTCCTGAGCTCAGTACACTTATTTTCCGGATGAACCCTGTACGTAATACTGTTAATAAGCACTCTACTGGCGACACTGAGAGCACAAACAATGTAAACCTATAGTGCTCAAATGCAGGGTAGTGGGTAATTACCTATTAGAATTCTGCTCATGCAGGGCTGACAATTCATAATTGCATTGCATTACAAATTAATTCACATGACACTCGGTCACTCGCTCCAAGGGCGCGTGGTGGTTAAGGTTAGGACGCGAGGTTTTGGAGAGTTCCTCGTTTACGCGTGTAGCAGGGGGTGTTAAGTCAGTAGACATCGGTATAAAAGAAGTATGGATCAAGAAATTTTCATGTACTCGTAGTGACAAATATATTAATTCATCCTAGTTTACGTGCCTCAGTTTTCAGTTAATGGGATTTAGAACCCCTGGCTTTGAGAAATTAAGTATATTGCGTACATAGGGTTAAATAAGTAGAAGATAAGACTTAACATTTGGGGCATGTCGGATCTAATGTAAAATTGAATAAGGATTAAAATGAAGGCTAACAAAAGATACACCTTAATGTGTAGCATATACCACTAGCCCCTTGGGGACCGTCCAAAACCTCAGTATGAATCGATGGATCACCTTGTCTTGAGAAACCTAGCCTTCCAAATGGCGTGTCCCACGGTAATCACCGACAAATGAACCGATGGTTGAAACATCAGGGCTCAATTACTGTGCCTGGGTCGAATGAGTGGTTTCGTCTCTTGAAATCGGCACTGACTTTCCGTGCGTTCCTCAACCATCCCGTGACGGTGTCCCGTTCATGGGGGAAGGGAAGTGGGAGGAGTCGTTTGGTGAAGTCCACTCAATTGAGAAACGGTTGCCAGGCGGAGGAATCCCCATTCGCTTCGACAAATTGTCCTCTTCCTCTCTCTCTCTCTCATCTCCGCCGACCCCATCCCCCCCCCCCCGGCGTAGTGGCCAACCGAGACCTTCCTACGTGTCGCCCAATTACCGTGCCTCCCCGTCCCATCCCCCTCCCGATCGCAACAAAGCCCTCCCTCCTTACGACGCTTATGCGTCTGAATCGGGTTCGTCGACGGAAAGTCCGCCTGAGGTGCCGTCGAGGTCTCCCTCTTCCGAAAAAATGAGTTAACAGTCCATATTTGTCAACAAATGTTTTCCGTTAGGAAAATCCGAGCGGAGGTCGAGGCGGTGGATCTTTTTTAGAACCTGGAATTATTTAGGTCCAATTTTTTTTAAAAGTTCTCTTGCACTCATGATAGGGATTATCTTAAAAAAGGTATCTTTATATTACTTATTATATAAGGTGTGTGGAAGGAATTGGTTGCACACCAGGCATGCCACACCAAACACTAAAATATATGGAGACCGCTTGTGTGTATGCATAAATAATGAAATAAATATAAATACACAAATATATATATAATTATATATATATATATATATATATATATATATATATATATATATATATATATAGCTGTGCTGGTGAGAGTAATAATAATTGCTCCTGGTAGGGTCACCCATGCCAGATAGTTCGAAGCTTAGGAGCCAGACGAAAGGTAGTCCCCGCAGCGTCTATTCCTCAGTGAGGCGGCTGCAATAACGTCTGACCGTAGTGGGGCGGCCATCAAGTAATGGTGTCACGTTAAAAACACTATTGAGGAAGGCAACATAAAAACCCCTAAATTATTATTCCCAAGATAAAGATGATGGTCACTAGAGAGATTTTGAGTCCTGGCAACTACGAGGCTCGGCCCAATCGGCCGTGTGTCGTGCCCGGCAGTGGGGGAGGCAAGGCTTCCGCGGTCATTCATCCCACAAAACCCTTGCTAGGGAAAACCAGCAGCAGCAGGACAGAAGACGCAGGAGAAGAAGACCAAATTAGTTAAAACTGGAATTTGGAATTATAGGACAGTGATGAGAACAGGGAAATTGGAGAATTTTAAGCCAGAGATAAAAAGAGAAAAATAGATAATGAAAACTTCGTTGCAATTTTCCACAGTTAAAACTTTATTGCCGACCATGGTTTCGATACACTGTATCATCTTCAGGTGAGGAAAGGAGGACAAGGAGAGCCCAATAACTACAAAAGCCCCTTCTTGTAGCTTGGTATATATATCCCTTCTCCTTGTACTTTTCCTCACCTGATGATGATACAGTGTATCGAAACCATGGTCGGCAATAAAGTTTTAACTGTGGAAAATTGCAACGAATTTTTCATTATGTCTCAATTCCAACCACATAACGCCTGACTCTTCACTTTTCGTAGAAAAATAGATATTTTAGGTCTTTGAGATGGAAGGAAAGCGGAAATTACTGAAGTGATAATTACAGAATGATATAGAGTGGCGGGGACAAGAGCCAACGAGGGGTTGCCATAGTAATAAATCAAGAGATAGGAAGAAGCGTAGTCAACATAAGACAAGTAACTGGTAGAATATTACTAGTAGAAATAAAAGCAGAACCGACGAACTTGGTTGTTATTCAGGTATACATGCCACCATGCAACCATAAGGAAGAAGAGGCCGATAGGTTATACGACCAGTTATGATGAAAATCATTATTCATAAAAAAAAGGTTATGCGATTTTTTAGAAAGAAAAAGGCTTAGCTAAACATTAAAATAGGAGGGAAAAAACTAGAGCAGATAGAACAGTTTACGTATCTCGGTAGTGTTTTGGACCAACACGGTCAAAGTAGTAGGGACGTAAGGAGAAGAATTGCGCTAGGAAAAGAGGCTTTCACAAGGAGGAGGGAGTTGATGACGGGGACGTTGAGTAAGGATGTTAACAAAAGACTCGTAAAAACTATTATATGGAGCGTAGCTATGTACGGTGCGGAAACGTGGTCATTGAAGCAGGAGGATAGACGTAGATTGGAGGCTTTTGAAATGTGGGTGTGGAGAAGAATGGAGAAGGTGAAATGGACAGAGAAGAAAACAAATGCGGAAGTACTAGGTATGGTGGGCGAAGAGAGGGGTTTGTTGAGAGAAATCCTATGGAGGCAGGAAAAGTGGATGACAGGGGTAT
Organism: Hetaerina americana; assembly: GCF_022747635.1. Lineage (NCBI taxonomy): Eukaryota > Metazoa > Arthropoda > Insecta > Odonata > Calopterygidae > Hetaerina > Hetaerina americana. The sequence continues at coordinate 2,625,535 of NW_027287194.1, forward strand.
TGACCGGTAGTGGGATGTTGAAGACTACGATAGAGGGGAGAATTTTAGGCAAACAAGGAAAGGGAAGGAACAGGATAGGTATGTTGGACGGGATGAAGGGAGAAAGATGGTACTCAAGAGATGAAGAGGGACCTGATGTAGAGTAGGCGGTTGTGTTTTCATAGGAACCACAAAATATTTATTTAGGAGCTATGTCCATCCAAAAACCTACCTTAACCGGTAGATTACCTTATAATAATAAGAAAATATATTCATATATTATTAGCTATTATATCGATTTTCGAATTCACACAGCAATTAAATAAATATTTTGTGACTCCTAACAAAACACAAAAATCCATCATCCCAATGTACAATAGCTCCGTCTTCGTCTCTCGCTACTTTCTTCCTCACTTAATCCCGTCCAACATCCCTATCCTTTTCCTTCCCTTTCCTCGTTTGCCACTCATTTTCCCTTCTATTACATTCTTCATCATCCCACTTCCTGTCAATACCCCCTTTATCCACTTTTCCTGCCTCCATAGGATTTCTCCCAGCAAATATCTCTTTGCGGCCACCATAGCAAATACTTCCTCATTTGTTTTTTTTCTCCGTCCATTTCACCTTCTCCATTCTTCTCCACATCCACATATTAAAAGCCTCCAGTCTACGTCTATCCTTTTGCTTCAATGACCAAGTTTCCGTCTTTCTGAAGACGACAGCCGTGCTGTCGAAACGTGAAATAACAAATTGTGCCCTTTCTTTGTGTCTCTTTATTCTAAAAATCTACGTCTGTGTTTTTATATATTTGTGCGTCGCCGAAGAGCGTTCCATTTTGAAGATTTTATATATATATATATATATATATATATATATATATATATATATATATATATTAATTATATTAATATATAATATATATATATAGTACAATACACCGTAACACACAATATAGAAACACAAAAAAAGAACACTCACACGTATTTTCTTGATATTTCGACGGAAACAATCCGTCTTCCTCTGAAGATATAGAAGTAATGATTATTACTTAGATATATAGATTAAATCGTTATAGATTTATAGACGGATTGTTTCCGTCGAAATATCAAGAAAATACGTGTGAGTGTTATTTTTTTGTGTTTCTATATTGTGTGTTACTGTGTATTGTACTATTCGTCACTTCCGTGTTACGTCTACGAAAGCATATATATATATATATATATATATATATATATATATATATATATATATATATATATATATATATATATATATACATATATAATCCCTCTCACCCTACTTTCCAGCCTGTACCTTCAACCCTGTACGACCAGAAGCTACATCGAATGGTTCCCTCCCTCTTTATTAACAAGGGCATTAGTTCTTAGGGTGTTCGCGCACCCTGGCCTCCCTTTAATGAATCGTTCACACCGCACACGTTCGGCTTTAATTGCTCCCAGCATCCCCTCAATACGTATATCATCTCGTTACCGCCCCCTCGACATTCTTGCTTAGCGGCGTAATCCTTGAGTAATCTCTTCGGCGAACAATAAAGTACCTTACCAAGTACCGCAAGTTTCTTCCTCCTGATATATCCCAATTTTCCGCAACCCTTTTCAAATTTTCATGTAGGTTTTTTCAAGTTATGTGTACCCATTATTTAGTTACCCTGAACATTTTATAAATATAAATAAATATAAATAAATATATATATATATATATATATATATATATATATATATATATATATATATATATAAATATATATATATATATATTCGACCTTTTGGACGTTTCAACAGTTTACTGATATGATATCTCTAAGTTTTATGATTCTTTCCATGCATGTTTGTCCATGGTATATTTATGTTAGCGACGATAACTCGAAAAAACTTCTCAGTTCATATTTTCGTTAATACTCTAAGCCATGTAATTCTAGCTTGCGAGCAATTTACTTTTAGGTATTTTGTCGAAGGCTATCTTAAAATCTAAAAAAATCGCGTCCAATGGTACATTGATCTCTCCCGAAATAAGAATATCATGAACATAAAACGCCAGTTGTGCCTCGCTGGATCTACCAATTCGGAAACCGTGCTGATTTTCCATTAATGACTTCCGATTATCGACGTGCCTCACGATCCAACATATTCAATAACCTTGCACGAAATGCATTTGAGGGAAATTGGTCTGTGATTATTCGGTTCCTCCTTGTCTTCGTTTTCAAATATTGGTGTAACGTTAGCCGTTTTTCAATCTCTGAGAACCTTGTGATCTGCGAGCGACTTCTTTAACATCATTTCAAGATACGGCGCAATATCCAAAGCTAGGTCCTAAAATATACGAGCGGATATTTCATCGGGCCCGGAGGATTTACTAGGCTCGATATTTTTCAGCAAACGTTCTCAGCGATTTCAATTTTGGGCATCGGTTGACCGGCACGATTTGGTAAGCTATCGGAGGCATTGGGTGGGAAATTGGTGAAGTCGCTTTGAAAGAAGGAATATAATAAGTTAGCATTTTCCAAACAGCTGGTTACTCTTTCGTCTTTATCATTTTTGAGTGAATTAACAGCTGACTTATTTCCCTGACCTTCTCTGACGCTAAACCAAAATGCTTTTGGATTCTCTTTCTAATATTCCGCCAAACGTTTCTTCTTGAATTCCCTTGGCGCTTGCCGCAATCCATTTTTCGTGTTCACCCTAGATATTTTTTGTCGCAGGAGACATCATCCCCAATAGTTTTCATCTGGGCGTGACATAGCCTTTGGCGTCGCCATCCGCGATGTACCATCTAGGTTCCCTTTTATCTTTTATAAATTTACTGGGAATGAACTTGTTGACTGCTGACCGCGTGATCTCAAGGTAGTGATTTCAAGTATGCTCAGGATTTTTGTTATTACTCTCTTTCTTAAAACTAGCAAATTTATTCTATTGCACGCGCTTTAGGCCATTGTTGCCCACTCCTTTAAACGAGTTAATTTTCCTTTTAGGCCTCTTATTTCGGACTCCATGAAGCGAGAACTTAGGATTTACCGCCCTATGGTCACTAATTCCTTTTATAGTTTCTATAGTTGGGACTTTTTCAGGAATATTCGTTGCTAACAATTCAAGAATATTATCGCCCCTAGTTAGTGGAGGGATAAGTTGATTCAATGAGTCTAACGTAAAAGAATTCAATAGCGGTTCGCAGATATCTTTGTCTTTACCGCCCGTTTTAAAACTATATATGCTCCAATCAATAGATGGGACATTGAAATCTCCACCGATTATAACGTCGCGATCATTGTGTTGGGCCAAAAACCTTTGATTCGCAGACCTAATGTTCGTATTGAATTGTCTCTGTCGACTGGCGGTCTGTAAAATGTGCATTCATAAATTCTTTTCGATTTAGTACTTTAAATTGTGCATGATAAATATATATAGGAGGGGATTAAATTGAGCACCACCCATTTATACGATAGACTGCCTCCATACTAAGGAAGTCGTTACTGGAGATCAAGAAGGGGAAAACATTGATTAAGGTACGGCAAAAGAGGGCTGGTAGGGGTCCATTCAAAGTACAAAGAAATACGTAGCAACGTTCTTTTGACCTTAGTTCTCTCGTGCCAACAATACCTTCGGTGAATACAAATTTTTTATTTCTTTCCCCGAAGATTTCAGTTCAATGGGGATCTTATGATAAGTGGTCGGTGATTGTTGACCGCGCCATGGAATGCGTGGTTAATTTTATTATTACAAAGTCAAATAAATTTTATGGTACATTTTATTTTCTATTTTTAAAGTGGGACAATTAATTCATGGAAATGAAACTGGATTAATTGTACAAATCATCATCCTTTATATTTCCAACCATGAGATTGGTTGATTGCGGCCCTTCAATTCATATCTAAACAGTCTTTACTAATTCCCTAAACACCCCCTGATAGCCTCTCTGCTTCTTATGCCTTATTTATATTGTCCTATTTTCAAAACCACAATCTCATCCCTCTCCCACTCGCTTTTTAACTCTCTCCCACCAATTACCTACACTTAGTGTACTTCCAGCAATTTAGTTTATCTTCTGAAGTGCCGACTATGCCCTGCCTTTTACATTGGACAGTGAACACCCCCCCTTAATTTTAGATTCAATAACTAACCGGCCTCATACAAGAATTCTTCCCTGATTGGTATCCTCCCAATCCCAACACACGCTTCCGAACACAACACTCCCTTTGATGAACGCTAAAGTGTCTCCATTTTAGCATTCCTTCCACTATTTGACCCTCCACTGTAACTAGTAACTAATAATAATATAACAGGCGTTCATCTGGCTCGTGGATTCCTGAAATTGGCCAGTTATCAATATCATACACTAATTACTCCAATACAAAGATATTTTCATCCCTCCTACGCTTCCAAACTCTTCCATTTCAATCCCACCTTCCGCTCACAAACCTATCCCAGCTTTCCCCTCCCTTCCAGCAACCTCATACTCTCCTATTGAAGCCCTCTCCTTAGTTCCTTCTCTTCCCAAAGTAAGGTGGTTGTCGCCATCGAAAATTCCGAGTACGTGTATTTTTTTGTGTTGCTGTGTTTTTTTGGTTCGCCAAAGCTATCATTACATCGGTGTACATTATTATTTACATCCGTGAGCATTTCACACAAGATATATATACAGATGTATACATGTGGGTGTTGGTAGCCCAGGAGTAGAACGTTTGACTACGAACCGGAGGGTCCCGGGGTCGATTCCCGGGCAAGCCTCTCTGGGCACCTGCAGCTCCACTCAAGCTATGCAATTTTTCGGGTACTATATCTTCCTTGGAAACCATAACCGGCACAGGGAATGGAACCGGCCCCCCTACCCTGATGTGTGAATTTCACACGCCGTCGGGCTTAGTACTGGGTGAAATCTATGATCATTTACCAAACCGACCCTCGAGTTGATTACTGTTTTCATAGTTACATGTTATGTGTGTATGTGTGAACCCCTGCTGGGCGTCCCGCTGCGTACAGCTGTTTTTGCATCAAGAGCAGTATAATATTCTTTAATATATCCCGCATCGATTTCTTCCTGAAGTATGATGCGTTGAACCCCTCTAGCGGGTCCATCTCCAGCTAACTCCTGATTTCTCTGCCTTATATAAGGTGAATTTCCTCCCACGTTCCTCACTATCCTTCTTGTTAAGCCATTTCATCTTCTGCCCTTCGTCACACTCCGTAAATTCCGGTTGAAATTATGGAACGACAGACACGTCCCTCCCTCAAGCTGGCAACTTCACGTGAGTTCCTGAGGGAAGCTGATGAAACAGGATAGAATAGGTTTAGATCTTCGGGAACGAACACAGTCCCTACACGACTATTGCCATGTCTGCATCCGCTATTTAAATGAAGTTTTTCAAAACCACTTAATTCTAAATTCTCGAAGAAGTTACCATTATTTAAGGAGGGACCGTTGAAATTGTTTAAGACCACTGAAATGGAACAACCATTTTTACAACGATGTGGTAATCACTTAAATCCATGTCAGAAAGCACCAACTCACACTTTGTCATTAATACAAGAGGGCGCAAAGTATGCATGGGTTCGATGAAACCCATATGCCTTCAATTTTGTCATTATTGGCGATGATTTAAGTTTGAATCCTATCTTCTTCAAGCACTTCTATTTACGTTTACATGCAGTCATGGCTGATGTTCAAACACACGCACTTGTAAGGTGGCTTGCGGAGTATTGCCTAGATGTGACGATATTTTAAAAATACATCGATGTTTCGATGGTATCGACGTTTCGCTGGCATCCTTGATGTCACCACGCTCTCTGCCCGCGTCACTGCCCTCTCCCTCCCCCTTCCAATCCTCGCCCCCACCCACATCCCAAGGAGCGAATCTTCGCCGCTGACCACAGCGTTGACAGCGCCGCTCCATTTGTTACCGCGGCGATTCCTGCGGTGACTCGCCTCTGCTCTTCCTCCACACCGCCTCCTTCCCCCTCCACCCCCCCTTCCCTCTCCACACCCTCTTCCGCTCCCTCTCCTCCGCATCCCCCGCTTCGTGTCCACCCGCCGTGTTTTTGGGATGTGACAACCGTTAAAGGGGTGGGGGTGAATCCGCCGGCAGTGGAGTGGTAATCGGGAGATAGCGGTTTCCGTTCTTCATTTTTTTATCCTCCCCCACAGCCACCTGCGAGACGGGGCGAGGTTCCCTCGGCCGGGAAGCTCCCCCTTGGAATGACGTAACCGCCCTGCGAGAGGGGATGGAGCTAGTTTCGCCCTTCTCACTCAGGATTATCCATTTTTTTTACCGTCAAAAGTCGGGAGTAATGTATCACGCGGCTGCATTTCACAGTCCCTGCAGTCAGCCCGGTTGGGTTTTGTTTCTCCCGGTGGCGCCCCATGGACATTCCATTCGAAGTCCTCGAGTTTTGCTCATTTGCGCCTCGCCGCAGAAATGAAATTATGAAAATTGGAGGAAGACGGCTAAATAGATGGATGCCCCCGATATTGACTTTCGTCTTAAGATGCTTCGCCGGATTCACTTGTCCTTTGCGAAAGGAGCGGTTAGTGCGGAGAGCATTGGCATCCCAAACTGCAGCTCCCACCTGGTGATTGAGCGAGGGGATGGCGAGTTCTTTCGAGATGTGAGCAGTGAATGCGACGCTCAGACGGACGGGGGAGGCGTCTTCGGTTCGAGGTTTTAGACGGCCTTCGAAATGATCAATCGAAGCAAACCGGATCCCAATCCGGAGTTTGATTTCTTTTCCTATTTCTTGCCTTTTCGAATTCGAGTGAAAAAATCTCCACCCGCGGCAGCAAGTCCGGAGTCAAAAAAGAAAACGGATGAACGCGAGACTGAAGGGGAGAGGAAGCTCCCAGGGGGATAATGAATTTAAACAGTTCAGCCACCCTCGAGAAATACGAAAAGACCGGGGCGTAAAAGAAGGAGAGGGAGGGAGAGAGAGCGGATGTTGTGGAGGTGAGGACGGTCTGAGGGAAGGAGGGCGGGAGAAGGACGTAAGTTGATGAAAGGGTTAGGAAGAGGTGGGTGGGGTTGGGAGAAAAAGGATTAGAGAAGGGATAGGGGAAGGGATAAGGACGTTAAGGGAGATCAGGGAGCAGGGGCAGGGTAAGAGTTGCCCAGGGAGGGATTGGGCAAGAATAGTGGACGTCTAGGAATGGACAGGGGGGCGGGGGAGGGCAGGACGAAGGGCAGGTCGAAGGGGGGAGTGAGTTAAAGGGTGGTGGGAGGAGAGGATGGAGGTTAGGGTAGGGGTGTTCCGGCTGGGAAAATAAGAGCTCTCCCCGGAGGATGAGCAAAGCGTGTAAGACCCGCTTCTGTCGTCATGGAAGACGAGCGTAAAAATGGTCACTGTTTGAGCGTAAAAAGAATAAAAGAAAAATTTGAGGAGGAAAGTGGCGCATGGCGACGCCGAATAACTGCGGAAGAGAGGGTAAGAACCCTTTTCTAGCGAACCCCCACAAGGGAAACGGCTTGGTTGACGTAATAAAAGCCGGCGCGCGGAAACATACTGAAGGGGTGTCGGAAGTAAGGACGGAAACAATATGAGAACCTTTGTGAGTCGTAAGCGGGAATGGAGGACAAACAGGGATAAAAAGGATAATGGGCGCTTGTGGACGTAACGAAGAAGTGGCCGAATGCATAGATGGACCACGGAAAATTCCTGCATCTCTACAACCATTTAAGCGTGGCCCCATTTAAAATATGCTGCTAGTAGATGGAATCCCCACGAAATTGGATTGATTGCCGAATTGAATCACGTGCGGCATAGAGGAGCTAGATTTGTAAAACGTTGTTTTGATAACCTCAGTAGCGTATCCAAAATAATAGAGCAGCTAGGTTGCAGGTGGAACCTCATGCATGATTTTAAGGACGTCTCTTTAGCAGTGATATTTGAGAATGTATTGCTGCCCCCATCGCACTACGGTGGGAGAGATCATGTTCATACAATGAGCGAGATTAAGTGTAGGACAGATAGATTTAAGATGTCACTATTTCCACGAACGATAGGGGATCAGAATAACAGTGCCCGACTGCGGTAGCGTCATGTTCGGGTACAAATTATTCTGGTGTGTATTCACCCCGTGCCACACACCCTGGCGGCGGCTTGCATGGTATATATAAATAAATAAAATAATTAAAACCACAACCTGTAGAGCTCTTTTAGCAAAGAAAAGATTGTGATTTACCATATTTAAGTGGACCTAATGTTTTCGGTTTAAATAAGTTTGAAGCTGAGAATGAGAAAGAATTGTTCATCGATGCGAAGTCAGTGAATTTCGCAAAACTTGAAAAGATACTAAAGTATCCTAGAGTGAGATGGTATTGGCTGGAGCATTGGAAATGCCAATGCCATTGGATGATATTGTTGAACCGACGCTAACTAACAACCCAATTCTGAGAACACGATTCATAATGGAAGGAATAGATTCCTTTCTGTTGTTGCATTAGCGTGAATAAACAATTTCTACTTATATAATATCATAAAAGTAATCGGATGAGTATGCGAGCGGTCAGAATATTATCTAAGGCTTCGAAACTCAAAGTGAGGTGAACCTCATGAGAAGATAGGTTAACCGAAAGTTGGAGAGAGTTGGAGAGCAAACAATGGGAGGTGGAGCTTTCCAGCTAGAATGGAAATAGGGTTTTACGAGAACAAAGATTCAATAGTAATGGGCTACATACATTCAATTATTGATTTCCGAAAAAGAATAAAAATTGTTTCGTAATTTGATGTTTTGATTTCTGAAGGAAAATTTGGTATGAGAGTAAGCGAAAAAATTGTCCTGTGTTGCAATAATATATTTTGACCTTATGTTTATGCATAAGAGCAAGAATCAGTGTTGACACGAAACAAGAATCTTATAGTACTTATTAGTTTAATAAACTTATTTTTGCTTAACTTAACAATCCACTCTGGTCTAAGCATGGCACGGTTCTGCCAACATCCTCACATCAATGTTTAGCTTAGACTTTTTCTTTCTGGAAAATCGCATAACCTTTTGTTAATTAATATTGATTCTAATCCCATCCCTGACGCACTGAATTTCTAATTCCCTCAGTAATGCTTGCAGCCCCTTGGCTGACTGACAAACGAAAGCTTGGTCATCAGTGAACCTAACTGATTTTACGAATTCCCCGCCCACCTTCATTCCTACCACCAGTTCTTCCCATGCGTCCTTAATCATTCCCTTTGCAAAAGGGTTGAACAGCAACGGTGATAATAGGCAAATCTGCCTTACACCTCTTCCTAACACTGCCCAACCGGAATCCCCGTTCCCCTCTCGCACCTGAGCAGTCTGAGGCATGTTAAGGTTTCGGATTAGCCTCCTTTCCCTCCAATCTATTCCTATTTTCTGCAATACACTAATTAGTTTTCCCCAATACACTCTATCAAACACTTTTTCGCAATCTACCAAACAGGCAAATACCTCCTGGTTGTGTTCTATATTCCTCTCGCTTAATAAACTCATTACTGCAATAGTATCACGCGTACCTCTCCCCTTCCTAAACACAAACTGATCATCCCTTAAGTAATCATTTGCCCCACACTTTATCCTTTTGTTTATGATCATGAGAACAACTTTAGCTGCGTGGGATATCAAACTTACTGTCCTGTAGTCCTGACATGATGTAGTCTTTACGTTTTTCGGAATAGGAACTAAAACTGATCTCACAAAGTCTTCCGGCCAGATTCCTTCGTCTTAGATACTACGAATCAGGCCATATAGCCTCTTCCTTCCAAATTTGCCTAGACATGTCATTAGTTCCGCAGGATTTTTATCCACCCCCACGGCCTTATTTGGCTGCATCACCCTTAGTGCCCCTTCTATCTCATTGTCTAGTATGCCTGGACCTAGGCTATCTTTCTCTACGTCGTATTATTTTTCATTGTCTAACTTTGTTGGTCTAAGCTCTTTACTATACAGTTCTCCTATATATTCCTTCCAACTCTCTTGGATCTTCCCTGCGTCAACTATTATCTTACCCGCCTTATCTCTAACTGCTATCGTTGATCTCCCTTCTTACCTCCCGATAAAGGTTTAACTTTGCTGTACAGAGCACCGATTTCACCCTTCCTTTGCAGACTCTCTATATCCTCGCACTGCGTCTTCCACCATGCTTCTTTTGATTTATTTGTTGCCCGCCTAAATTTATTGTTGAATTCTTTGTTTTTAATTTTGCCTAACTCTGTATTTACATTCTTCCATTTTCGCCGCTCATCCATCTTTGTAGTCATCTCATCCGTGATCCATGGTTTCCTAGTCCTTTTAGCGTTATCGGTTCCAATAGTGTCTTTTGCGAATTTAGACAACCCTTTCTTGAAACTTTCCCATTTTTCAATGATAGTACTTAGCTCTTTACCATCCTGCATGATTTTCTCTGCCACCTGTTTGTACTCTTTCCTTTTCAAACCATTTGATGCTTCTACATTCCATTTTCTAACTCGCCGCCACTGCATTATCGTTTTGAAACGGGCACTACATTTCATAACCACTAAATTGTGGTCAGAGGCCGCCACCGCTCCCGGGAAGCTGTGTGAATTTATCACACTGTTACTAAACCTATGTTTAACCAAGATATAATCTAGCTGATACCGTTCTGAGTCACCAGGCATTTTCCATGTAAAACTGCGTATTTTTTGGTGTCTGACCGAAGTGTTGGGGATGACTGACCCCTGTTTCCTGCAGAACTCAACTGCTTTCTCCCCGCGGCCATTCCTCGTGCCCAACCTGTAATGCCCCACCTCATCACCATCTCTTCTTTCGCCTACCGTCGCATTTCAATCCCCCATCACTATCAAATGTTTCCCTGCAGGAACATATGCGATTATGTCCTCTAGTTGATCGTATATCCTATCAACCTCTTCCTCTGCATGGTTGCTCTGTGGCATGTATACCTGAACAATAACCAAGTTTTTTCGGTTCTGCTTTTATCTCTACTAGTAATAACCTATCCTTTACCTGTTCTATGTCGACTACGCTTCTTCCTACCCATTTTTTTAATAGTATGGCAACCCCTCGTTGGCTCTCCTCCCCGCCGCTGTATATTATTCTTTACTCATCACTTCAGTAATCCCCGATATGTTTCCATCTCACCTCGCATAGACCTAAAATATCCATATTTCCCCTTTCCATCTCTCGCTTAACAATCTCCAATTTCCCTGTCCTCATCATTGACCTAACATTCCACGTTCCTATTCTAACTAATTTGGTCTTCTTCTCCTCCGTCTTCTGTCCTGCTGCTGCTGGTTTTCCCTTGCAAGGGTTTCGTGGGATGACGACCGCGGAAGCCTTGCCTCCCCCGCTAGTGAGCACGACAAACGGCCGATCTGGCCGAGCCCTGTAGTCGCCAGGACTTAAAATCTCTTTAGTGACCGTCATATTTATCTTGGGCATGATAATTGAGGTGGTTCCCCTTTGATTCTTCAATAGTGTTTTTAAAGGGACACCATTACTTACTGGCATCACTTAGAGGCTTTTGATATGTGGGTGTGGAGAAGGTTAAATGGACAGAGAAGAAAACAAATGAGGAAGTGCTTGGTATGGTGGGCCAAGAGAGGGGTTTGTTGGGAGAAATGAGAGAGGGACCTGATGTAGAGTTGGATGTTGTGTTTTGCTAGGGGTCACAAATTATTTAATTAGTAATTATGTCCATGTAAAAACCTACCTTAACCGGTAGATTACCTAATAATAATATGTATATATTTATGAATATGTATATATAATTTTTTGTATGCAGGGCTTATTGTTTCAGTGGTGGCAACCTTTACCGCACTTCTTTGGCTCGCCATTCGCCATTGTTCCGCGAAGTGATGTAGTACGAATTCGCAATTGGAGGCGGCTTCGGAGTGGTTCCTGGCGAAGGGAAGGTATATGATGATGACGCGCACCCGTGAAGAGATAATATTTTTTTGAGACTTGAATTTTGGAAGTTTGACGAAGCTGCTTGAAATCATCATCCGATGCCTCGTAACGTCGATCGTTAGCGTCAATTCCGGAATGACGTAGACCGAGTGCCAAACAGGGCTGTCATACTTCCCAAGGGTGCCTGGCCCGCCATCCTCTCCCTCAGCCGCACACCTGCTCGCCACACCCCGCCACGGCTCATTGCAGTGTGTGTTATGCCGTCAGTCATCACTCCTGCCGTATTTTTTTCTCCTACTTATTCGACCTAGGTTAGTCAATTTACCAAAGTTATTGTCCATATTCACGCACATATCGGGAGACGGTGTTCAGTGGGTAATAATTGGGGTGTTTGACTGAACCATTCATTTTTACTCTGGTGCTTATTGTGTTCGGACACTTGATTTGATTATGCTGCATTTGCGTATCGTAAAAGAAATAAACCCATTCCCGCTAGCGACGTCCATGTTGTTTTTTAAGCTTCTCCTCCCGCCCCTCGTCTCTTGGGGCACGCCCCAGCCGTTTGCGGTGAGCCACATCCCGTACCAGTCTTTGGGGGTAGGGACCATGATTCCATGTCTATGTATTGCTGGAATTTCCCCTGTTTACTTTTCAATTCTGCATGACCTGTCTGTTTTGGTAGAGGGCTCTCGCATAGTCGTATACTGTTAGCCCTTCCCACCTGGTAACTACACCTCCTGCCACACGCCATGTTGGTGGATCGCCGAGTATATTTGCAGATGTAGAGTTAGAAATGTGCTATTACCTGCCAAACTTACTGAAAATGCTGGCCTCATATTAGGTGTAGCTTCTATTTTAGCGGGAGTGAATTTTACTCACGGGTTAATGTTAAAAGTTATGGGCATATATTAAGGTTAATATCTAATTAGGGTGAATTCAGATTTATTTTCGCCAATAATTATGTTCACGTAAAATCTTATAAAGCTTAGGTAGCGCCAATTCTTTGCTCGTAGAGGCCTGAGGCCACAGAAAAACTGAAACTTATTGTAAGATCAATAAATGCAATAACGACGTTGACTAATCCTGAGAGTTGCTAAGAATAAGTAACATTGATGGTCAAAATTCACCTAATCTACCACTTTTGTGACCAATCAGTTGTACTTGCCAAAAATGCTTAGCCTTTTTACCAAAGAGCAGCAGAGGCTATCAGAAATTAAGACAAAGGGAAATTTAAATGTTTTTGGTCCATTTTTATTCTATTTTTTCTTATAACAAATGACTAACTCATTAGATTAATTTAAGCCTTGTTTTGAAGTAGGTCTTCCTCCTGCATGTTTGAGAAATTGCACGTTATTTGATAAGTTTTTTAACAAATATTTTTCCCTTCCTCTCCCACATATACTCCCATATGTCACTCACCCTTCCCATTTGATGCCTGCAGCACACCTCTTCGGTGGGTCACGGGGGTATTCATATGGATGGAAGTTATCCTGATCCCTTTTGAAGCGAAGGAAAAACGATTACTTGAATTCGTCTATGGCGGGGTCTTCCTCTCATATTTTCTCGTCGATTGAATCAACCAATTTAATATGATGGCAAAGTAATTGTCTCTGTGTTGCTAGCAAATAAAGTTGTCCTGTACCTATCAAATAGCCTATTAGTCTTGCCTGCAACTTTCGCGAATCAGGATGCATTCAACCTATTCCCTCCGGTATGCCAGTCACGATGTATCTCCCCCTCTCATATCAACTATCAACAAGCTTGTCGGTTTTTCTCCGAGCTTATATACACATTCATGTATTTTATATGAATGTACTTAGTTGAGTTATTTAATTTTTCCAATTTTTCATATAAATTTTACCAGTTTTAGAATAAATGTTTAATTATTCATAGCTATTCTCCCTAGCTTTCTATCTCTCAGCACCAGAATACTCTAGGTGATTTCCTCCTCCCCCCGCTATAACTTTATTATTTGATTGAAATTTTAAGTGCATTATTACCCCATCATACTATGGTTGGAGATATGATGTGAAGAGAATTAGAGAGATCCAAAGTGAAACTAGCATATTCATGATGGTATTTGTCTCACGAAGGATAGGGGAACAGAATAGCTGTTAAGTCCGCACTAAGGTGGCCAGAGATATTTTTCTTTTTCACTCACAGTGCCTTATTACGTTGTCATTATTTCATCTAAACTTAATTATTGTCCTTATTGTTGTTAATGACTCCTCTCGTATGATTAGAAAAGTATTTCTCACTTAGATACCGTTCTTTCAAAGAAACTGCAGGAGATGCCGCAATAGTAACTTTTAACGGAGTCATCCGCTAATATGCATTTCTATGCAACAATTTCAGAGTGTTAAATCATTCGCCTTGACTGGGATTAGAAGCCAGATCCCTCAATATCCGGTCGAGTGCTTTAGCCAGTTCAGCTATCGAGACAAAATTGTTCTTTGGAGATAACTGCGGATTTGAATAAATAAAGGAGGCAAAAGAAATAAAATTTGTCCTGTACCTACCTTTCAATATTTCTCTCTTTCACGCTCTGTTGACCTGATCTGAAGAAAAAACTCGCGAAATTTGAATTTAAACGTAGAATAATTTATGGTCTTACGGCCGAGGGCCTGGATGTCATTAATCCTTACCATTCGCTTTCCAATCTGACTGCTTCGATAAAGATGTAAAAAAGAATTATTTCATAGTGCAAGCAGAAGAAACCATCGCGTCATATAACCATTGTTTGGAAAAGAATGGCAAAAAAATCTTCGTTGATATGATTTTTGCGAGTGGAAAACTTCTCTGAATGAAAATACGGGAAAGCGATGGAAAAAGAGGAGAGGGAAAAAGGGTTCCGCGCATATTTGCTCTTCCCGGAAACGGCCTTTCTACCCAAAGAGATTAATTCTCTCCTTCTGTGGATCGATGAATTCCACTGCGCCTGTGTTTCGCAGAGGTGAGAAGGAACCCGTGACCTCGGAACAGGTCCACAAAGGTGTCATCTGATTGATCCGCTTTTGGTTTCAACTGCATCTCCGATACGCGCATCTCAAATTGTTCGAATGTGGAGCTTAAAACACTTGTTATTCCTGATTTAATTTACGCCAATCGCTTATATTTTTGAGTCGCCGAACGTAGTCTTTAGTATAGGGGCCGCGTTTGCCAAAATAGGAGTCTCTGCTGTCTACATCCACACTAGGCTATCTTTCCTGCTCCTTAATCGATGAGTGATCAATGTCGAACTGTTGGGCCTTAATAGTTATTATTTGATGTTATGAGTAAATAAAAGAGCGTCCAGTACATTTGTTAAATTGTTAGTCTTGCTTTATTCCTTCATGTTCAGAGGCACTCCTACTTAGATTTTCAATCCGAAGTTACAACACCATTAGCCAAAAGGTGAAGTGGACACAGACTCATCAAGGATACATTTCATTACCTCTTTTAACAAAACACCACCATACATTGAACACCAATATGAATATTCCTTCAATTCCGCCTGTCTCTTTCCTCCCTTCATTCCGTCTGCCCCTGGCCGATGGGAAAACAAATGAGGGGGCCCGAGGCATGGTGGGGAGGAGAGAGGTGGGGAGGAGAGAGAAAGGGGGAGGGTGATTGTTGGGAGGAATCAAAGCGAGCCAGGAGAGATGGATGCAGAGCGTTTTGATTGTTAACGGGATGTTAAAGATTGAGAGAGAGGAGAGAAGGCTGGGACAGGGGCAGACGGAATGAAGGGAGGAAAGAGACAGGCGGAATTGAGGGAATATTCATATTGGTGTTCAATGTATGGTGGTGTTTTGTTAAGAGAGGTAATGAAATGTATCCTTGATGAGTCTGTGTCCATCCGAAACCTTTCTTAAAAGGGTAAGATATCAATTATGTAATAATTGATTGGATTTGAGGTGTCACGTTAGTTTTCCAAGGCAGGTTTGATTGTAATACTTGGAACTTGTGTGCAACCTGACGTTGTCTATCTGCACATGTGAATTTTAATAAAAAAAAAATAATAATACGTATTTACTTTATTTCTCAACCACTTTCTAGCTGGCTAATTCGTTTGCGAATTTAACAACCGTCTGTCGCCTAAATCGCACTTGTAATGGATTTTTTGGTAAGAGAGATTAATTACACGCACAGGTTACCTCCAATTGGCTAACGATAATTCATCGATGAGTCACAGAATAGCGCTGAAGCCGGCAAACTCCCTGATCCTCGTGAACAAAGAGCGATTCGAGCGTGGGAATATTTGGGGTCGTTAGGGTGGGCGCCGTGGAAACCGCGGACGTCTCGCCACGGGCTGTCGCTGCTTCCCGCACCGTGCGAAGTGGGTCGCTGTCGTCATCAATCTGTGCCAGCACTTTTTCTTTCACTGGTTGATTCATCGATGCGGTTCACGCGCACGTTAGAGTGGGGTGTCCAAATGATTGGCTGCTCGGTAACAGCATCTTGGGTTTGCAACATCTTGTTTGAATTCTTTTGACTCCATTTTTGGCACTACTTTATGCTATCTTGTGCAAGGCTGCAAAATTAAGACTAAAACTGTTTACCGATCACTGTGTCAAAGCCCTCCTGAACTTTGCATTTTTATATGCGATTGAAAGCATAAAACTTTATTATTCTTAAATAGCTTACTGTTTAATTTATGTGTTTAATAAACACAAATATAACACCACCATATTTTATAGCCTCGCCCCAGACGTAACCTGAACTTACACTAAAATAAACCCCTCCTCAATTCCGCGTACTTAACTTTTCTCTTATTCCCAACCAACATACCTAACATTCTCCCCTCTATTACAGTCTTCAACATCCCACTACCGATCAATACGCCCCTCATCCATTTTTCCTGCCTCCATAGGGTTTCTCCCAAAAAACCCCTGTCTTTGCCCACCATACCATATACTTCCTCACTTGTTTTCTTCTCGGTCCATTTCACCTTTTCCATTCTTCTCCACACCCATATTTCAAAACCCCCAGTCTACGTCTATCCTCCTTCTCAAATGATCACGTGTCTGCGCCGTACATAGCTCCATATCAAAGTTTTTACGAGTCTTTTCTAAATATCCTTACTCAACGCCCCTGTCATCAACTCCCTCCTCCTTGTGAAAGCCTCTTTGCATAGCGCAATTCTTCTCCTTACGTCCCTACTACTTTGACCCTGTTGGTGCAAAACACTTCCGAGATACGTAAACTGTTCTACCTGCTCTAGTTTTTCCCTCCTATTAAAATTTTAAGCTTAGCCTTGTTCTTTCTAGAAAATCGAATAACCTTTGTTTTCTTAATATTGATTCTCACTCCATACCTGTCGCACTGAATTTCCATTTCCCTCAGCAATGCTTGCAACTCCTTGGCTGACTGACAAACTAAAGCTTGGTCATCAGCGAACCTAACTGATTTTACGCATTCTCTGCCCACTTTCATTCCTACCTCCAGTTCTTCCCATGCCTCTTTAATCATTTCTTCTACATACAGTTTGAACAGCAACGGTGATAGTGGGCAACCCTGCCTTACACCTCTGTCTAACACTGCCTATCTGGACTCCCCATTCCCAGCTCGCACCTGAGCCGTCTAAGAATGGTACAGGTTGCTGATTAGCCTGATGTCTCTTCAATCTATTACCATGTTTGGAAATACATTTATTAACACTACGCAATCCACTCTTTCAAACGCCTTTTCAAAATCGACGATACAAATTAATCCTTATTTACATTCTTTGTTCCTCCTGAATAGTGCCCTCATTACTGCCCATTTGTACCTCCTTTGTTTGAGCCCAAACTGATCATCTCCTGAGTAATTGTTTTCACTTCTCTCGATCCTCTTATTAATGATAATCCTAACTTATACCTTGGCTTCATAGATATCCTTCCATCAAGCAAGCGCGCTGTATTTCAATTTCTGTCCATTTTTCTACCTGTTAGTTCAAATTCAGTGCGATCAGAGGAGTTCTAGGGAAGGACATCTCACTCCCTCACATAATCGGGGGAGAGACATTTTATCTTCTCGTTGCCAATAGAAGAACATCTGCTTATTCCCAATTCCGAAAAAAACTTAAGTTCCGACGATAAAAGCCGCAGAGTAATAAGTAGTTCGTTTTTGGAACCATTGCACTGGTACGATTGGAGCCTTCGCGAAACGTTCCTTCTGGGAAAAGCGTGGGACAAGTGCTGCGGTGGATTTGGCGAAAGGAAGGTGGTGCATTGAGGTGGGTGGCTGGTGCGTAACGCCCTGGCTTAGTCTTGGGGAAGGGAACGCCTTTCTGAATGGCTGAGGTGTCGCCGTTTGCGGTATCGTGCTAACAGTTCCCAGTCCACCGATGCCAAGATCACTCGCCCCCCGGTGGATTTAGTCTGCAGCCATTCTCTCCATGGTAACCGTATGACATCCTCATTAGGGCGAAGCACATTATCTCTGAACGAGGACACCGGAACACTCGAAGAACAATCAAGCGAATTGTTTCTGCTGTCTCGGAGACACGATCCTTTTATGTCATATTTTAAAGAAATCTTTATTTGTTATGAATTGACGATCACATTCTGCTCGTCAAAAATTTTTGCTCATTGCTCCTTGTTAATATTTTTATAATGTTTCTTCAAACAGTTCTTTATTGATAAGCCACCTCAGGATGATAAATTAAACTCTGATAAGCGACAATGTTTTAATGTTCACGTGTGTAACATATACACATGCCTATAAATCCACAAAAATATCTCTCGATCCAGCAAAGGGTATGTGGCAGGGGATTCACGCAGCAGGTGGAAAGGGTAAGGGAGTGGAAGGTATTTTAAGGGGTTACAAAAAGAGGAAAAATATGCACTTAAAATCCTTAAAAATTGTTCATGGTTGGGCAAAGCCGTATGTTGGAATAGGCCTTAATTCCAAAAAAGTGTAAATTTTACACTCTACAATCGTTCTCGGGTACAGTAAATAGGAGCGAAGAAAAATTAACGCGATGGACCTCCACAATATTAAGATAAATCATGTAGAATAGGAAATACCTACCTAAAGCGACGATAACTACCACATCTGCGTGGCAAAGTATTAATTTTCCGCGGAATACCTCAGTTACGTCACGGAGATCAAAATACATGTATTTGGGTACACCAGTGCACTTTTTGATGCTTGAATAATTTCCTCTGCGAAAACATTAAACTCGATGTTTATGGATGCATGTTACTCTGATTAATTTTAGACTGTCACTTCGAATTTTTGCGTCCGACGGACTTTAAATTTGAAGAAATATCTGAACATTGTCAAACGCGGAAAAAATAAGTTATCACCTTCTAGTGGTATCTAACGGGTCGTGTTTGGAATCCGGATGGAGTAAGGCATCTCGCACAGCTGGGCGATATTCAATTTCCAATATCGAGCGTCGTTGCAAGAGAAATTTCAAAACGTAGTGCATCGGTCACACCCGCCACGTGCCCTTGGCATGTTTCTTGGGCTGTTGTGTAGATGTAGAATGATTTTAAACTAGTGTTAAATTGACAGGCTTGAACACATCGAAATGGCACGGAGGAAATTGACTGCCCTTTAGATCGATATACGTGGAATTCCTTATTTCATTTCTTGAGAAAATAATGCGTGCCATCAATAAAACTATGCGGTAATTACTGCTGCCTCACCCTTCTGGAAGGTGAAGGTGGCAACTTTTCCCAATGACTGGTGGCCAAACGCTCCCTGTCACACAAGATTGTTGTATCTTATGGGATGATGTATTCAGACGGAATGCATATTTTCTGTATCTCTCAATCGTGTTGGTTGCATTTTTGGCCCTCCGTAAAAAAAGCCTCCTTCTGTTTCCATGGCGAAATAGAAACGCGACCCGACAAAAAATATTAATGATTCGTCCGTTTGCACGCCACTTGATGGCCACGTTATTGATTTCAAAGACGCGGTCTGCATGGGGGAAAAATTTAATTATTTTTTCAACACTCGATGCGGTTTCTGAGATATTTGGAGGGACTATCGCATGTTGCCCCCGGCATCAATCTTGGCGTCGTAAGCGTTGTCGAGAGAGTTCCCTATATTTTTTAGAATCGATTCCCGCCATCCGAAGGCGCCAATTAAGACTAATGGGTTGGAAGGGGCGGGGGGAAGGGAGGAGGCGAAAGGGAGGAGACGACGATTAGGGGAAAAAACGGAATTATTTTGAAAAATTCCGACACAATGCCATCTTTCAATCTCCGTAGCATTCTAGAAAGTTTCCGGAATGGGAAGAGTTAGGGCGTCAATTAATGCCACCCTCCTTAATTATCTCCCCGGTTTACCTGATTTATTCCCGAATGGAAGTTCGAAGGAGTGTTTCAAGAAATGAAACTAAGTCATTCGTTTCATTTTTTCCCGGATCTTGTAGAATTTTTCAAAAGGTTAATTGATTTTCATCATCGCTTAAAATCATTTGGAAATCCTATGAGTGACGAAGGATTTATTCGTGATCGAGACATTCCAAGTGACGATTTATTCAAGTTTTCTGGTTACTTTAGACACACCTTGAGACATACGATTGGAATAGGTAATTAATATAATCGCAGTTTATGTTTTCCGTATTCGGGTGAGTCGTAACATTTCATCCTGCTGTAGGGTTCGTTGTAATTTAAAATAAGATACTTTATCGAAAGAGGACATTTTTTCATATATACCATTTTGAAACCGAATGGAGAAAACGAAGAGGAAACCCACTTATATGTATATGGTTATTTCTTCGTAGTATTGCTCCTAAAATACATTTTTAGATTACGTATTTATAAAACAAATATATTATGATTTTTATAAAATTTGCTCATCAAAAAAACTTAAAATTAAAACAGGGCATCACTCCAGTTGTTAGCGGTTACATCGAGTTGCACCAAACCCAATATGCAGCAATGTTTTAACGAAAATTGTATCACAACACTCACATTGTAACGTAAAAGTTTTTACAGTGACATGTTGAAAAGAATTTATTGCTTTGGGGGGGGGGGAGTAAATTTAAAATAGTCGTTTCTTACTCGGTAGCCATTCCATAGTCCTTGACTGATGATCGGTGTAATTACAAAATAAATATTGGTTATTCTTGAACAGCAGTCACTTTTACAGTGTTTTTAAGCATCTTTTCAAAGCGAAGTGAGGAACTATGTAGAGACAATTTACTTCTAGCGCACAAATAGAACATCCATTGCTTAAAAAATTCCAATCAGAAATTTTTCTGGTAATTTTTTCGCACTGAAAAGATTGATTGATGACGTGAGGATTTGAACATTCTTCCTTTCATGTAGGGTAGGTGTAAAATTTAGCGATCTTTCCTCTTAATATGACTGTAAAAATCTTCCGTTTGAAAAAGCGATTGCTCATTCCGGTTCCCCCGTGCCTGTAGAAGTGACAAAGAAAAGTGTTTTGCGGTACTTTTATTTTGAGATATCTCATTTCCAGTTCATTCCTTCGATCGATGAACCGTGAATTGCTTGGGCACCGACGACGTTTTAAAGTCTAAGGATACTGATGTCGGTTGATATGAGACGACAATTAAAACGTCATAATATCAGTTCAGGGAATCCAATTGGCTGAGTGCGATATCTGGAATGGCATCTGAGCCTTGCGAATCCCCTCTCTCTCTCTCTCTCTCTATGAGAGTATTCCCATATTTCACCCGTGTTTTCACTATATTGACCCAAAAGGTATGTGGTAGTGTTAATTTGTAATAAAATCTATCCCCTTGCCCTCACAAATGGCTTGATCTTCTGTAGAGATGATGAGAAAGTATATTTCCGCAAAAATAAGTATTTAAATACTTACATATGAATATAAAGCGAGGTGTAGTCGAACAATAAAAAAGGAATTGATAACACTTACGGGCCTTATTTTATTGAATGAAATTCCTTCATTGCATTGAACAAAAACACACTTAAACGACAAAAAATCATTTATTGCCACATGGCCATAATTAAGTTGCTGATAATTGTCAAATAATGGTGCTCAGCTTAGAAACCGTCTTTTCTTGTGCAATTAAATTATTTATTAGAATTTCAGTGTGTGTTTTGAAGCTTCTTAAAGAAGTAATGACAGATTTCGTGTAAATGATTTGTAAACATTTTTAAGAAAGAAGGAAGGTGATAAGTACGGTACCTGTTCCCCATTGAATGAGATATTACAGATATTTTCAAAACTTAAGGCGTCGAATATTTGAAAAATGTCGATGAAAAACTATTGGCGTATCCCTGGAGGTTGAGCTTCAAACAATAAAGCGCAGCTGGCAGTTAAATGCATTGTCTGTAAATAAATGTAATAATTTCCTGTTTTATTTCCTAAAAATTCAATTAATAACGCGATATAACATAGGTATACATTGAAGGTTTATTCAAAAAGTATCGCGAGTTTTCAATTTTCGTGGGTTACGTATGACTGTCGATTTTTTGTGGCGTTATGTTGGTATTTCTGTACCTCACCTACTCTGGCACACACTCATAGTTCGGCCATTTTGAAGGTTCAGTTAATTGTTGACAGCTGTTTTGCTGGGACGTGTTTTGGCTTGTCTTCGATGTTTGCCTGTTCCAAAAAATGGATCAAGAATCTGTATCAAATGCTGTGTGAAAAACGAAATAAAGTGTGCGGACGCATTACGAATGTTGACTGCGGCATAAAGAGAAGCTACCTCGGATCGAAGCAACGTTTATCAGTGGTATAAAATGTTCTCAGAGGGACGAGAAGGTGTGAACGACGAAGAGCGTGCCGGACGCCCGAGCACGTCAACAACAGACGAAAACATTGATGAAGTGAAGAAAATAGTATTGGCCAATCGTAGAATGACCGTTGGAGAATTTGCTGAGGGCCTAAACATATCGATTGGCTCCAATTCGATTTTTACCAATGATTTGGGCATGACACGGATCGCCATGTGCGAAATTCGTACCAAAATTGCTCAATTTCGACCATAAACAGCAAGGCGTTAACATTGCTAATGACTCTGTCCGCGACGACCCAAATTTGCTCCAGAGGGTCATAACTGGTGACGAATCCGTGGTTCATCGTTATGACGTGGAAACTAAAGCTCAATCATCCCAATGGAAGCTGCAGCACGAGCCAATACCGAAAAAGCGTCGGTCGAATGTGAAAGTTTTCTTCGATTGCAGGGGCGCAGTGCATCATGAGTTGTTACCATAGGGTAAATACGTCAATAAGGAGTTATGCGCAATTTGCGCGAAGTAATCCGCCACAAACGCCCGGATTTGTGGAAGAACAAAAATTGGCTTTTGCACCATGACAACGCTCCTGCTCACACATCGTTACATGTTCGCGAATGTTTGGCCAAAAGCAACAAACTAATGATGCCGCGGCTACCGCATTCTTCAGAACTGATTTCCCCAGTGACTTTTTCCTGTTCCCGAAAATGAAGAGGCCCACGAAAGGACGACGACGCTACGCTACGATGGACGAGATAAAGACTGCATCGAAGGAGGAGCTGAACAAGATCATAAAAAATGATTTTTTGAAGTGCTTCAAGGATTAGGAAAAACGTTGGCACAAGTGCATAATATCTAATGTGGATTACTTTGAATTGGACTAAGTAGTTATTCATGAATATATAAATAATTCTTGAAAAAACACAAAAGTCGCGATACTCTTTGAACAGACCACGATTAATGTAGTACTATAATTTGACGTATAAAGAATGTCCATCGATGCGGGTCATATAGATCGATTTAATTTTGATTGAATAATAACTTGTACAGTATTTAAATATTCAATTTATAATGATGTTTTTTATCAGAATTCTTTGAAGGTCAAAATATGTGAGGATGTACCAAAATATTGGTGGCTCTAATAAATTGGTGAGTTATGTTTTAGCATTCCCATTGCGACTTAGTGTAGGAACCTAATAATCGATGTATCCATCTACACAATATCCCGCAAGATACCGAAAGGACGTGTGGCGGGGGATGTTATAGCACTAGCCGTAAACGTAGAAATTTATTCAACCGAATATATGTTAGCCCATATGCAAAAGCACTCGTTCATATAGATATGAATGAACAATAAAAGTTGTTTAAATAATTCATTGAATTTTATTAATTAAATTGATATAATATATTCGGGTGCCTGGGTTTGATTTATAATGACTGCGTATCGTTTTAATGGAATAACGAGCAATATAATTTGCCTGTGGCAGTTTCTCTTATTTTATTTCCCCGGTGGTCCAGTCTATCCATATACGTAATATGGGGCCATAATAATTCTCTCTGTGTCTCAAGAAAACCTCAGGTGCCCTATACCTTTCTAAATGCCTTTTAGGTCTTGCCTGTTCTCCCTCCGTGAATCAAAAAAGAGGCTCACTCCAAATCTTAATTTATCCTACATGCCCTCCACCTTCACTTCCATTTCGGAGCAATTTTTCACAAACTCGGCGAATATTCATTGAACCTTTTCCAGAACCTTACTTTTTAACCCTGCATCCCAAGCAATTCCAAGTATTTCAATAGTAGTCTAGCAAAAGCGTAGTAAGCACTTCTTGTAGTTACAATGATTTTGTCTATATATTTATTTAACCAAAGCCAATCGAAATGGTTCTTATTGTTAAATGCAACCTCATATTTCGAAAAGGTTTCATCAAACTGAAAACGTGGCCAAATTACTTCCTTCCTGAGGATAAACTGACCACTTTTATGAACATAATTTGGTCCATTTACACATTGTTCAAAAAGGAGATCATTTTAAATTCATCATTTTCTTGTGAATTTCATCGTCCGTTCTAATTTTATCAATAATAATGACAACGATTTTTTATTCATCAACCCTTCATTTTATCCCGTATATCACTGAATGTTTATTGCCTGCCATTTACCTTGAGCACAAAAGAACGACCACTGATTTGGAATCATGATCGAACGACGGTGGCAAGTGGTTGTGCTCCATTTGACGGAAGGAGTAAAATGGCGCCAGGATGTTCACAGACGTTTCTCGCCGCGACCATTCTTCTTCCGCGGCGATCGTAAATATCACCTGGGGCATATTTTTTATTGAGTGCGGAAAGGAAGAAATAATAAAAAATTCAACAAAAAAACGCGGAATCGCCCGCCGTTTCCTTCCCTTCTCCCCCTCCCTTATGCTCTCTCTCGCTTTTCTGTTCGCCTCGTCCCTCCACGGATTCAAGGGATTAAAAAAGTAAAAGAACAGCTGCCTGTGAACACAAACTCCCTCTTTTAAACTACCTCCCAGAGACGAACGTTTATATTAGCGGCCTCACGTTTTATCATGAGTCGTGTGCGTTTGTACTTGTATTTTTTCCGCCTCTTTCCCCTCCCGCGAGCGTTCGCTCCGCCGCCCGTGGAAAAGGGAGAACAAAGGAAGGGCGGCCCCGCCACCAACCAATGCACCTGTGTGTGTGTGTATTTCCAGCGAAGGAATAGGGCGTGCACCCCAGCCTCCATTGCCCCCCCACCGCATTCACCGGTTTGCCCCCTGCCTTTCGCGCTCCAATTGCGCTCCGGCCCCCATCCTTCTTCTTCATGCAGTCACTCGACCAGAACACCCGGGGTATTCAACACGAGGGTGTCCTCCCCCCCCTCATCAACCCTTCCCCCAATCATACCCATTATAAAGCGCATTCTCCCAAAGCAACCATTACCATCGCTAACGTAGTACATTGGTTATTTTTTGCGTGCGGGCACAGGGACTGAGCTATGCCGCAATTCTAAACCTCGCCCAACGCGACAACCAACACGGCACTGACCCACCTCAATAGACCATCCCACTGCCTGTCAATACCCCCATCATCACCATGTCCTGCCTCAATAGGATCTCTCCTAACAAACCCCTCTTTTCTTAGTCTCTGAGTCGTAGAGTCTTTTCTTAACATCCTTAATAAACGTCCCTGTCATCAACTCCCTCCTCCTTATGAAATACCCTTTGCCTAGCGCAATTCTTCTCCTTATGTCCCCACTACTTTGACCGTATTGGTCCAAAACACTACTGAGATACGTAAACTGGTCTATCTGCTCATATTTTTGTCCCTCCTAATTTAATGTTTAGTTTAGCTTTCTTCTTTCTAGAAAATCGCATACCCTTTGTTTTATTAATATTGACTCCCATCCCATAACTATCGCACTGAATTTCCAATTCACTCAGCAAATTTTGTAACCCCTTGGCTGACTGACAAACTAAAGCTTGGTCATCACCAAACCTAACTGATTTTACGAATTCCCCCCTACTTTCATTCCTACCTCCACCTCTTTCCATGCCTTTTTAATCACTTCCTCTGCATACAGGTTGAACAGCAACGGTGATAATGGGCAACCCTGCCTTACAACTCTTCCTAACACTGCCCATCCGGACTCCTCGTTCCCCACCCGCACCTGAGCAGTCTGAGACATGTACAGGTTGTGGGTTTGCCTCCTTTTCCTCTAATCTACTCCTATTTTCATTAATACACTCATTTGTTTTTCCTAATTCACTAAATCAAACGCCTTTTCGAAATCTACGAAACAGCCAAATACCTCATGGTAATGTTCTACCACGCACACCTGAGTAGTTTGAGACATGTACGGTTTGCGGATCAGCCTTATGTCCCTCCAATCTATTCCTAATTTCAGCAATGTACTCAATAGGTTTTCCCAATTCCCTCTATCAAACGCTTTTTCGAAATCTAAGAAACAGGCAAATACCTCCTGGCTGTTTTCTATATTCCTCTGGATTAATCTCCATCGATCGAATCGATCCATCTCTCTTGGATGTTTCCTGTGTCAACTACTCCCTTACCCGCCTTATCTCTAACTGTTAGCATCTACATCTACTTAATACCCCGCAAGCCGCCGCAAGGCCTTTGGCGGTGGGTGTTAGGACACCATCCGTAATTTAAAAAAGGACAAAAAACCGCATGCAAGAACCACAAATTCATACATCCACAAGAAAACATGGCGTACATTCATCCAAGAACACTTACATCCCACACACATGCAAACACTCAAACTACATCTACATCTACTTAATACCCCGCAAGCCGCCGCAAGGGCGTGTAGCGGTGGGTGTTAGGACACCACCCGTAATTTAAAAAAGAAAAAAAAACGGCATGCAATAACCAAAAAAACATACATCCACAAAAAAACATGGCATACATTCATGCATGAACACTTATACCCCACACACATGCAAACACTCAATCTACATCTTACATACACATGCACCTGAAAGTATACCTAACAGCTTTGCAGTGTTTAACTTTGCTCCAACTTGTAAATACAATGTTTTTAATATTTCTAAAGTTACTTCGGTTTCTAACTATTATGTTTTCTGATTGTTCGGGGAAAGAATGAGTATTTGTACCTATCTGTCCTGGAATCTATCTCCCTTAGTTTATCTTTGTGGTCTGATCTACCTAAGTAGTGTGGGGCCATTATAATTCCTTCAGTGTCATAGTTAAACTCGTTTGTTCTGAACCTTTCTAAAAGTCTAAGCCTCGCTTGTTCTCTCCGCACTTGAAGTGGTTCCCAGCCTAAATCCCCTAAGAGACCTTTCACACTTGTGTTCGTATCATAACAATTTTTAAGGAATCTAGCGGATTTTCTCTGGACTTTATCAAATTCTTTTTGCCAAATTTTCTCCCAAGGATCCCAAATACTTGCGGCATATTTCAATTGAGGTCTAACTAGAGCAAAATAACTAGAGCTCTCTTTAACTTTTTCATTACATTTCCCCACCACCTGTTTTATGAAGCCAATTTTTTTTAAAGCTGATCCGCATATTGTCCTGATATGTGATCCCCATGAAAGGCGTGGTGTTAGAACAACCCCCAAATATTTAACTTGATTTGCCGTAGTCAATACTGAACCCTCTATTTTGTAGTTTATATCCTGTTCCTCGCTTCCTTTGTTCCAAAATTTCAAAACTGCGCATTTATCTATATTAAGTGTTAATCCCCATTTATTGCACCATTCCGAGATATTGTCTAAGTCTCTAGAGAGTAGCTCGAGATCTAGTTGGCTCCTTATTTCACTGCATACCACCGTGTCGTCAGCAAAAAAACCTCAGATTGCTACTAACGTGTGTGCTTAAGTCATTTATGTATATTAAGAACAGAAGAGGCCCTATTACACTTCCTTGGGGGACGCCCGAAGTTACATCTCTATCGGTTTAGCACAACCCATCTATGACTACTATTTGTTTGCGGTTTGACAAGAAGTCTCTAATCCAATTAATTATTTTCTCATTGATCCCATAGTATTTAAGTTTATGTAACAATTTTTTGTGTGGGACTTTGTCGAAGGCTTTTTTGAAATCCAGGAATACTGCATCGACTTGTGTGTTGTTTTCTCCCGATCTAAGTATATCGTGAATGAAGAGATCAAGTTGTGTTTCGCAAGATCTGCTTTTCCTAAATCCGTGCTGGTTGTGGATTAGTATTTTCCTATTATCAAGAAATCTCATAATGTTAGTGACAATAATGTGTTCCAATAATTTACAAGAGATCGATGTTAAAGAATTGGGTCGGTAATTGGTTGGTTTATCCCTATCGCCGCATTTATAGATGGGAGTTATATGGGCTAGCTTCCAGTCGCGAGGCACTGAGCCTTCTTCTATCGATTTTAGAAAAACAATATGCAAAAATGAAGCAATGTCTTCAGCTATTTCCTTTCACATTCTAGCAGGTATTTCTTCCAGACCAGGTGCCTTGTGTGCTTTGATACAACGGAGCAGATGTACCATTCTAGGCTTGGTCAGTGTAAGATCGTTCATGTGTTCCCCAGGTGGGTGTGGAGGATCATTTGGTGCCTTTGTGTTTTTACTGCAGACGCTCTGGAAAAAATGGTTTGAAATTTTTGCCTTGTTCACGCTATATTTAATGATTTCTCCATTTTCCGTCTTCAAAGAATGAACAGTTGGACGTTTACTCTGTATTTCCCTAACGTAGGACCAGAATGACGTTGGATTTTCCTCAAGATATTGGCTTAGCATTTTAGATTTAAAAGAGTGTACTGTTGTTCGTATAATACTATTCGTCTTACTACGACATTCTTTTAGTTGCTGTTTGGATATGTTCAGATAAACTTATCGTCACTTTTTAAACTCCTTTTGAACTTTGACTGTAGCTTTCTTTGCCTTCTTAATGCCGATCTGACTTCCCCGTTGTACTATCTAGGTTCCTTAATGTCTTATTTTCCTACGCAGTAATTGTCCCAGTCAATTGACGGAATGTTTTTGTCAAAAGCGATTATAATAATAATGTTGTTATGTCTGCTGCTGAGAGTGGATATTTTTTCGTCGAGCTTGTGTAGGACATCTGTGTTAGAATCTGGGGGTCTATAAAATGAACACACGAATAGGCTTCTGCCATTGTAGTCCTTAATGTTGCACCAAACGCTTTCAATGTTATTACGTAGCATTCATATCGTTGGCGACTAAGATGTGACTTTACTGCAATGAATACTCCCTCACCCAATCTATTTGGTCTTTCCCTTCGGTAAATTGTGAAACCGTTTGGAAAAACATTGTTGGCTATATCTCCCGTGAGCCAACTTTCCGTTCCAACTACTATGTCTGCGTTTGTACTGAGAAAAATTTGTTCAATATCCGATGTTTTGTTTCTTATACTACTGCAGTTTAATTTATATTTTTAATTTGGCCAATTACTTATTGTTTTTCGGTTTTATGTACGGTAACAAAACTGTTTTGAGACGATTCGTGGTTGACAGAGACAAAAGAATTACATTCACTCGCATTGCTAGCTGTTATGTATTAAGAAGCACCAATTTTATTAACTTTACGTGGGCTATATGTTTTTTTTACAGAATTGTTTGTTTGTTCAATTTTTTTTAGGGATTGGAGAGGCATAACCTGAACTGAATTGACAAAAAGCGCTGGATTCTACTTTATTTGTCCCAATATATGACCTACGCTCTTGCCTACCAGCTATGCTAAACCCTCGAAACCATAGCATAGATATCCGTTTCCTACTTCCTGATAAAGATTTAACTTTGCTGCACAGCGCACCAATTTCACCCTTCCTCGGCAAACATTCTATATCCTTACACTGTGTATTCCACCATGCTTCTTTCGCTTTATTTCTTGCCCGACTCAATTAATTGTTTATCTATTTGTTCTTAATTTCGACTTCTGCTTTATTTGTGGCCCGCCTCAATTCATTGTTTAATTCTTTGTACTTTTTTTGCCTCAGTATTTACATTTTTTTATTTTCTCCGCTCATCCATCTTTGTAATCATCTCATCCGTGATCCATGGTTTCCTAGTCGTTTTAGCGTTAACTGTTCCAATAGTGTCTTCTGCGGCTTTAGACAACCCTTTCTTCACCCTTCGCCATTTTTCTTCGATAGTTATAAGCTCTTTCCTATCTTCCATTATTTCCTCTACCGCTTTTTTGTACTCCTTCTTTTTCAAACCATTTAATGCTTTTACATTCCTTTTTCTAACCCGCCGCACCTGCCTTATCTTTTTGATACGGACGCTAAATTTCTTAACAACTAAAATGTGGTCAGAGTCCGCATCCGCTCCTGGGAAGCTGTGCGAATTGATCACACTGTTCCTAAGCCGGTGTCTAACCAGGAAAAAATCTAGCTGATAAATTTCTGTGTCACCTGGCATTTTCCATGTATACCGGCGCCTTTTGTGTTGTCTAAACCTATTGTTGGTGATGACTAGGCCCTGTCTCCTGCAGAACTCAACTGCTTTCTTGCCGCGGTCATTCCTCGTGCCTAATCCGTAGTTCCCCACCTCATCACCATCTCTTCCATTGCCTATCGTCGCATTCCAATCCCACATCACTATCAAATGTTTCCCTGCAGCAACACGTGATTTTTTTCTTAACTGGTCGTATATCCTATCGACCTCTTCTTCATTATGGTTGCTTGGTGGCTTGCTTCCTAGTGGTGCTTGGTTATGTACACCTGAATACCCCCCGCCACACCCCCTTACGGCGGCTTGCGGGGTATTAAGTAGATGTAGATGAATAACAACCAAGTTCCACTGTTCTGCTTTTATCTCAACTAGTAACAATCTATCCGTTACCTGCTCTATCTTGACTACACTTCTTCTTACCTCTTCATTTAATACTATTGTAACCCCACATGGGGCTCTCGTCCCCGGCGCTGTATTTTATTCTACGAGGGTCATCCGGAAAGTAGTACCCGTTCGTGAAATAAAGACACAAAAGTAAATATTAACAAACATAAAAAATTTTATTTGAAAGAGGATACTTTAAACTACTTCTCAACATAATCTCCAAGCAAATTAAGGCATTTGTCATAACGTGTGACAAGTTTCTGTATTCCTGCTGCATAGTCCTTCGCCGCCAGCTCATTGAGATACGCGAGGGACCCATCTTGCACAAATTTTTGCATAATGCAGATGGTGTTTAACAATTTCATGAACAATTGTTCGAGAAACATTGGGAAAATGCTCACAGATGTCATCAATTGTGACGCGCCGATCGTTCCTCACGAATTCGTCAACTGAGCTCACCAGTTGGTCTGTAATGACAGACGGTCTCTCCGAACGCTCATCGTCGTGTGTGTTCCCCCTCCCCATGTTGAAGTTGCGACACCACCGCCGAACAGACGACTCGTCCATTACATTCTCTCCATACACCTCCTTTAATTGGCGATGAATATCACATGGGCGAACGTTTCTTGCATTGAGGAATTTAATCACTGCCCTCACTTCACAACTGGCGGCGTTCTCAATTTTTTTAAACATTGTAAACAATCACAGAAACAACACAGGCAATGCTAGCGTCACGCAACTTGGCTCAGAGAAGGCAGACAAGCCACTGAAGCTATCTGACCTCGTCCAGCGGCTACTCGCGTCGTCAGCACTTCATGCGGCACGAACGGGTACTACTTTCCGGATGACCCTCGTATAATTATCACTCCAGTAATCCCCGCTATCCTTCCATCTCCCCTCGCATAGACCTAAAATATCTATATTTCCCCTTATTATTTCTCGCTTGACATTCTCAAATTTCCCTGCCCTGATCATTGTCCTAACGTTCCACGGTCCTATTCTAACTAATTTAGTCTTCTTCTCCTGCGTCTTCCATCTTGCTGCTACCGGTTTTTCCTCGCAAGGGTTTAGTGGGATGACGACTCCGGAAGCCTCTCCTCCCCCGCTGCCGGGCACGAAACACGGCCGATTTGGCCGGACCCCGTAGTTGCCAAGGCTCAAATTCTCTGTATTGTCCACCATATTTATCTAGGGAACGATAATTGACGTTGTTTGGCATTACCTTCCTCAATAATGTTTTTAATGTGACACCATCCCCTAATGGCCGCCCCACTTGGATCAGACGCCATTGCAGCCGCCTCACTGAGGAACAGACGCTTCGTGGATTACCTTTCGTCTGACTCCTAACCTTCGACTTATCGACTGGCATGGGTGACCCTACCAGGAGCAACAATTGTTACTCCCGCCAGCACAGCTCTGGGGTTCATCGGAACGTACAAGCCCTTCTACCACGTCAAGGTTGTAGTCCGCGGAGGGATATATAAATATATATTTTTTTAAGGTAATCTAACGGTTAAGGCAGGTTTTTGGATGGACACCACTACCAAACAAACATTTTACTATTACTCCTAAAAAAACTTAAAATCCGTCATCCTACTCTATATCAGGTCCCTCTCCATCTCTGAGTACTTTCTTCCTTCCTTCATCCCGTCCAACATCCCTATCCTGTTCCTTCCCTTTCCTCTTTTGCCCAACATCCTCCCCTCAATTACAGCCTCCAACATCCCACTGCCTGTCAACACCCCTTCCATCCACTTTTCCTGCCTCCATAGGATTTCTCCCAACAAACCCCTCTCTTCCCCCACCATACCAAGTACTTCCTCATTTGTTTTCTTCTCTGTCCATTTCACCTTCTCCATTCTTCCCCACACCCACATTTCAAAAGCCTCCAATCTACGTCTCTCCTCCTGCTTCAATGACCACGTTTCCACGCCGTACATAGCTACGCTCCAAATTAAAGTTTTTACGAGTCTTTTCTTAACATCCTTAGTCAACGTCACTGTCATCAACTCCCTACTCCTTGTGAAAGCCTCTTTGCCTAGCGCAATTCTTCTCCTTACGTCCCTACTATTTTGACCGTGTTGGTCCAAAACACCACCGAGATACGTAAACTGTTCTACCAGCTCTAGTTTTTGCCCTCCTACTTTAATGTTAAGATTAGCTTTTTTCTATCTAGAAAATCGCATAACCTTTGTTTTATTACTATTGATTCTCATCCCATACCTGTCGTACTGAATTTCCAATTCATTCAGCAATGCTTGCAGCCCCTTGGCTGACTGACAAACTAAAGCTTGGTCATCAGCAAACCTAACTGATTTTACGAATTCCCCGCCCACTTTCATTCCTACCTCTGGTTCTTCCCATGCCTCTGTGATCATTTCCTCTGTATACAAGTTGAATAGTAACGGTGATAATGGGCAACCCTGCCTTGCACCCCTTCCTAACACTGCCCATCCAGATTCCTTGTTTCCCACCCGCAAGTGAGCAGTGTGAGACATGTATAGGTTGCGGATTAGCCTCCTTCCTTCCAATCAATTCCTATTTTTTGCAAAATTTTTTTTAGCGTTCATTTTTCGAAGAATTATGCAGACATTCATATTAACGCACTCTAGGGCCACCAAAAAAAATAATTACTTGGTAATAGTCGACGATCAATATATTAGAGCGAGCAGATGTTTTTCCTCCTGGTAGTAGATTGAAAAGTGGTTTCCCATGGGAGACGCGTCGCGCGAGAAGCTGAGCGCCAAGCGTCAAGGGAGCAGCGAATCGTCACCTCACGCACGTTTGGCCGTGACAACGCGCGAGGGAGCGCGTTCCCACCCCATCATGATTTCCGCCCCCTAGGGGATCGTCACGTTAGCTCTCCCGGCGCCCACTCCCTCTCCATGGGTCACCTCCTCTCTACCCTGCCCCCGGGGCCTTGTCGCCGTCAGACAAAAAGGTCGCTAGGGTCAGAATGAATGATCAGGGTTCTCTGTTGAAGCTGCAGAAGTTTGGGCGCACCCCGATGGAAATCAAAAGTGATTTCGTTCCGACCTCAAATGTGGCCTCTTCGTTGCGAAAACATTGCCTGCCTTGTTAAGGTGATTCAAGAAAGTGATTCATCCCTTTTAAGAATTGGATGAACTAATTGAATGATTAGGGGCAATGTTTTGTTATGAATAATGGACTCATAAATGAAAGACCTAAATACGGTGTGGATGATAAGGGGTGAGGCTGTATCTCAAGTAACTCCGAGGGACCTGAGGCCAAGATAAGGGGATGATTGTTTAGCAGAACAGCAACTATCTCGTCGTGGAATGGTGTCAGCACTAGAGAAAGGAAAGCCTTAAAGGGCTCCAGTCGGCAAATATTCAGTGAATAAGGAAGGAGAACAAAAGTGAGATTGCAGGCATAATTCTCTCTTTAAGCTTTGGAATCTACAATCTCACGGATTTCCGCGTCTTTCTTCAGGAATTAAGTGAGTTGAAAGGGAATCCAAGGACGGGTAAATAAACACTACGCCCCAGTTTTGCGCAACTGCGTTCGTCTGCTGTTTCGTCCGCTCAAGATTGGCGTCGTGATAATGGAAAAGCAAACTTGATGTCATTTTTTCCCAGGCTGGTTACGTCCTTGGGAGAAATTTTCCAATTCAAAGCGGCTTTGTAAATTTTGAGAATAATTTTACATCTACATAATTCTCCGCAAGCTACCGCGGCGGCATGTGGAGGAGGGTTATATTTTATTTTTTAATTTTATTTTTATACAACATACAAGCCACCACTAGAATGTGTGGCAGGGGGTGAATATACAACAGAATACTTTTACCCGAACATGACCCTGCGGTGGTCGAACAATGCTATTATGGTCCCCTATCACTTGTGGAAAAAATGTCATCTAAAATCCATTTGTTCTACCGTCAATCTCTCCAATTTTATTAGCATGGCATCCCCTAACATTGTACGATTGGGGTAATAATACATTTTCAACATCTATGCTAAAGAGACACCCTTTCAATTTATGCAAAAGCTTCAATCTGTAATTCAACCTGCGCTTTGTAAGTGATTCCCAGCCTGGCTGACCTAATATTTTGGATACGCTACTAAGTTTATCACAACAAAGTTTTACGAATCTATCTACTCTATGCTGCTTGCGATCCAATTTGGCATTCAATCCAACTTCGTGAGGGACCCATAAACCGGCAGCATATTCTAAATGAGGCCAAACCACCGAACGATAACAATTCTCTTTGACCTTTTTATCACATTTACCAAGCACTCATCAAATAAATCCTAAATTGTTGTTACCTTGTCCGCATATTCCACGTATGTTTCACCCAGGGGACATCGTGAATGACGGTTACTCCTGGGTATTTAATTGAGTCTGCACATTCCATTTCGGCGTTCCCAACGCAGTAGCCGTTCGGAAGGGAATTACTATTTTTCCAAAAATTAATGACTACGCACTATTTTAGGTTTGATTTTAATTTACAAGTGTCGCACTAGCGTTGTATAGCGTTAAGGCCATCCAGCAAAGCTGCTCTGTCCTCACGGATACCACGGTAAACCACTGCATCGTCGGCAAATAAACGTGTGTTACTAGTGACTTCGGAATCAATGTCGTTAACGTAAAAAAGTAATAAAAGAGTTCCGATGACACTTCCCTGGGGAACACCTTAAGTAACTTCTACTGCATCTGAGTTAACTTCATCTATGATTACTCTTTGTACCCGACCATTCAAAAAGTCTTTAAACCCAGGGTACCCTGGGATCCCAGGGACCCAGGGTATTTTTATCTATGCGATATGCTTCCAGCTTTGCAAGTAGTTAACTATGAGGTACTTTATCGAAGACTTCCTTATAATCTGGAGAAATCGCGTCCAATGGTACATTGCTCTCTCCCGAAATAAGAATATCATGAAAAAAAGCGCAATTTCTGTCTCGCTGGATCTACCGATTCGGGAACCGTGCTGATTTTTCATTTGTTACTTCTGATTAGCGAGGTGCCTCACGATCGAACTATCAACTACATGTTTCATTGCCTTGCACGAAATGGATGTCAGGAAATAGTTATGTAATTACTCGGTTCTTCCTTGCTGCCGTTTCTAAATGTTGGTGTTATGTTAGCCGTTTTCCAATCTGTGGAAACCTTGTCATCTACCAGCGACTTCTTAAATATTATTTCTAGACACGGCGCAATATCTGAAGCTAGATCCTTAAATATACGAGTGGATATTTCATCGGGCCCGGAGAATTTATTAGGGTATAATATTGATCAGTAAACGTTCTGTTAAATTATATGAGATTGCAATTTTGGGCTTCGGTTGACCTTTGAATAAGGTGATGATATTCTGCGACTGTGTTTTTTAAACGTAGGCAATTTAATGCCCATACAAATAACGATTAATGGCATTACGGTTTTTTGAATTTTTAACGAGGATCGTCTTCTTATTGATATTGAATTCCTTAGAAAATTTTCTGTCCGAAGCTCTCTGATTGGTATTAAATGAACTAATCCTAGCGCTCCTAACTTCATTTAAAGCGAAATAATTTGGCAAGGAAGACTTAAGAGACCCCCTAATTGACCGTACACTGACCTACACTTGAATCTAAAAAAGTCTTGCAGTGGTCGAATATCTTTAATATGACATGATTCTCCAAAAGCAACAACCATTCATTTTTGCAAATCCACCTATCATCATTCTATTTCAACAATCAACCATGCGAAAACATGAGCACGTGGATGAGGGGAGCAACGCATGCCGTAACGCCAGGCTCTACCTTCAGCAATGCCTAGATTGTGACGTAACGGTATCGGTGATTAACGATTTGTTCAGCACTGGAGCATGCGATTCGTCGAGATGGTGTGCGTCATATGCCTCATGTAACTTGTCATTGTCGAAACTCGACATTGGCGCGTACTTGTTTGATTTGGGAGTCCTGATTTAAGGAGTGAGATGGTCTCTGCAGTTTTCACTTATCACTCACTAGCCTTTCCCACCTGGTGCTTGCACACCCTGCCATACACCTTTTTGTTTGGTGGATCGCGGGGTATTTATGTCGATGTCTAGTGTTGCATCCATGGCGAGCGCCAACTTGCACCACTCATTCCGCCCCTCCACCGTCCATGGCTCCTTTTTCGACGAGAGCAGCGAAGCGTCTTGGTGCTTCGTCTTCCCTTGCTCCTCGCTTTGCCGACCACGTTCCCCCCGCACTCTGGCCCCCTGCTTGTTCGATAATTTCTTTTCCCAGCTCGTTTGATTGCGCACCGTCAGCAGAAGCGGAACAGAGTTAACTGGGGATATCCCGGGAACACCTTAATTAGTTAGCAGGAACTGCGATGACTGTAGTTTGAAAACTTACGGAAGTTAATATACATTGCTGCTAATTTCGGACTTGTCTTCCTAAGAATTTAAAGATCGCAGTAATCAACGGAGGTTAATTGACGATTCTCAATTGGATTTTAACTCAACGACTTCCCACTTATCTTAACTGGAATGAACACGTAGAATTAGGTTTCGGTGTGTGTCGTACGGAACGCTAATAACGTCATAAACTTCTTGTTAGTCATACGCATTTGCTTTTTTAGTATTTCTCTCAACTTCCCTTCTTATATGGTAATTCCTGCGTGGGCTTCCCTCGTGTCGTTTTTCTACTGCGCCGTTACAATATTTTTCACGACTCATTTTCTTTCTCTTTCCCCTCACCGAATAAGTGTTGAGATTGCAGGGAATCGGGTTGATGCGGTGATTGGTGTACGGGGTTCCTCAACAAAGGGTAAGGATTCGAATCCTTATGGTTGCTGAATTCCTCATACAATATCACGATGCCTCAAGTGACTTCATGTAGTATTCCAAGTACAGTGTACTCCATCCGTAGGGTAGGACATTTATATGTAGTGTGGGGTGCCTTTGGTGAAGCGTAGGTTAATGTACAGGTACATGGTCTGCTCCAAAAATAAGTAGAATAAATTGGGGGAAAAATTTATTGCAGCTCAAAGTGCAAATGACTATAACTCTTCAAAACAGCACCACCCTGGTGCATCAACACACCGATGTCAGCGCTTCTGCCACCACGCTTCTGATGTCAGCGCCTCCCACCACGCTTCTAGTACGCTTTCTGGAAGGCGTCGACGGGAACCACGTCAAGGCACCTTGTCACGGCCTCCTTGTTAGGCCTCTTCGTCATCCAGCGATCCAAAATAGTTGCCTCTCAAGCCCCTTTTCATTCTTAGGTGCAAAAGTAAGTTCGGCGGTGATAAATCGGGGCCCTAGGGCGTCTGGGTCAGCGTCCAAGAGATCATGCGAAGCCTTCTGATCTTCCGACGGCACCTAGGGGACCATCTTGGCACAAACCTTTCTTATGTCTATATCTTCTTTAAGAATGCGATACAATGTAGGTGCTGGAATATTTCCTCGTAGATACGTGTCTCTCTCCACCCATTTTCATTCAATTCCATGAAGGCCCTACCCTTAAGCAATTATCCACCAACCCAACTAACGGCGGCCGTGACCTCAGCATAAAACATCCATCATAGAAACTACCACCACTGTGGAATCTTCAGCAAATGGAATTTTCGGAAATCTGACCAGTTGATGGCTCCAAGCAAAGGTTCGGAGAAAATCCACCAAATGTATGAAAAATTTCCGCGAGAAATGGAGCATTCTCAGAGAGAATCGTTTAGGATGAGAAATGTAAGCGATAAATGGGCGTTGGAGGAATCAGGCTGGGAGACGCTTGACTCACGAAGATACACGTGGCTGGCTGGACTTAGAAAGACTCGTAGAAAGATAAGATAAGTGAGATATACCGGCATAGACAAATGCAAGTATTCGTTTTTCCCTCCCACATGTAAATATAACAAAATCGTGCCCATGAGTCTGAAAATATTAACTTAAAGGCAAAAATTAAATCATATATGATCTCTTATTATTTCCTTGAGGTGTATATTTGTTGTTCTGTATTTCAAAGAATGTGTGAACTACATATGAGTCATGTGTCTATGGCGAGTGCCCTACCGCACTCAAGCCTTAAAAATTGATCTAGATTATATCTCTTAGTACTGGTTGAAGTTTATCAGTCTTATTTGCATCGAACGCTATATGTATCTTGACCACTTCATGGCACTGGAAAGCTTCATCCTTATTTTGTCATGAAAACCGTTTTGTTCAAACAGATCCCTCTCCTTGCGGACACTATACTAAAAATACCACTTATTTACTTGAAATTCTCAATCCACAATCCGTAGAATTAATGGTATAGGTGATATATGCGTTAGTTTGGAATCAGAAAGTATCAGGACAGATAACAGCGCTAAGGGTAGAGGAGAACAAACGGCAGTCTCTGGACTTCCGAACACTTCGAAGGCGACATTGAGAGCGCTTGCGATGCTGACGGCTACATCTAGTGGCGAGCAAGTGAATCACTTCACGAGAGACATGTGAAAGTTGAATTTCGATATTTTGAGGCCATATATTTCTTAAGAGTTGCTCATTATCCCAGAAGTGTTATTTGAGTTCAACCTCCCTCCAACCAACACACCGACTTTCGGGTTGATTATTGTGTGCTTTCCTTAGCATCTATTGGGCGAAAAATTTTCCTCCACCGGGAAAGGTGAATAAATATCATTTGTTATGCCACGGAAAGATGAGAGTTGTGACAAGGGAGAGACCGTAAGACAAACGAGGAGCGAGAGCAAATAGGATGGGCATATTTGATATTAAAAAGGACATTAAAATCTCTACATTAGGATATGTAGGGATTTTAAATTTGCGTCCATCTCAAATAAACCTCAGATTACTGAATAATAGTCAATCGATCCGGTTGAAAATTAAAATTGATGATATTTTGTGCATAATTAATAAATAACCTTTGAGTCCACTGATTATAATTCAATGAAATGAGGGAATCGATTCTTGTTGATTACTTAAGCAGATAACTATTCTGCATGTCCATAGGGCAGGGGAATTTCCCCGTCCTACTTTTTTATTGCAATTTACACGCTATTGGATGAATTTTTAGTACATTCTTAGGTGCACGTGTGTGTCAAGTGATAGAAAATGAATTTGCATTAATATATACGCCACTGTGTGTGCATTGGTTTCCATAAATATGTCAGTATTGCATGTAGTTTTATTCTCTTCTACGTGTGGTCACCTAACAACCCCCGCCATACGCCCTTGCGGCGGTTTTCGGGTTATAATGTAGATGTAGATTTATCTATAAGATAATGTTGAGTAAATACTGCAGGAGGTTCAAAGAATAAGGAAATTTTAAAATCTCAAGACGACTAATATTATTAATACCCATGGAAGGAGGAGCGTGCGTGAAACAATTTGTACATCATTTTGTTTTTTTTTTCTATTTAACGCAATTCCGATTGATAAAGATTTTAGCCGTTTAAAGCTGTTTTCACGTATTACAGGAATGTGTATGCGTAAATTAAAACTAGAGCGAAAATGTAGTTTCAGGGCGTTCAGTTGACGACATAATGTTAAAGAATCAGAATCAGAAAGGAGAATGTTGGATAGGGGCGGTCAGAGAAGGAAAACAGAAGACTTATGGCAAGGATTGAAGGCAAACAAGATGCATAGATGACATTTACTTCAGTGTTAGGCTTTGCCCTTAGCCCAACTAAATACCCAAGTCAAATTATTATTATAATATGGTAATCTCCCGGTTAAGGTAGGTTTTTGGATGGACACAACTACCAAAAAAATATTTTGTGACTCCAAAAAAAACACTAAAATACAGCAACCTACTCTACACCAGGTCCCTCTTCATCTGTGAGTATTTCCTTCCTTCCTTCATCCCGTCCAACATCCCTATCCTGTTCCTTCCCTTTCCTCGTTTGCCTAATATTATTCCCTCTATTACATTCTTCAACATCCCACTGCCTGTCAAGGCCCCCTTCATCAGATCTCTACTAGCAATCCCCCCTTTTCTTAGTCTCTGAGTCGTAGAGTCTTTTCTTAACATCCTTAATCAACGTCCCTGTCATTAACTCCCTCCTCCTTATGAAATCCTCTTCGCCTAGCGCAATTCTTCTCCTTATGTCCCCACTACTTTGACCATGTTGGTCCAAAACACTACCGAGATACGTAAACTGTTCTACCTGCTCTAGTTTTTGCCCTCCTATTTTAATGTTAAGCTCAGCCTTTTTCTTTCTAGAAAATCGCATAACTTTTGTTTTATTAATATGGATTCTCATCCCATACCTTTCGAACTAAATTTCCAATTCACTAAGCAATGCTTGCAACCCCTTGGCTGACTGACAAACTAAAGCTTGGTCATCAGCAAGCCTAACTAATTCCACGAATTCCCCGCCCACTTTCATTGCTACCTCCAGTTCATCCCATTACTCTTTAATCATTTCCTCTGCATACAGGTTGAACAGCAACGGTGATAATGGGCAACCCTGCCTTATAACACCTCTTCATAACACTGCCCATCCGGACTCCCCGTTCCCCGACCGCACCTGAGCAGTCTGAGACTTTTACAGGTTGCGGATTAGCCTTCTTTCTCTCAAATCTATTCCTATTTTCTGCAATATACCCATTAGTTTTTCCCAATAAACTCTATCAAACGCTTTTTCGAAATCTACTGAAAAGGCAAATACCTACTGGTTGTGTTCTATATTCCTCTCGATTAATAACCTCATTACAGCAATGGCATCACGCGTAACTCTCCCCTTCCTAAACCCAAACTGATCCTCCGCTAAGTAATCATTTGCCCTACTCTGTATCCTTTTGCTTATGATCCTGATAATCCCTTTAGCTGCGTGGGATATCAAACTAATTGTCCTATAGTCCTCACATGACGTGGCATTTACCTTTTTCGGAATAGGATCTAAAACTGATCTCACAAAGTCTTCCGGCCAGATTCCCTCCTCATAAATTCTACGGATCAGCCCATATAGCCTCTTCCTCCCACATTTTCCTAAGCATTTTAAAAGTTCCACGGGAATGTTATCTACCCCCACGGCCTTATTTAGTTTAATCTCCCTTAATGCCCTTTCTATCTCATTGTCTAGTACGCCTGGACGTAAGCTGTCTTCCTCTGCGTCATTTTCTTTTTCAATGTATAACTTTGTAGGTCTAAGCTCTTTACTATACAGATCTTCTAAATATTCCTTCCATCTCTCTTGGCTCTTCCCTGCGTCAACTATTACCTTACCCGCCTTATCTCTAATGGCTATCGTTGATTTCACTTTCTTATTTCCCGATAAAGATTTAACTTTGCTATACAGCGCACTGATTTCACCCTTCCTCTGCAGACTTTTCATATCCTCGCACTGCGTCTTCCACCATGCTTCTTTGTCTTTGTTTGTCGCCCGCCTCTATTTATTGTTCAATTCTTTGTACTTCATTTTGCCTAATTCTGTATTTATATTCTTCCATTTTCGCCGCTCATCCATCTTTGTAGTCATCTCATCCGTGATCCATGGTTTCCTAGTCCTTTTAGGGTTAACTGTTCCAATAGTGTCTTTTGCAGCTTCAGACAACCCTTTCTTGATCATTTCTCATTTTTCATCGATAGTACTAAGCCCTATACCATCCTCCATGATTTTCTAAACCGCCTGTTTGTATTCCTTTCTTTTCAACCCATTTAATGCTTCTGCATTCCATTTTCTAACTCGCCATTTTGAAACGTACGCTACATTTCATAACAACTAAATTATGGTCTGAGTCCGCATCCGCTTCCCAAAAAGCTGTGGGAATTTATCACACTGTTCCTAAACCTGTGTCTGACCAGGATATAATCTAGCTGATATCTTCCTGAGTCACCTGGCATTTTCCATGACTACCTGCGTCTTTTGTGGTGTCTAAACCAAGTGTTGGTGATGACCAACTCCTGTCTCCTTCCAACTGCCTTCTCCCCGCGGTCATTCCTTGTGCCTAAACCGTAGTCCCTTACGTCATCACCATCTCTTCCTTCGGCTACCGTCACATTCCAATCCCCCATCACTATCAAATGTTTCCCTGCAGGAACACACGCGATCATGTCCTCTAACTGATCGTATATCCTATCGACCTCTTCTTCCTTATGGTTGCTCGGTGGCATGTATACCTGAATAATAACTAAGTTCGTCGGTTCTGCTTTTATCTCCACTAGTAGTATTCTATCCGTTACCTGCTCTATGTTGACTACGCTTCGTCTACCTCTTCATTTAATACTATGGTAACCCCTCGTTGGCTCTCGTCCCCACCGCTTTATATTATTCTATAATTATCAATATAGTAATTCTATCGCTGTCCTTACATCTCACCTCGCATAGACCTAAAATATATATATTTTCCCTTTCCCTATCTCGTTTAATATTCTCCAGTTTCCCTGTCCTCATCATTGTCCTAACATTCCACGTTCCTATTCTAACTAATGTGGTCTTCTTCTCCTGCGTCTTCTGTCCTGCTGCTGCTGGTTTTCCCTTGCAAGCGTGGGATGACGACCGCGGAAGCCTTGCCTCCCCCGCTGCCGGGCACGACACACGGCCGATTGGGCCGAGCCCCGTGGTTGCCAGGACTCAAAATATCTCTATTGTCCATATACTATGATGAACGTGTAAATTATCCTAATCCGAAGTATTTTATTATATGTGGGCGGGTGCCTCTGGTTTTTTTATTCATGTGCATGGCAAATATATTCGTATGTGATCATCTTATCGCCCAAAATAACCGAGTTCTTATGCTCTCTTCAATTTTTAGCGTTCCTCTACTTTATTTCATAGCCATAAGAGCACGTGCAAATATTATATACTAATTTTTACAAACGGATATAGATACTGGATAGAGATATAGAAAGTAAAAGTATGAAAATAAAGTTTATAGGGAAGGGGGAAAGATTCCAAGACAAAAATATCCTTGGATGGGACTTACTTAAACCACTGACCTCGATTTGCCAAGACGAAATTCAACCAAACTATAGCTCTCTCTATGTATGTATTTATGTATAACTATATATATATACACACACACATATATATAATGGGTCGCGGTAGTCCAGTGGGTAGAGCGTTGGACTGCTGACCAGGGGGTCCCGGGTTCGATTCCCGGGCCAGGCACTCTGGGCACCTGCAGCTCCACCCAAGCTGAAGTGATTTTTTCGGGTACCAGGTCTTCCTGGGGAACCATAACCGGCACAGGGAAAGGAACTGGCCCCCCTACCCCGATGTGTGAATTTTCACACGCCGTATAGGGCTTCGTACTGGGTGAACTCTACCTTCACCTACTAAACCGACCTTCGGGTTGATTACTGTGTTTATGGTATATATATATAAAATTATATATATAATTATATATATACTACCTTGATCAAAAAGTTCCCGGAATAACCACCGTGTGGCGCTCCCATCGTTCCGATTTGAGTTCTGTTTTTTTTGTTAAATTGGTACATCTGTTGTTGATATTCCCTTTAAATCTTAGTGTCATAACTTGACATTTGCAAAAGTTACGGTCGGTTTTCGGTATGTCCATCAGTGCTTCCTGCGATTTTTCCATCACTTCCTCTCGGCTGCTAAAACGCGTTCCCCGTAATGGTTTTTTAACTCGATTGAACAGAAAGAAGTCACAGGGAGCCAAATCAGGTGAATTCGGTGGCTGTTGGATGGTATTTGTTGCATTTTTCGTCAAAAAATTACGAATAATGATAGCACTGTGCGACGGTGCGTTATCATGGTGCAAAATCCACGAGTTTTCTGCCCACATTTCTGGTCTCTTTCGGCGAATTGCTTCACGCAAACGTCTCATAACGCCCAAATAATACTCTTTGTTTACTGTCTGGCCTTCTGGCAAAAATTCATGATGCACTACACCGTTGTAATCCGTGAAAACCGTCAGCATTGCCTTCTTTTTTGACTGAAAACGACGTGGTTTTTTTGGTCTCGGCTCATTTGGTGAACGCCATTCACTTGCCTGATGTCTGGATTGCGTGTCGTACTCATAAACCCACGTCTCGTCTCCAGTAATGATCCTTTTGATGAATGTGGGATC
The DNA here is from genome assembly GCF_022747635.1 of Hetaerina americana. NCBI lineage: Eukaryota > Metazoa > Arthropoda > Insecta > Odonata > Calopterygidae > Hetaerina > Hetaerina americana. The sequence continues at coordinate 2,670,316 of NW_027287194.1, forward strand.
GGATTCAGGCTCGCAAATCATGTCTTTTGCGACGTCAACACGGTCTCTTTTTTGCATGAAATTGAGGTCTTTTGGAACCAACTTTGCTGCTACACGACGGAAACCCAAATCATTAACCACAATGTCTTGGGCGGATCCATAGGCAATGTTTAAGTCCTCCGCTATTTCTCTGATGGTTAATTTGCGGTTATTGACCAACATTTCTTTTACTTTATCAATTTTTTCACCGACTTTCGATGTCGATGGTCTGCCACTGCGTTCATCATCTTCGATTGACTCACGACCACTTCTTAACCGCTCGTGCCACTGGTAAACGACCGTTTTTTTAGAGAATCGTTGCCGAAACACTTTTCCAACATTTCCAACGTCCGTGCGCCACTAAATCCGTTTTTTACGCAAAATTTAATACAAGTTCGTTGTTGCAAATTTAAATCCATTTCTGAAATTGTAAAAAATCGCCAACACACACAGAGATAGATGTACTCTTGGCTACGTAACTTTTGCAAATGTCAAGTTATGACACTAAGATTTAAAGGGAATATCAACAACAGATGTACCAATTTAACAAAAAAAACAGAACTCAAATCGGAACGATGGGAGCGCCACACGGTGGTTATTCCGGGAACTTTTTGATCAAGGTAGTATATATTATATCTTTGAAATGGAACGCTCTGAGGCGACGCAAAAATAAATATATACATACATACATATGTATGTATGTATATATATATATATATATATATATATATATATATATATATATATATATATATATATATATATACACATATATATATACACAGATGTGGATTTTTAGCATATAGAGTCACAAAGAAAGGGCACCCCCAATTTTTTTATTTGACGTTTCGACAGCTAGGCTGTCGTCTTCAGAATGGCGTTCACGGGGTTGAGCGGAGAGGACATGTGGGGGGGAGAGGTTGGGGAAGGGGAGGTAGAGGACCAATTGGAAATGAACAAGGGGGGGGGGATATGTAGGCAGCCATATGATGCGTTCAGTGGGCTTGGTACAGCCCGGGCAGTTTAAATGATTGGGCCACCCAGATATGCGCCATCTCGCGGAAAGCGACAAGCCTTTCATTTTATAACCTGCCATATCCTCCGTGCGAAACACCCATTTTCCCCAGGCGTCAACCTAAAGAGTCCCCGACCCAGTACCCGACACCCGAAAACGGAAACAAAGTAGTGAACCTTTCGTCCGTGCCCCTCGACAATAGCGAGCTTTCGCTACTAAGTAAAGGCCTCTCCTTCTCCCCCACCCCTAGAACTAACCACGTTAACATCGTCACCGACACGCTAAACTTCTGCCGGAATTAACGCTCGCACGCCCATTAGATATCCCAGCCTTTCCCTTCGAACTCTCCCACCATTAACCCAGCACTTACCCGATTCCGTCTAGCCTCAGAAAACGAATCCAAAGCACTCCCATCAAACCACCCAATTGAAATCTTTATCAATCTTCTTCTGACAAAGATTTCCGATAAAAAATTCATAGATTCCCTTAAGCCACCAGACAACCTTTCCCCCTCTGAGAGACAAGCTCTCAGAAGTTTAACGTCGAACAAAGATATACGAGGGTCATACACAATTTCTCACAATTCATTAGTGTGTATAGAAATATAGAATATATATATATATATATATATATATATATATATATATATATATATATATATATATATATATTATATATATATATATATATATATATATACACACACACACACACGAGGGTCATCCGGAAAGTAGTACCCGTTCATGAATTAAAGACACAACAGTAAATATTAACAAACATAAAAAATTTTATTTGAAAGAGGATACTTTAAACTACTTCTCAACATAATCTCCAAGCAAATTAAGGCATTTGTCATAACGTGTGACAAGTTTCTGTATTCCTGCTGCATAGTCCTTCGCCGCCAGCTCATTGAGATACGCGAGGGACCCATCTTGCACAAATTTTTGCATAATGCAGATGGTGTTTAACAATTTCATGAACAATTGTTCGAGAAACATTGGGAAAATGCTCACAGATGTCATCAATTGTGACGCGCCGATCGTTCCTCACGAATTCGTCAACTGAGCTCACCAGTTGGTCTGTAATGACAGACGGTCTCTCCGAACGCTCATCGTCGTGTGTGTTCCCCCTCCCCATGTTGAAGTTGCGACACCACCGCCGAACAGACGACTCGTCCATTACATTCTCTCCATACACCTCCTTTAATTGGCGATGAATATCACATGGGCGAACGTTTCTTGCATTGAGGAATTTAATCACTGCCCTCACTTCACAACTGGCGGCGTTCTCAATTTTTTTAAACATTGTAAACAATCACAGAAACAACACAGGCAATGCTAGCGTCACGCAACTTGGCTCAGAGAAGGCAGACAAGCCACTGAAGCTATCTGACCTCGTCCAGCGGCTACTCGCGTCGTCAGCACTTCATGCGGCACGAACGAGTACTACTTTCCGGATGACCTCGTAATAATCACGACGGCGGACAAAGGGTCATTCGTTGTCGTGCTAAACAAAGAAGACTATAACGCTGAGGCATTTCGCCAATTAAATGACCTTTCCTGCTAGGCCCCCCTGCCCCAAGACCCAAACCATTCTTATCAAAAGGATACTCTCTCTTTTCTATCCAAGTTTGGTCCCAAAGAAGGTCTCTCCCCCAAAGATGTATCCATTCTTTCGCCACCTAATCCCAAGACCCCCCATTTCTATTTGCTACCCAAAATCCACAAAACCAATAACCCCGGAAGCCCTATTGTCTCCAGCATCAACTCACCCACTGAACGAATCTCCGCATTGATAGGCCACCACCTTCAACCAATAGCCATTTCACTCCCTTCTTACATTAAAGACTCGCACCACTTTCTGGAACGTCTACACTCAATCCCAATTCCGCACAACACGACCATTCTCATGGCCACGATAGACGTCACATCTCTGTACACCTCCATTCCCCACAAAGAAGGCTTAGAAGCCCTGAAACATTACCTCTCCCTACGATCCACAGCACACACCCCATCCACAGATTTCCTCATCGAACTGAGCCAAATCGTTCTCACCAAAAATGCTTTTCAATTCAATGACAAAATATATTTACAAATAAAAGGCACTGCAATGGGCACGCGTATGGCTCCTGCATTGGCCAATCTTTTTATGGGTAAACTAGAACACGACTTTCTGCAACAACAAACCCTAAAACCACTCTTCTGGGCCCGCTATATCGATGATATTTTCCTCCTTTGGTCCCACGGATGCGAAACTTAATCCTCTTTTATTTCCTCTGTCAACTCCTCCTTCTCAGTATCGTTCACTTCTTCTATATCCGACATTAATATTACCTTCCTAGATATCGCCATTCACCTCCAAAACAATACGTTTCACACTTCAGTCCACATTAAACCAACCAATAAGCTACAATATCATCATTTCGACAGCTGCCACCCACCTCGTACTAAGCGCTCCATCCCATTCTCACTCTCTATCCGTGGCTTCCGACTCTGCAACAACACCCCCTCCCAACAGAAATACTTGGACCAGCTGCATGAATCTCTCAGAAAATGTGGGTACCTTGAAAAATTACTAAATGGTAAAATCCTCAAAACGTCAACCCAATACACTCCCCTCCCCAAACCGAACCGCACAAAATGCCCTAATCTTATCACCACTTTCTTCCCCGGAACACACAAAATTAAACATGTAATCCGTGACCTCTTCCCAATCATCAATAACACTCAGTCCACATCACTTTTATTCCCACACTGTCCCTCTGTTTCGTTTAAACGCCCGTCGAACTTGCGAGATACTATATCTTCAAGTCCACAAAACCAACTGCAACCACCCCCGTCTCTTCCCCACCCCTATCTGCACCATGCAACCGCCCACCCTGCAAATGCTATCATCTTTTAAGACCTCCCCCTCACTCAGTACCAACTCCCAACCACTCGCCACCTGTACCTCAAAAAATATTATATATCGCCTCTCCTGTAACTTCCGCCCTGCCTTCAACGTGGGCGAATGCTCGACCGCACTCTCCCTCCGCATGAATAACCACCGATATTCCACCAAATCTCCCACCTTTCTTAATTATCCCATCCCTACTCACACTGCTTCCCACAATAAATCTTTTGACGACTGCTTCTCCGTTTCGGTGATTGAAATCCTTCCCAAATCTGCGAGTATAATAGAGGTGAGAACCCGCGAGATGGCGCATATCTGGGTGGCCCAATCATTCAAACCGCCCGGGCTGAAACAAGCCCACTGAATGCATCATATGGCTAGCTACATATCCCTTCCCATTCCCCCGATCATTTCCTATTGGTCCCTTACCTCCCCTTCCCCCACCTCTCCCCCGCACATGTCATCTCCGCTCTTCCCCGAGAACGCCATTCTGAAGACGACAGCCGAGCTGTCGAAACGTCAAATAAAAAATTGTGAGTGTCCTTTTTTGGTGTCACTATATTCTAAAAAGCCACATCTGTGTGTTTATATATTTATGTATATATATGTGTGTATATAAATGTATATATATACATATGTTTGTGTATATATATATGTATATATATACATATATATATATATATATATATATATATATATATATATATATATATATATATATATATATATATATACTAGCTGAATACCCGGCTTTGCACGGGTTAGGGAGAAACAATAATATAAATATACTACATAAATAAAAACAACAAATTATAAAGTACAATAATACACTACTTCATATAAATTTAAGAATCTTTTTTATTTAACACCTGTTTATAAACTACATTTTTTGTTTCATATCCAGGAGAAAGAATATATAAATTTTTAGGCGAACCTACTCTGGAGCAAGCAACATAAAGTTGCCCGTGGCTAAAACATGGCGATCTTAGATCAACACCACAAAACTTTAAAGACTGTCCCTGTGATTTATCAATGGTAATTGAAAAAGCTAGCCGGACTGGAAACTGTAATCTTTTAAAGTTGAAGGGAAGATCAGTTGGGATTACAGGTATCCGTGGAATAAAAATTATTTCACCTTTTCCTTTTCCAGTTAAAATGACTGCCTGGATTATATTTTTCATTAATTTTGTCACACACAATCGTGTCCCATTGCAGAGTTTTGGTGGATCTAAATTTCGCAATAAAATGATTGGGGATCCTACTTTAAGTATAAGACGATGTTGTGGCAATCCAGCTGGATCAAGTGAATTTAGGAATTCCGTTGGATAATTGACGCTTTCGTCAGCGTCCACTACGGTATCAACCGATTTATATTCAATCACGTCTCCTGGCAGCATGGCTAGTATCTCCTTGTTAATTTCATTAACATCATCGTTCTTAGGAGCAAGAATGGCTCTTTCTCGCAACCATTCTAAATTTTTATAATTTTGATTAACGTTAGGATAGACTGCTTGTATCATACCGCGGACAGTTTTCACCGATACACATAAATCGGATGACAATTTTATCATACCAGATGCTTCAATAACTAATCTATCTTCTCCAATCTCCAAAAGTTTATTTGCAAAATTTTGAGCATTTCCATCTCTTAAGAGGATTCGCATGTTTTGTTTAAGGCTAATTTCTTGGACATGATTCCATAGAACAGAATGTTTTAAACAGGCATAAATTTCATCGGCTGGAGTCGATTTTGGAATGACAGGCAGAGTTTGACGGAAGTCTCCACACAGGAGTACCAGAGCTCCTCCCATTAAACTGCAGTTTCCTCTAAGATCTTGAAGTGTTGCGTTGAGGGCCTCAAGAGATTTTTTATGAGCCATCGTACACTCATCCCATACTATCAATTTACATTCTATAAGAACTTGTGCCTGGCCGCTTGTTTTATTTGTATGACATGTGGGATTTTCTTGTCAGGAAATATTAAGCGGCAACTTAAGGGCAGAGTGGGCTGTTCTTCTTTGGGTTCCATTCTCATGCAGACGATTTCCGACGATCTTCTAAAATATATATTGTCCCATTATCCTATGGTATCCCATTATCCCATGGTATAATGGTTCTGCCGCTTTCATATCAGTGATATTTTCGGGGGTTGTCCTTTTAAGTTATTCTGGAAGTGTGTCGATATTTTTCCGTTTGTATTCTTGCGTGTCACAGATTTTTTAAAGCCTTTTTTAGCCGTCTGTACCGAATTTTGAACAGCATCTTATCGTCCAGTTGACTTATTTCACCCAGGACCCACGCTGCAGCATCGAGATCTCTCCTTACTAGTTGTATCTATTTCATTTGGTTGTTTTAAACATGGACATTTCAACATTCCCATCCCGTATTGCGAAATAAATTGCGTGATCATAATCGAAATGGTTTCCTACCAGCTGAGTGATACTTATGCACTCTTAACGTTTCTTCTCGTATCCCCCGATGCTTTTCTTGCCTTGCCAGCATGCTTTTATCATTGTCCTTCAATACTCAAGTTTTTGTACGCTATTTTCTCTTATATGGACGCCAGTACCTTTTCCTTGATACAGGGCTTCATCTTGACGGATTTTCTTCTTACTACAGTATGAATTGTACGATTTCACAGTTTTTCCTCTGGAAGTATGCTTTCCCATTCTTTTTTCAGCGCCCGTTTGAAGATGTCTCAATTTGTTTTCGATTTTTCGACTGGCCGTCTGTTATTCCTTTGCCCTTCATCAGCATGGTCTTTGATCACGAGAAATAAGTTTCTTTTTTTATTATTTAACATCTGCCCTCTTTTTATATCTTTGTTTTCTTCCCCGGCAATGGTTGTCAAACAGGGTGTCCTGGTGTAATGGTATGTCTCAACTAATTGCTACGCTTCGAATTTAATAAGTCTTTCCTCTTGATCCTTGCCTTTAGTCCGTATTTTCATGGCCTTTTTCGTTTTTTAATCTCTTATACGATAGTTTGCCAATAAACGAAGACTGTTTACCTCTCTTCTTACATATTTCATGACATCCACGAATCTCCATGGACTTCTTTAACGTTCATTCAGTCACGTTTTCGGGTAATTTTCACACACACAGCCGCCGGTCCGAAGATCTCCGCCTTCTGATAATTTCATTTCGATAATTCTCAAATTATTTAAGCACATTCCTGACTTCTCCGCTTTCGGGTTTTTCAATCTTTCGAAAAATCGAAGAGATCTAAAACCTCGGGCACTTATCCTAAATTGTTTACCACTTTTGACTGGTATACTTTCTCGAGTTTTCTCCTTATAGTAATTTGAATGAGAGGCTTAACTACAGAACATTTAATTGTGAACGTTTCATTCACTCTAAGTATTATAAAATTTCTGAAAAAAATTGATAAGCTGTAATCTTCGGTGTAACAATGTTGAGGCTTCCTGTGACCTTCCAGTGCGCGTAATCGCAACTGTTACCAAATATATATATATATATATATATATATATATATATATATATATATATATATATATATATATATATATATATATCTGCCTGGCAAGTGGAAAGATCCGGAGTTCAAGTCCCGGTCTAGGAAATAATTTTACACTCGTGATTTGCCTGATTCCGCCTTCCCCACTTCTAATTTGTTCGTCCTTTATATGTGTTCCTATCCCTTTTCCTTATATATATATATATATATATATATATATATATATTTCTATGTGAATGAGTATCTATTAGTACATATTTATATACATATATATAATAAAAAAACCTCCTTCCATTAATTTCGCTGCAATACCTGAAGATGCAACGGCTAGAGCAATTTCTCCATGAACCCTGATTTCAGCGAGAACTAAATTAATTAAAAATGTTTTTCCCGTGCTCCAGCAGCATCAAGAAAAATGATACCTCCTTCTTGTTTATCTACTTGATCCATTATTGTTTCGTACGCGAATTTCTGATCTTCATTAAGAAGTGGCTTTTTATCCGCGATGTATGCTTCTAAGTCTAAGACATTGTAGCTAGTTTCACGTATATAATCTGGATAAAATACACCCTGTTGATCTTGTACAAGTGCAAAAAGACCAAGTTCCACTAAAGTCTTGTTAACCATTGGTGATACACTTTCCCTCCAAAATAATCAAAGTTTTATTAAAAATGTCGGAGTTAAACGTAATATCCAATGTAGGATTTTCACTTCGAACTTTAGCCAGTATATCCTCACTCATTGATTCTTTATATTTTTCCCATATTGTTTTTGGGTTAGATGGATTACAGGAGGTTATTATGATGGCAAACAAAATTCGGATTTGTCCTGGAAGAGAAATCAAACTGGCCTCTCGCAATGAGTCATCCCAGTGTTGATCTCCTTCTAGCAACCCTAAATTCTGGCAAGCTTCTCTGAATATCTCACATATTTCTCCGTTTACCGTTCTTAATTCTGCAAATGAGCGAGGTCCTCTAATGGTATGTAGAAGCATTCTTAAAAAATAACATTCGGCGTTGTTAGGATGGACTGCGTAGACTCGGCCCAATGCGTCACATGAATAAATATTATTCTCAGGATCAAAGTTGCCCATTTTTCTTCTACAAAAGACTTTCCTTGATGTATTCCACGTATAATATCTCGGCAATTCTGAATACAATAGTGTTCTTGCAAAAGTATCCTGCTGGCATAGTTGGAAAAATGCTGTTTCTATGACAGCAAAAAAGTAAACAAATTACATACATACAAACAAACACTCTCCTTTATATATATATATATATATATATATATATATATATATATATATATATATATATATATATATATATATATATATATATATCATTGGTTTAAAGAGTCATAATCAACGGGGAATAAATTTTGACCCCTTTAAGTTTCTGTCATAATTTGTGTGAGCATCTTAAAAAAGAAATGTTTTAAAGTCGTAGAAGAATTCAGATCGCTGAAGACGTTGTGAGAGAATATATTTCGAGTAGCCTCAAAAGCGCTTTCAGGAATATTGAGGATTTGATTCGATACCACTCAAAATTTGGTCTAAAAATAATTTCCAAAAATGTATTGAGAACATTTTGAAAAAATCGCTTGTTTGCGGTAGGTTTCGCCAAGTCACTGCGAAATCGCAATTATCTCTCTGAAAAATTGGGGTTCACTAAGTCCCTCTACTTTGTCCAGGACTGGCCCTAAGTGACCTTTCCCCAGTGCCCCAAAGTGAAGGAACTCCTTCGTGAAGAATGCTATTCAGGAACAGGGTGAGGTGAACTGAATATGTCCGAATTTGCAATGCCCACCAGAGGCCCCAATCTCAATGAAACTTGTGCCACTTATTCATTACACATTAGTATATAACATTACATTAAATGTTTTCCAAATTAACTGTTCCAATAAATAATAAATTCCCAACTCTCCATTAAGCTGCCCTCAAATTAGCTTTTACATGGGTCCAGCGACCAAGCACTGTTACATTACTAAACCGCAGCTAAAACAAGTACACTACAGTACACACAATTACAGTACTAAAGCCATTCACCACGGTGAACCATTATTTAAGCGCATTCACCTTTTATGTCAAAATTTAAAAAAATTCTATCCAGTGGAATTGAATATTTTAAAGTTCTCATTTGCCGAGTCCCCCTCAGCATATCTTTTTTGCTCACATCATGGAGAATAGTTTTTTTCAGTAAAGGAGAGGACTCATGGTATTAAGACAATTGGCAGGTTATTCATTGAATTTTGTTTGCGAATCATTTTGTAACCCTGACAGAATCAGCTAAAGATACGAGCAAAGTGCTCGAAATCTTGCCAACAACTATGGCCAAATGGAAACTGGGAATACGTGGAAATAAAAGAATATATACTCTAATTTTGAGAAAAAATAAACGTATACCGATCTATTTTATGGCATGGGAATGCAAAAGAAGTCAAATGGAAGAATACTATTTCATCTCTGGGGACAGTATTCAAAATTGATAACAGATCGCTGTGTAAAGAAGGATACGAAAGTAAAAATAATGTTTCAGGCAAAAGAATGAGCTTGGAAATTGGAAAATCCTTTGCAAAAAAACCCTTATTGGGAGCAACTTGTTACATGCAAATGAAATCTGTATCATGGGATAGATGGAAAACCCTATAGTTTTGTATCAATAGAAATGTATTTGATGAAGAATAACTGGAAAAAATAGGACGAAAAGAAAAGGAGCGTAGAAGTTCTACAGGAATTCAAGTACGAGAGGAATTTGATAAAAGAGCCGGAAGAAAAGAAAATCAAATATTATTGGACGTGTTCTGAGGCACAACAAGTTTCCGAAAGATATATGGATGGAAGGGAAAGTACTCCGACGGAAAGGGAGACGAAAGCGAAGAAAGAAAGTCCTGGTTGACATAAAAAGCATAATGCGAGATACATTATATCTGGGTTAGGAAACGCCGGCACTGGAAAAAGACGTATGGTTGCATCGAGTAGGCTCCCTGCATTCAGAGCATGATGCGGAAGGCCTTCACCGTAGACACTATTTCCATCCCCCTCTCCCCCTTGATTCTTTCCCTCCCCGAATCTCCATGCATCCACCTATCACCAGGAATATGAGAGCTCATTTGAAGTTTTTCTCTTGTTGATGAATAGAGATCCAAATTTGAGTGAATACCTTCCCTTCCCATCTTGTCGGCATTTTCTTCGCATTAAATTAGCCCCGTTGTTAGTTTGGGTGTCTAATTCCTAGGCTTGGGTTGGTTTTGCGTGGAGCGAAAGTCAAATCTAAAAATCTCGCGAAGGGAAGAGATTAAACTTCGCTGTGCGTTGCTGTTGGTAAGTATGCCGTGTAATTTGCGACGATTTGTTGAGCGAATGAGATCGTGGGAGGAGTGGGAATAAAAAAGTTAAAATACTATGAAGCGAAAAAAACATGGAGTCGATAGTTTTTATTCAAGTACAGGATAATGTAAAGGAAATAATGTCACCTCACCGTCAAAAAATATACCACTCCGATTAGTAGAAATGGAAGCCGGGAAATGTTTTCTCTTCGCCATTACTACTAACTTTCCTATAACTTATGGATCAACAGTGGTTGAAATTAAAGATGGAAGTCCTGTAATTAACCAAGCATTAATCGTCATTAAAATAATCTAGCCATTAGTTGTAGAAAAATATCGAGGTTCCTAATAAAAATGTATGCAAGTAGTTTAATTTTTAAAATTCAATTGTGGGCATTTCAAAAAGTTAAAATACACTTCCTGACCACGTTTCTTCCAGGAAATCTTCGTACTCTCCCCATTAATGGCTAATTAATGTCGGAGTGCGAGAGTGATTCGTGGGAAGGGGACTCCTAATTTCCTCCGCTTTCTTCGCAGAAAACGCGCGAGGTGCTGGGGGCGGAGAAGCGGCGGCCCATCAACCTGAGCGCGAGGCAGTCCAAAGACGCTTCGCCCTTCCTCCGCCAGGAGGCGAGGGAGCGGGAACTGCAGCGCCAGGTCCGCATCAGGGAGCGGCAGATCGAACTACTGAAGCAGAAGCTGCGCCAATTCACGGGAGTGGCGGGATGCGGGAAGAACGGAGAGATCGTTGTGCAGGACACCCTGGAGCTGGAGCAAGTGATCACCCGCGTCAGCAAGGAGAGGCTCCAGCTGGAGCGCCACCTGCAAGTCGCCTCGGAGGTAGGTGCTGCCGCACACGCGGCCGGTTTGGGAACTAACTCCAATCGACCATCTCTCTTCGCGGTGACGCCGTCTCCTTTTCTTTTTTCGATTTTGTTTTGTTTACCTTTCCCCGTTTGCACGCGTGGTGGTTGTGCGCGTGGAGGGAGGGGGACGCGGCGTGGAGTTAAGGCGGAGGGGGTCGGGAGGAGGATCGCCGGCGGGAGAAGCGAAATGTTCGCCGTACAGAGAGACAGAGGGCTCCGGCGTACGTACGTACGTACGTGCAACCTTGAGGGGGGGGGGGGAGGAGTTCGCTCATTGGTCAAAGTAGGCGGGAGGGTAGAGCATTGCGTCACGGGTTTGGCGGGTTGCGAGCATCCCATAGAGTGGGGATGGGCTTGATTGGGGTGTGGGGGGGGGGGCGATAAAAAGTACCTTCTCACATGGGCGCTGAATATATGTTCTTTCCTCATCGCCGCCCCAACATCCACCATCCCGGTCTATCCCGTGACTCATTCTTTTTAATTATCACGAAACCCAACGGAACGGGAGAAGATTGGAGACAGTGATTGGAGGCGGTCATTTTTATTTTTTAAATTTAATCTTATCCGGAGTGTTTGTATTTTTTCCGATGAGCCGGAGTGTGTGTAATTTAGAGAGAGACGGAGGGAGGGCGGACAGCGCGAGTGTGTCGTCTGGTTGGGGGTGGAGGAGAGAAAGGGGATTTGGCGCGTAGCGGTGACTGCAGGGACGTTTTGGGGGGTGGCAGAAGGGATGATATAAACAAAATTAATAAATTCAATGCTCCTCGCTGCTGCACTCATTCCCTCGCCCCGCTCCGGGGAAAAAATCAATTCCAGCGTCACGGAGTAAGGGGCACGGATCACTGCGATCTAATTCACGTATTGGGTCCCGGGAGCAGGCGGAGGGGGGAAGGGAAGGAAGGAAATGGGCGTGCGCGCCAGGGGTGCACTTCACTCCCCCGCCGCCTCTCCCGCAGAGGCCCGTTCGTTTCCCGCCACCGTCCCCTCGGAAGGCGACCCCTTTCGGCCGATCGAATCACTACGCGCGGCCTCCCGCTGCGTCCGTCCGTCGGAAAACCGCGCCTGCCTCCGGGTGTGAGCCGGAAGAAAATGAGGAGATTCCGGTTTTTGTGCGTGAGTGGGTGTGTTCTCTCCCCCCGTTTCCTCCCCTCCCCCGCTTTGGTCTTAACGTTGCCGGAGACAAGCTTGGATGCTCGAAGGGATGTGAGTGGCTTTAAGAAAGATGGCCGGGTAATTAGCTCGGGGCCTTATTAAAAGGGAGAGGAGTAGGGGGAGGGGAGGGAGTCCTATATAAAGGATTGAGTCGACCCTTTCGGGAGCGAAATGCGCCTAGGGAATTCAGACCTTCGGCGTCCCGTTGGACGGACGGCCAACTGGTTTTCCCGCAATGGGGGAAGTGTGATTCCGTCCGTATCGATTGTGATGGATTGTTTTGGGCGATGGTTGGGAGCGAGAAATTCCTCGGGCTTGATTGAAAACTGTTCAAGTCAGCAGGGAGTTGTGTGTGGTGACAAATATTAAAAAAACCCCTATCATTCCGGGAACCGAGATGGTGCGGGGGCTAACTTACTGGCTTCCCACCCAGTGGGCCCGGGTTCAAATTCCGGTGGTATTGAATATTTTTCCGAGGCATCTCAATAATTAATTGAGGTGCGTTGTGGATGGCACTTTGAGTGAGTACACCGTCCGTCGGATGGGACGTTAAGCTGCGGCCCCTTTGGTGCATTTCGTTAAGAGTAGGCTAACTCCGACGCCGGGTTTCTCTCCACCCTTCATCCTTTCCTGTCCATCCCCTATGGCGCAAATGACCTCAGCTATCTGCCGCCTCCCCTAAATACTACTACTGCTCCTTTTATTTTGTGCCGCTTCCTTTTATATTTTTCGTTGCCCAATGAAGTACTTTAAATGTCTCCCGTGTCGCTTTATCTACTTCGACTCCTCACCCAAGATCACTAGTTCAGTAAACGCCTAAATTAAATCGCCTCAGCTTTCGGTCGCCTCTCTCAAATACTACTACTACTACCCAACCGTTCCACTCATTTCCGCTCCCATCAAAGGCTAACTTCTCATTGCTTGAATCTTTCGAATGAAATCTAAGCTTGCATTTGAATGCGCCCCCGTTGTCTTAGAAATAATGCATATTATAAGTGGTTGGCATTTCTGTGACTCTTCTTCGTACTGTATTATACATGTAAAGTCGTCAGGTTTATGAGTCACGGAGGTTCAAAATGGGTGCAATCGCAAATATTTGTTGAATTCATCAAGGGTGAAGCTTCGATTATTAATCATTGGATATATTAACACGTTTCTCGCATCATATTCTATTTCAACAAAATCTTTTTTGCGTTTCCTCCACAGCGTAATTATTTCCAATTTTGGTCTGCACGTAAATTTTAAGTAACAGCAGAAAGCATTATAATTTTTAGATGAGAACAGGGGAATGCAATAATTGTAATACTAATTCTATGCATAACGATAGACATTATGTCTATGGAACAATTTTGTTATCAAAAGCATGCATAGATTACAAAAGGTAAGAAAAAATACCAAATATTTAATTTCCGAAGGGTTTGGAAACCTCTAATGGAATATAATGCATCTTTTCATAGCTGCAGCCTAGAAGAATAAAGTGATTAAAAAATCCTTTTAGGTGCAGAAATTAGGTCTCTTTTTTTCACGAGATATAGAATATTCATTAACATGACAGTGATTGGGATAGTGAAAAAGTTTTACATTAAAAAATTCAAAAATCTAAAAAATATGGACGTAAAGTAATAAACATATCAAATTGAAGATGTCAGTATAGTGACCGGAGAAAAAACTGAATTGTCCGTAAAGGAGAACAAACGAAGAAATGGTATATATATATATATATATATATATATATATATATATATATATATATATATATAATATCTTCGAAATGGAATGCTCATCGGCGACACACAAATATATAAAAACACAGATGTAGATTTTTAGAATATAGAGACACAAAGAAAGGACACTAACAATTTGTTATTTTACGTTTCGACAGCACGGCTGTCGTCTTCAGAATCATTCATGCTTCTGATTATTTCATTCATGATTCTGAAGACGACAGCCGTGCTGTCGAAACGTAAAATAACAAATTGTGAGTGTCCTTTCTTTGTGTCTTTATATTCTAAAAATCTACATCTGTGTTTTTATATATATATATATATATATATATATATATATATATATATATATAGTACAATACACAGTAACACATAATATAGAAACACAAAAACTCACCAAGAAGGCCTTTCTTCCCTACGTTACTTCCTCTCCAAACGCCCTACCCCTCAAATCCCCAGTACCGATTTTCTCATTGATCTTTCCAATTTCATTCTCACCCGCAACTCCTTTTCTTTCAATAATAACCATTACCTCCAAATAAAGGGCTGCGCCATGGGTAGCAGATTCAGCCCTTCATATGCAAACCTCCAGCTCGGTGTCCTGGAAGAGAATTTCCTTTCCAACTATCCTCTGCAACCTCTCCTGTGGCTCCGATACATTGACGACATCTTTCTACTATGGCCACACAGCATAGATTCCCTCAATTCCTTCATCTCCAAACTCAATGATTCCTCATCTCTGTCTTTCACCTCGATCATTTCATCCTCTCAGATTACCTTCCTCGATGTTAATATTTCCCTCAGCAACAACAAATTCCTTACCTCTGTTCACACCAAACCTACTAATAAGCAGCAATACCTTCATTACAGCAGTTGTCATCCCTCCCATACCAAGCGCTCCCTCCCTTAATCTCTTTCTATCCGCGGTCACCGCATTTGCAACCATCCCTTAACAAATACCTTAACAACCTTCACCACTCCCTCCTCCAACGTGGATACCCTGATTCTCTCCTCCATAAAAAAATACTTAAACATTCCTACACCCCCAAGCCTGCGTCAACCACAGACTCCCAGCCTCTCTCAATCTGTACTACCTACTTCCCAGGCATTCAGTCTCTCAAATTCATCCTCAAAGACCTATTCCCCATCCTCAAAAATCACAACACTTCCTCCAACCTTCTCTCCAATTGCCCCTCTGTCACCTTCAAACGTCCCGCCAACCTAGCAAATATCGTCAAATCCACCAGGCCGCTCTCAAAATCCCCTCACACCCCCAGAGCCATACCCACTCCATGACATCGAGCAAGATGCAAAACCTGCCCTATTTTCACCACTCCACCCCACTCCATCCCACCATTCAAATCTCTCCCGCCCTTCCCCTATTCCTCTTGCACTTCCAAGAATGTTGTTTATCTTCTTACCTGTAAACTCTGCCCGTCCTTTTACATAGGCCAATGTTCCACACCACTTAACATTAGGATTAATAACCACCGCGCCTCGTGCAATCCCTCCTCCCCGTCCCCGTTCCCATCATAATACCCCCTTCAACCAGTGTTACAATGTTTCCGTCCTAGCGTCCCTTCCCACATCCGATAACCCTATAGAATTAAAAACTCTTGAATTGACATCTGTATGGCCTATCAGCATCCGGGCCTCAATGTCGTTCACTGATGGGAGTGGCCTAAAATTGTTACTTCCACCCCTTCCCTCTCCCTTTCCTCTCTCCAACCATTCCTTCCACCCCTCCTTCGCCTCCCGTTCTCCCCTTCCCCTGGCCCCCTTCCCTTTCTCTCGCACCCCTTACCTCAACAATTCCAGCAGTCATTACTTCTATATCTTCAGAGGAAGACGGATTGTTTCCGTCGAAATATCAAGAAAATACGTGTGAGTGTTCTCTTTTTTTGTGTTTCTATATTATGTGTTACTGTGTATTGCACTATTCGGCACTTCCGTGTTACGTCTATGAAAGCATATATATATATATATATATATATATATATATATATATATATACATTCAAACACGAAATCCCGCCAAACGGCGAATAAATACTCATATATACAGAAACAGATATAAGGAAAAGGGATAGGAACACACATAAAGGACGAAAACAATAGAGGTGGGGAAGGAGGAATCGAACGGATCACAAGAGTAAAAATATTTCCTTGACCAGGACTCGAACCTCGGATCTTTCCACTTGCCGGGCGGATGCTCTTAACCACTTGAGCTATCGAGGAAACGTAATTTACCCTATATATATATATATATATATATATATATATATATATATAATGTATATATATATATATATATATATATATATATATATATATAATGTATATATATATATATATATATATATATATATATATATATATATATATATATATAATGTATAACACTTAGCACTAGTGGACACAGACAAAAACACAGAAACACACAAAAAAAGAGACTCACTATTTTTCGAATTTTCGGTGGTCGTTGCCACCTTTATCAAGGAGGAGAGGGACAGAACTGAAGGGAATACGAGGGCTGGAGCGATGGATGGAAGGGGAAGGTGGGGAGGGAATTCCGAAGGGACGGGTTTGGAGGGGCAGCGTTAGAAGGGTGGGGAAAATGTAGAAGGTGATGGGGGTGGAAGGGGGATGAAAATATAATTAGAACAGGGTAATTAGTGCCTAATATTGATTCCTGGCCAGTTCCAGGACTCCAAAAGCCAGATGAAGGATTGCTCTAGTGTTTTCAGTTTCAGAGGAGGATCAGAGGGTGGGAGGGATGCTATGATTGATACACTATAGCATTTATCAAAGGGAGTGTTGTGTTCGGAGGCGTGTTTGGGGATAGGGAGCATGTCAATGAAGGAAGAGTTTTTGCATGAGGCTCGGTGGTTGTTGATTCTGATATTGAGGGGTGTGGTGGTTTGCCCAATATAATAGGCAGGGCACAGTTGGCACTTCAGAAGGTACACTACATTGCTAGAAGTGCAAGTAGAGGAGGGAATTGGTGGGAGAGAGTTAAAAAGCGGGTGGGAGAGGGATGGGATTTTGGTTTTGAAAATAGGGCATGTTTTACATCTGGGTTTATTGCAAGGCGTTGGAGTGGTTTTAGGACGGGTTGGGGATTTAAGGAGTGGATTTGTTGATTTGAGGAGATCGGATAGGTTGGCGGGGCGTTTGAAAGTAACTGAGGGGCATTTGGGAAAAAGGTTGGCGGTGGCATTATGATTTTTTAGGATAGGGTAGAGGTCTTTCAGGATTGATCGTATAGATTCTAAGCCCGGGAAGTATGTAGTGCAAATTGAGAGAGGGTGGGGTTCTGCGGTGGAGGAAGGTTTGGGAGTGTACGCATGTTTTCGGATTCTTTTGTTCAGGAGGGATTCGGGATAACCTCTTTTTAGGAGGGAACAGTGTAGACTTGAAAGGAAATAATCAAGGGAATCAGGGTCACTACAAATTCTGTGTCCCCTTGTGGATAGGGAGTAAGGAATGGAGCGTTTTGTGTGATATGGGTGGCAACTATTGTAGTGTAAGTATTGCTGTTTGTTTGTGGGTTTAATATGTACAGAGGTGTGAAATGTTTGGTTTCTTAATGTAACATTTACATCTAGGAAGGTGATTTGGGAGGAGGATACTGTAGAACTGAAGGAAATAGAGGACGAAGCATTGAGGTCGGAAATGAAAGCTTTCAGGGAATCGGTACCATATTGCCAGAGGAGGAAGATATCATCGATGTACCTGAGCCACAATAGAGGTTTCAGTGGTTGTTTTGACAGGAATTTCTTCTCTGCGAGACCAAGAAAGAGGTTTGCATAGGAAGGGCTGAACCTGCTACCCATGGCACAGCCCTTGATTTGTAAGAAGAATTTGTCGTTAAAGAAAAAGGAGTTGCGGGTGAGGATGAACTCGGAAAGACTAAGGAGAAAATCTGTGCTGGGTATGTGTGGCTCAGGGCGTTGGGAGAGGTAATGTTTGAGAGCGGAGAGACCTTCTGAGTGGGGAATCGATGTGTATAGGGATGTTGCATCTATGGCGGCCATAATGATCTCAGTATCTGGAGGGAGGGAGGTTGATTTTAGCCTTTCCAGGAAATGGTAAGAATCTTTGGTGTATGACGGTAGGGAATGGACTATCGGTTGGAGATAGTGGTCTACAAATGCAGAGATTCTTTCAGTTGGGGAGTGACGGGAGGATAAAATCGGACGACCGGGATTCCCAGGCTTGTGAATCTTTGGAAGGATATAGAAATGAGGGGTGCGTGGGTGGGGAGGGGAGAGGAGGTCCAGGTCTGAAGGAGATAGACCCTCATTTGGCCCGTTGGACACGAGAAATTCAATAAGTTCCTTCTGAAGTGCGGGGTTTGGGTCTTCGGGGATTTGCCGGTATGCGCACGTATCCGAGAGTTGCCTGTCAACCTCCGTTATGTAATCCGATCTATTTAAGACAACAACTGTTGAACCTTTGTCCGCGGAAGTAATGATGATATTAGGATCCTTAATTAGCCTTTTTAGTTCAGTGGATTCGGTTGGAGACAGGTTGGGTCGAGGATTTAGGGTCTTGAGGAAAGACGGGTTGGAAATTCTGGACAGGAGAAGGTTTATAAAAATTTCAATTGGATGATTTGGGGGGAGGGGATTGGGTTCTCGGGCAGAAGCCGGCTCTAACTCTTCCTTCATTGACATGCTCCCTATCCCCAAACACGCCTCCGAACACAACACTCCCTTTGATAAATGCTATAGTGTATCAATCATAGCATCCCTCCCACCCTCTGATCCTCCTCTGAAACTGAAAACACTAGAGCAATCCTTCATCTGGCTTTTGGAGTCCTGGAACTGGCCAGGAATCAATATTAGGCACTAATTACCCTGTTCTAATTATATTTTCATCCCCCTTCCACCCCCATCACCTTCTACATTTTCCCCACCCTTCTAACGCTGCCCCTCCAAACCCGTCCCTTCGGAATTCCCTCCCCACCTTCCCCTTCCATCCATCGCTCCAGCCCTCGTATTCCCTTCAGTTCTGTCCCTCTCCTCCTTGATAAAGGTGGCAACGACCACCGAAAATTCGAAAAATAGTGAGTCTCTTTTTTTGTGTGTTTCTGTGTTTTTGTCTGTGTCCACTAGTGCTAAGTGTTATACATTATTATTCACGTCCGTGAGTCTTTCAAAAAGTGTTATATATATATATATATATATATATATATATATATATATATATATATATATATATATATATATATATATATATATATATATATAATGTATATATATATATATATATATATATATATATATATACACGAAATCCCGCCAAACGGCGAATAAATACTCATATATACAGAAACAGATATAAGGAAAAGTGATAGGAACACACATAAAGGACGAAAACAATAGAGGTGGGGAAGGAGGAATCGAACGGATCACAAGAGTAAAAATATTTCCTTTACCAGGACTCGAACCTCGGATCTTTCCACTTGCCGGGCGGATGCTCTTAACCACTTGAGCTATGATATAAATTATTTTATTCGGTTCAGAATATTACAGAGTTTGTTAGCATTATGCATAATATCAGGTCACAGATTATGGGTACATAATGTTTTTCTTTAGTATAAGTGTATACATGGATACATACATGATACATATACCACATACATATCCACTTGTACATACATACGCACACATGCACATCCACACGCACATACATAAGCATATGCATACAGACGCAGACTCGTGAATTTGACCATTAACATTTAGAAAGAAAAAAAGAAATGAAGACAAGGTCCACAGAAATTAGGAGGGAGATTTTAGCTAGCAATGGAAAATTATGTATTATAAGAAATTATCAATGGCAGGGTTGAAATTATCGATTCAATCAGTCATTCAGCAAAAAAAAACTCTTCAACGATGGACGAAGTGTGTCCGGCACCGGGTGGCTACCGGACATCACTTCCCAGAGTTCTGACCGTGGCTAGCGTCGCTCCGGTCGCGACTCGACCCCGGGCGACGAGTGCTTCGCCGTTTCCCGGGACGCCTCGTCCAACGGGTCGACGAGCGAGGACGCGGCATTTCGCCACATCCCTCCCCCCCGGCCTCGTCCGAAGAGGAAGAGCCAGCCGTGGTCTCCACGAAGACAGGGTAACTCGGCAGCGTTCCACAGGGGGCCCTCTTCGAAGGAGCCGCCAGGGGGCAGGACGTACCCTCGGGGAGAGTCGGAGTGGCGGACTGGGGCTCATCTGCGGAAGGGTTGTGGTCGGGAAAAATCAGGGGAGATAGTTGCTTGTGGTCCGTATCTTGAGAAGCGCTGGGAAGATCGTCGACACCTTGGCTGTCCTTAATGGGGAAAGAAGATGGGGTATGTGGGATTTTTGACTTTGGGAAACTTGTATGCGGGTCGACTTCCGGGGTCGGTAACGCTTCCTTTACAGTCAATGATAAAGGGGTCGAGGGATGAGCTGTTGGGGACGGGAAAACATCGCAATCAGATGCATCCTGCTCACCTGTCACCAGAGGTTCTCGGGGTGTTTGAAACCCGTGATGCAAGGATTGCGTAGCGAGGGCGTCGATGGCGTGAGCGGGAGGAGGGGGGGCGAAAGACCATCCCTCCTCATTTGACGAGCTCACGGAGACGGGGGCTGGAGGTCGTGTGATATTAGGCGAGGTGGTAGGTATGTGAACCATTTGTAGAACGGTATTCGAGACCAGGAGCTTGGGTTTGTCTGTCCTCTTCTTTTTCGGTTCCCTTTCCTCCGTTGACGATTTTCGCTCCCGCTGACATTTCCCTCCAATTAAAGGGAGATGTGGGGGACCGACGGGAGCAGCCGGGACGGCACCCTCGATGAGTAGAAGCGACCGCGCTCTCTCCTCCACAGCCACTTCGGGCTCGTCCATCTCCACGGCGGCGTTAGGGTTGGAGGGCATCGTCATTGCCTCCACATAGCTCTTACCTCCCTGGTTCCGGGGGCAGGTCTTGCGCTCGTGGCCTTCTTGGTTACAGCGGGCACAAGTGCGGCGCTGACCCTCATAGATGATGATGGCCCGGTTGCCGCCGATGTGGAGGTACGAGGGGATATTTCTCTCGACCGTCATCCGCACAACCCTGGTGCCAGTAAGCACCCGCGCCATCTTGTCTCCCTCCCACCTGTTCTCCCACGAGCGATGGATTTTACCAAAGCGTTGGAGCTCGCCTGTTATGTCTTCCAATGGGGTCTCCACGGGGAGACAAAGAACCCTGACATTACACGGGCTGCCGGAAGTCTCGTTAATTGTTATTGTCGTCCTCTGGTCACTTAAAGACGGAAACGGTAGTTTCCGCGGAGTATCGTCTAAAATCCTAGTCATTGTAGCTTCGGTTGCCAACTTCAGGAATATCAAATGGCGATTGTATCCAAATTGGATCGCCACTATCTCTTCGGGTGTGAGGCCCAGCGACTCTAACGTGAAGAGGTGGACCTCCAACGGGGTAGGGGGCTTCGCCTTCTCGTCAACTTGCAAGGCGAGCGTGTTTAAGCGGCGCACAGCCATTTGAAGAAATCAAATTCAGCACAACAGCATGAAGAAGGAAAGCGCAACAAAAAAACGAGCACTTTAAATGGAAATAAAACACTCACGAACGCTCCCTCCCCGCCACACGCACCCGGCGGATGCAAACAAAAGGAGCCTAAGCTCTACACCAGGAGTCAAGGTCAGTCTTGATCCAGTAAACAAAACGAAAGCACGGCCTTCCCGGCGGAAGAAGACGAGAGTCAAACTGCACGCTTCTTGATGAACTAGGCTGTCAACCGCCGCTCGAAACAAAACACGATCGGAACCTCGATTTCCGAGAGAGTCCGGCAGTGCCGCTCTCCAAACCGCGGCGGCCGAAGCCTCGGACGCCGGCGATTTTAGACACTCGGTGAACACAGGCACGTCCTGCTATCAAGGCAGCTATCGAGGAAACGTAATTTACCATATATATATATATATATATATATATATATATATATATATATATATATATATATATATGTATATATATATATATATATATATATATTTATATTTATTTATTTATTTATATTTATATTCGCACAGGTGGTACCTTTATTGTATTCAGTAATTCATGATTCATGGTCATATATATGTGTGTGAGTGGGTGGGTGGGTGTGTGTATGTATGTATGCTAATATATACATGGAGGACGTGGTCGTCGTGGAATAGAACGTTGGACTATTGATAGGAAGGTCCAGGTTCGATTCCCGAGCACGCCTTTGGGCACCCTCAGCTTCCCCCATGCTGTGTGATCATTCGAGTAGCATATGCGTGGCAAGGATAGGATCTGGCCTCCCTTAATACCGTGATGTGCGCATTTTTCACGCCGCCGGGCTTAGTATTGAGTGAACTTAACCATCACGAATCAAATCGACCTTGGGGTCAATAATGGCGTTTATGGTTTATATAAAATAAGAATGCTGGACGGAATGGAGGAAAATAGTATGAAAGGTGATGGGCAATATATCTACTAAGAAATAAGATATTGTTTCATAATCTTTAGCGGGTCTTACAAATCATCTTGAGGATTAGATTACCTGAAGGCAGCTCAAATTAAAATTAATAAATGTTCTTGATCGTTCGGTGTGGTTCATTTATGCCATTTTAAATAGCTTATATAGAAAATGTGTCGGATCAATGTGAATTGCTATTATTATATTATTTTAAATTTAGATAGAGTTAATAATGTCGTAGACTAACTGAGTGTTAGGGAAGCGATTCGTGCCCAACCGTAATCGTGGCACGAAAGCATCAACGGTACTGGACCACACCTCTTCAGATCGAGAGACGAAATTTCGAATTTTCCTTGCAATGACCGCGCCGAGAAAATTAATTCCGAGCTCCTTCGCTTTCTTCCGCCTTTCAAGCGTTGCCCTATCCTCATCCCCCCCTCCCCTTCTCTCCTGCCCCCCCCGCTACCACAACAACCTCCATCCACCCATGCGCCCCCACCCCAAAACAAACTGTTTGGTGGGAAATCTCATCCGCCCCCTCCTCCCTCCCGCCCTTTTGTGCTCGGCCAACCGACCCCTTTCTTCCTTCCATATCTTGAGAGGAGGGGAGGCAGCACCCTCGCCGCTTTGCTGTTTGCCCGCATCGACTTTCAATAAGGGTGGAAACATCTTGCGGGGAAGGGGGGTGAGTGAGTGAGGGGTGTTGGGGGAGGGAGGCAGAAAACAGGGAGGGGGTTGATTCGGGGGTTGGGGAGGGTGTCCTTCCTCCACGGGGTGGCGAAAGGGACAGTGGGTGGGCGGCGGAGATCATCAAGACCACGGTGCTGCTCGTGCGTGTGCACGGCAGGTGAGGGAATGTGAAAGAGCAAGCATGGCCTGGCGCGGCTCCCCACGCCTTAAAAACAACGCGGTGTATCCAACCGGGGAATGGAATGAAATGAAAACATCCAAAGGCACGATATGATTTGACAACCGAAGGCGAAAATGATTCTTGGGAATACTGCTTCTCGTAGTCGACTTTTAAATTTTCTTTTTGGTTTCACCCATATTGACAAATGGTTGAATGAAGCTAATTGGACATTTTCATTTTGAATATTTTGTCTAATGTTATCTTCCATTCCAAAATATTTTTCACTCTTAAAATTGTTTTAAGTAAACGAAATATTTGCACGGAGTTTTTGAAGATAGGGAGCCAATTAATGTCTAAAAAAAATTATCTTTGAGTCATTTTGGCTAAGATTTCGGAACATTAGTCAACAAGAATGAGAGAAGAAGAAAGAAATGGGAATAGAGGGAAATATTGAAGGAAGCTCGGTGGAAAATCAATTCGGACTTGGGAAATGTTGAGGGGCAAGAGATGGAACACACAGTTTGAGGTTTAAAGGAAATTATACGAGTAAGTAAGATATTATACAGGGTCGCACCAAAAAGTGGTAGGACTGACTTTTTTACAAGAATTTTATTGACGATATACTTATATCGACTTAATAACCTTCAAAGTATGCTCCTTGAGCTGCTACACACTTAGTATAACGTTGCTCCCATTCCCCGTACGCCCGCTGGAAATTTTCTTTGGGGATGCCGTTGATGACCCTCGTCGAAGCCTCTTGAACGGCCTTTATCGAGTCAAAACGTCGTCCCTTGAGCTGACTTTTCATCAGGGGGAAGAAGAAGAAGTCCGGTGCAGCCAGATCGGGAGAATAGGGCGGGTGGGGCAACGTGGCAACGCCGTATTTGGCCAGGAGCTGTCTGTTTGCCTGTTGGTCGACACTCAGAATTTTCGGCACCATCTTGGCGCACACCTTGCGCATGGCCAAATCCTGTGAAATAATGCGTTGGACGTTGGATGCAGACAGATCCAACTGGTCTGCAATTTCTTCGCTGGTTAAGCGTCTGTCTGTGTTCAGCAGTGTCCTCACTCTGTCCACATTCGTGTCGGTTCTTGCCGTCGACGGCCGTCCGGAGCGATGGTCGTCTTCAACGAGCTCCCTACCCTCTTTAAACAACTTGTGCCACTCAAATACTGTGGAATGGCTTAAGGCAGTGTCCCCATAAGCCTGCTTGATCATATCGAGGGTCTCAGTGGCCGTCTTCCTGAGTTTCGCACAAAACTTCACGGAATAACGTTCCTCTAAATTCAGATTAAATTTTGTTTTTCGACGCGGACAAAAAACTTGCTTCACTAAAAACGGTGTCCTCACTCAACGACAGCCCGCAGGCGACTGAGGTTGGTGTTGGCCTGTTGGTCTGTTGCTAAAAGCCCCCTCCACCTTACCCTGCCAGGCAGACCCCCCTCCACCGCTCCGTTCGCGCCAGAGAAAATCAGTCCTATCACTTTTGGGTGCGTCCCTGTATGTAGCATTCGTGGGGTTGGAGGTCTTCGACGATGTACAATGGAATATGATGTTCAAAATACTAGAAGAGCTTGGAATGGAATACAAACGATGGAAGAATTTACTGGTTAAATAAACTTGGTATATTTTCACACAAAAAACTTTATTCTAATACTACTGGTGTCCACGAATATGCGACGTCGTCAGGCATGAAGTCATACCTGATGAGGTCGCGTATGAATTAAATCCAGTAGTATTGCAAGAACTTTTTGTGTGTGAAAAAATACCATGTTTATAAATTAAGCGATCATGAATTTTCACATAGTTGAGTCTCAAACCATTGAATTTGACCTAAAAATAACCAATCATTATTTTGTATATGAGTCAGGTTCCCACCTTGAAAATGACAAACGAAAGGAGAATAGGAGCTAAAATAAACTAAGACGTTCGCCAACGATGCTACTATTCAACGTGTATCTTGAAGGGGGGACAAAATAAGTACAAGAATTGGAGTTCAAAGGACTGTAGGGGATTAGCGAAGAAATTAACATTGTCCAGTTTGCAGATAATTTCACAGTGGCAGGAGAAAAGCGGGAGGACCTCCAAGCCACTCTAGGCTGCTATGGACGAAATACTAAATTGGGATTATAATACGAGCACCAACAAGAGGAAAATGGAAACTGAAATCCTGGATTGTGGAAGAGGTGAATGCAGATATTTCCATTCGATGAGGCAAATTATGGCAGTGAAATCCTTTATCCACACAGGATACAGTGAAACTTGAGATGAAAGAAGTTCGACCGACCCCAAGAATAAAATACCTCGAGCCAACAAGAGGAAGAAGGTAATTACAATATTTAAGAACTTGACGTTGTAAGCAAAAGGGAGCAGTTCCTCAAAACGTTCGAGTGGGGCATAGCACTCCACAGATCAGCGGCAAAGCAGATTGGGAAAGTGAACCAGCGAAGAAGAGAAGCCCATGGCACTGAAGAGTAGAATGCTGAGGATGAAATGGGTCGAGAAAATTTTACGAATGAGAAAGTTTCCAAGAGAAAATGACCATATGCAGAGGACCATACTGCAAGGAAGAACTGTTTGGATTGGAC
The DNA here is from genome assembly GCF_022747635.1 of Hetaerina americana. NCBI lineage: Eukaryota > Metazoa > Arthropoda > Insecta > Odonata > Calopterygidae > Hetaerina > Hetaerina americana. The sequence goes on from NW_027287194.1 coordinate 2,696,701, forward strand.
AACCTAGAAGCACATTTGATAAATTGGAAATAAAATGGAATGGGAAAATTGAAAAAGATCCCGCGAGAGAGAACGAGTTTAATACAAATAGGAAAAAGTAAGATGGATATAGAATGGAGAAGCTATCAGGGGCTGAGTGAGTTAATTAATATTGAACGGTGAAGAATTGAGGGCTATGTTTGTGCAATTTCTTTTTGCATTTAGAGGTCGAAATTTCTCCACAGGAGATTATGAAGATTACGTTACACGCGCATTTGCGCTTCCTTCATGGCATTTAATGCTCTTCTAGGTCTTACCTCCGATAACGGAGGGAATCGGCGAGTTTTTTTGTAAATTGTAGTTCCTGTATATTATATACACATCCAGGGTGGTATATATATATATATATATATATATATATATATATATATATATATATATATATACACATATGAACACAGTAATCAACCCGCAGGTCGGTTTGGTAGGTAATGCTAAAGTTCGCCCAGTACTAAGCCCAAAGGCGTGTGAAATTCACACGTCGAGGTAGAGGGACCAGTTCCTTTCCCTGTACCGGTTATGGCTTCCCATGAAGATCTGGTACTCGAAAACTCACATATCTCGGATGAAGCTGCAGATGCCCGGGAACCGAATCCGGGCCATCCGGTTAGTAGTCCAACGCTCCACCTCTAGACTACCGCGACCCACAGTTTACATACATAATATATTTATATATAATTTTCTATTATTAATTATAATCTGAATATATATATATAAATATTCTCAGATTTGAAACATCAAAACTACGTATCTGAGTGTCCTTTCTTTGTGTTTCTATCTTTTACAAATCTATATCTGTGTTTATATATCATAGAATCAAAGAATCATATATCGAAGAATCTGTATCAAACTTTGTGTGATAAACAAATTAAGTGCGCGAATGCATTCCGAATGTTGACTGTGGCATATGGAGGAGCTATCTTGAACCGAAGCAACGTTTATCACTGCTACAAAATGTTCTCAGAGGGCCGAGAAGATGTGAACGACGAAGAGCGTGCCGGACGCCCGAGCACGTCAGCAACAGACGAAAATTGATGGAGTGATGAAAATAGTATTGGCCATGACACTTGGAGAAGTTGCTGAGGACCTAAACCTATCGATTGGCTCGTGCCATTCGATTTTTACCAATGATTTGGGTATGACACGGGTCATCGTGCGCGAAATTCGTACCAAAGTTGCTCAATTTTGACCAAAAACGGCAGTGCATTAATATTGCTAATGACTCTGTCCGCGACGACCCAAATTTGTTCCAGAGGGTTGCGAATGGTGACGATGGCGACGACTGGTGACGATTCATGGGTTTATGGTAATGACGGGGAAATTAAAGCTCAATCATCCCAATGGAAGCTGCAGCACGAGCCAAGACCGAAAAAAGCGCGCCAAGTTCGGTCGAATGTGAAAGTATTGCTTACAGTTTTCTCGATAGCAGGGGTGTTCTGGCCACAGGGTTGAACGGGAAATAGGAATATTACCTGGAAGTTATGCACAATGAGCGCGAAGCAATCCGCCACAAACGCCGGGATTTGTGGAAGAACAAGAATTGGCTTCTGCACCATGGCAAAACCCCTGCTCACACATCGTTACTTGTGCGCGAATTTTTGGCCAAAAGAAACACACTAATGGTTACGCAGCCACCGTATTCCCAAGATCTGATTCCCCAGTGACCTTTTCTTGTTCCCGAAACTGAAGAGGCCCATGAAATGACGACATTACGCCACGATTGATGAGATGAAGGAGGAGGAGGAGCTGAACAAGATAAAAAAAAAATGATTTTTTTAAGTGTTTCGAGGATTGAAAAAATCGTTGACACAAGTGTATAATATGTAATGGGGACTACTTTGAAGGGGAAAAAAAGATATAAATGAATAAATAAATAATTGTCGAAAAAACGGGAAATTCGCGATACTTTTTGAATAGGCTGCGAATATCAATTATGGCAGCTTAACAAATTATGTTATTTGTGTATCTCACATCTTTTCCACACCATTTGATTCATTCCACACCTTTCCTTTGACTCCTACTCCTCATTCCCCTTTTCAAATTTTCCCACACTGTTCTGTTCACTAAGCAGTCATCCTTCACAGCACGTGACCTTATCCTCAGCCCCTCCTTCACCTTCCCTGTCATTTTCATCGAAGGCATTTTTGTCCTCTTCTTTTTAAATACTGGTGCATTCCACACCCAATCGGTTCCTTTAGTTTTGCCCATCTTCCTCTGCAGTCATGCCTTAAATCTTCCCAAACATCTTTCGTCATTCTTCTTAGTAGTCCAAATCGCTGGCCAGTTGAAAGATTCAACCTCAACAATATAAAGCCCATGCCAAATCCTTTCCTCGGGTTGAATGGTATCTGAATTTGTTGAGATCATCCCATTCGTTTTTCTCTCCTTTCGATGGCGATCGTTCTCCTAATCTCTTCCGTATAGTTAGCGTCAATGACTGTGCGACTGCGCATGAATGACTTCAGATAGAGCACCCACTTCATTGCATTGCAATCTTAATCCCTTCCTTCGCATGACGGAATCTCGTCACCATTTATCCTGTCCCCACTAACCCTCTAACCAAATTCAGCAGCTAACTTTCGCATTTCATTCAAAATCTCTTAAATATTTCCTACGTTTCTGCCTTCATCACCTGGATTTAACTTTCATTCATTTCAAGCTATTTCCGTTACCTTGTTTGCAGGCACATAGAATGGTGGTAGTTTGTCAAGCAGAATACCTGCCTCACGCCTAAATCGATCGTTATTTCTTCAGTTGCTTCATCTATTCATTCGATTCTGGCCAGGATGCGAGTCAATTGCTCTCAAAATTGTAGTTTGGTAAAGGAGTATATTTCAATTTGCTTTATCAAATGCCTATTTCATAGCCAAGAGTTACTTATATGTTTGCCCGGCATCCTTCTCTTCATCACCGAGACCATAAGGCGCCCAATCGCAATTCTTGTCAATTTTCCTTCAGAAACGAGATCAGCCCGAAGTTTTCTTAGGTACAAAAAGTATTTCCATTGCTCTTAGTAGCCTAGTGTGCTGCAATTCTTTCATCTATCAATTGTTGTTTGCTGATCAATGTGAGTGAACACGATAGGGATAAAAAGCACGTCCATTTTTCCAAGTAACCTAATATGTTGCAATTAATTCAAGTAGCCTTTATATTGGTCTCTTCCTTGTTACTAGCGGCTCGTATCTTATGCGTCGGGAGGTACAGGGTCAGTAAAATAAGTATCGGGACTGGTTCGCTGTAGCCTCAATGGAGCAGTGGATGGGGTTTCAACCGGTCGGTTCGGTACACCACTCAGGCACACTTTATATCAGTCGCCTCTAGGCATGCATGGAGACAGGAGGTGGGTTTTTTTACGTGTGATTGTTTGTGGTGTCGTCGCGCCAGCATGGAGCGCACCGTTGAGGAACACAACGCTGTGAAGTTTTGCGTTAAACTCGGAAAAACCGCGTCGGGGACCCTTGAACTCATTAAAAAGTAAACAGGCTTATAATGATGATTCCTTAAGCCGCACAAGACTTTTTGAGTAGCAGAAAGTGTTTAAGGAAGGCCGGGAGCTCGTCAAAGACGAGCACCGCGTCGGACGACCGCTCGAACTGATGCTCAGGTGGCCAAAGTGAAAAAGGTTTTGGACTCTGAGAGGCGTTTGACCATCGCCCTTATCAGTGAGGAGACCGGCCTTTCAGTCGGAACCGTCCACACCATTGTAAAGGAGGACCTTGGTATGAGGAAAGTGTGCGCGAAGCCGGTGCCGAAAGTCTTGAGCGAGGAACAAAAACTGTCGTGGGTGGAAATTTCGCAAGACATTTTGGACTGCTTCTAGGAAGATTAAGTTTTTCTCGACTGTATTATTGCCTCAAAGGGCAATAATACTGTCGAGCCTTTTACGGTGGTTGCCTGACACCACCATTGCGACCCACATGCCATTGCGACGGCTTGTGGGGCATTGTGCACAGGTGCATTACATTAAGACTTTGGAATATCACGCTAGAAAATTCAAGGGTAACGCAAGTAAAACATTGCCACAGATTAAAAAGTACTTAGAGGCTGGTTTACTGACAGCCCCTGCCACTTACCCTCTTGGCGGCTGGCAGGATAAATTGATGTACGTAGATGAAAAAGTACATTTCTTTTTTATTGCCATTGGGGTGGAAAAATGTGCAGGGCTGGTATTCCTAATTTTTACCTCGTTGGATTAAAAGATAAGCTGGAAAGCCCCATGTTTTTCTTCTAGTTTCTTTCGTGCCTTGCAACTTTATTCGAACTTTTACCAACCTTTTTTCCCTTCTTTTTTTCATTTTGGAAACGCTAAATGGCAGGAAGCTGATTAAGTCAGATTCGCAGATGATCAAGCATTAGTTAATTAGTCAGCCAAATGTTTCAACTGATCGTTTTGTCAATCAAAGGATCAATGAGTGAAATATAGGATAGAGATTTATCTTGTGAAAACGGAAATTGGATTTCTAACTAGCTGACACCCGTGAATAATCATGGGATTCTCGTAACACAGCTTTATAAAAATAAGAATGTCCAGAAGTTTAAGGGGAGTGTTCTTTTTTTCCTCGCTTCCGAAGAAATTGAGCTGATAAGAACATGATCAATAACATATTGAGGCATGGCAGAAAAATAAACTTTAAAAGCCGCGTGAAATTTGAAAATTTAACCTGGAAATTCAATCGTCAAGAAGTTTCTATTTTGATCACGTCGCTATGGTAAAATAAAAAAAGGCTAATGTCATCCGAATTATCCGTCTTCTATCTCAAAGGCAACTAGATTTGCCCGCTCACATTTTAAGGAAGCGTGAAGTTGCTTTGATCAAGTAAACTCCAAAATAAGTTACGAAACTCCTGTTTCACCGTCCGGGCTTTACAAAAGGTAGTAAATCTGACGAGTTTCACATTTTCATCAGTCATGAAGCAAGCCGAAATATTTATAACGATCTCTAATCCCACCATGATTAAAGGCATTAATTATATAATGCACGAGCAGCGTTCAATAAAAAACGGAAATTTGCGTTATTTGGAAAGAATTTTAATCATCCGCCTTTACCAATGTTATCCGCTTCAAAGTAGTCCCCATCGGATATCATACCCTCGCAAGCTGGCGCTTTTTCTAATCCTCGAAAAACTTCTGCACATTGATCTTCGGGAGGAATTCGTTCTAGCTCTCCTTCAGCAATGCCCTTCTAATTTCATCTATGCTCCTAAACGAGGTACCTTTAAGGTTCTCTTTATGTTTGGGAGCAAAGAGAAGTCACATGGGGCAATGTCAGGCAAATATGGAGGCTAGGAAGTCATTACGGAGCTGCGTTTGGCCAAATATTGACGATGAAGCATTGACAGGTGTAATATTGTGGCGATTCAGAATCCACCCGTTGTTTCATCTGCAATACCGGTGTTTTTTCGTGCTGCTTCACGCAAACGGCTTTGAACTTAGTACTCTTTATCAAATATCTGCATGTTTATAAGTATAAATATATATGTATGTATGTATTTGTATATATATATATACAAATACATACATACATATATATATATATATTTATACTTATTGTGTTAAAGTTATGTGAAAAAGTGTTATATATATATATATATATATACATATATATATATATATATATATATATATATATATATATATATATATATATTTATATAACACTTTTTGAAAGTCTCACGGACGTGAATAATAATGTATAACACTTAGCACTAGTGGACACAGACACAAACACAGAAACACTGAAAAAAGAGACTCACTATTTTTCGAATTTTCGGTTGTCGTGACCACCTTTATCAAGGAAGGGAGGGACAGAACTAAAGGGAATACGATGGCTGGAGCGATGGATGGAAGGAGAAGGTGGGGAGAGAATTCCAAAGGGACGGGTTTGGAGGGGCAGCGTTAGAAGGGTGGGGAAAATGTAGAAGGTAATGGGGGTGGAAGGGGGAGGAAAATATAATTGGAGCAGGGTAATTAATGCCTAATATTGATTCCTGGCCAGTTCCAGGATTCCAAGAGCCAGATGAAGGATTGCTGCAATGTTTTCAGTTTCAGAGGAGGATCAGAGGGTGGGAGGGATGCTATGATGGATACACTATAGCATTTATCAAAGGGAGTGTTGTGTTCGGAGGCGTGTTTGGGGAGGTGATATTGAGGGGTGTGGTGCACTGCCCCTTATAATAGGCAGGGCAAAGTTTGCACTTCAGAAGGTACACTAATTTGCTAGATGTGCAAGTAGAGGAGGGAATTGGTGGGAGAGAGTTAAAAAGCGGGTGGGAGAGGGATGAGATTTTGGTTTTGAAAATAGGGTATGTTTTGCATCTAGGTTTATTGCATGACGTGGGAGTGGTTTTGGGACGGGTTGGGGATTTGAGAAGTGGATTGGTTGATTTGAGGAGATCGGATAGGTTGGCGGGGCGTTTGAAAGTAACAGAGGGACATTTGGGAAAATGGTTGGCGGTGGCATTATGATTTTTTAGGATAGGGTAGAGGTCTTTTAGGATTGATGGTAGAGATTCTAAGCCCGGGAAGTATGTGGTGCAAATTGAAAGAGGGTGAGGTTCCGCCGCGGAAGAAGGTTTGGGAGTGTAGGCATGTTTTCGGATTCTTTTGTTCAGGAGGGATTCGGGATAACCTCGTTTGAGGAGGGAACAGTGTAGACTTGAAAGGAAATTATCAAGGAAATCAGGGTCATTGCAAATTCTGTTTCCTCTTATGTACAGGAGGTAAGGAATGGAGCGTTTTGTGTGATATGGGTGGCAATTTTGTAGTGTAGGTATTGCTGTTTGTTTGTGGGTTTAATATGTACAGAGGTGTGAAACGTTTGGTTTCTTAATGTTACATTTACATCCAGGGAGCTGATTGGGAGGAAGAAACTGTAGAACTGAAGGGGACAGAGGACGTAGCATTGAGGTCGGAAATAAAAGCTTTCAGGGAATCGGTACCATGTGGCCAGAGGAGGAAGATATCATCGATGTATCTGAGCCGCAATAGAGGTTTCAGTGGTTGTTTTTACAGGAATTTCTTCTCTGCAAGACCAAGAAAGAGGTTTGCATAGGAAGGGTTGAACCTGCTGCCCATGGCACAGCCCCTGATTTGCACGAATTTATCGGTAAAGGAAAAGGAGTTGCGGGTGAGGATGAACTCGGAAAGATTAAGGAGAAACTCTGTGCTGGGTATGTGTGGCTCAGGGCGTTGGGAGAGGTAATGTTTGAGAGCGGAGAGACCTTCTGAGTGGGGAATCGATGTGTATAGGGATGTTGCCATAGTAGTCTCGGTATCTTAAGGGAGGGAGGTTGATTTTAGCCTTTCCAGGAAATGGTAAGAATCTTTGGTGTGTGACGGTAGGGAATGGACTATCGGTTGGAGATAGTGGTCTACAAATGCAGAGGTTCTTTCGGTTGGGGAGTGACGGGAGGATAAAATCGGACGACCGGGATTCCCAGGCTTGTGAATCTTTGGAAGGATAGAGAAATGAAGGGTGCGAGGGTGGGGAGGGGAGGGGAGGTCCAGGTCTGAAGGAGATAGACCCTCATTTGGCCCGTTGGACACGAGAAATTCAATAAGTTCCTTCTGAATTGCGGGGTTTGGGTCTTCGGGGATTTGCTGGTATGCAGACATATCCGAGAGTTGTCTGTCAACCTCCGTTACGTTATCTCATCTGTTTAAGACAACAACCGTTAGACCTTTGTCGGCAGAAGTAATGATGATATTACGAGGGTCATCCGGAAAGTAGTACCCGTTCGTGCCGCATGAAGTGCTGACGACGCGAGTAGCCGCTGGACGAGGTCAGATAGCTTCAGTGGCTTGTCTGCCTTCTCTGAGCCAAGTTGCGTGACGCTAGCATTGCCTGTGTTGTTTCTGTGATTGTTTACAATGTTTAAAAAAATTGAGAACGCCGCCAGTTGTGAAGTGAGGGCAGTGATTAAATTCCTCAATGCAAGAAACGTTCGCCCATGTGATATTCATCGCCAATTAAAGGAGGTGTATGGAGACAATGTAATGGACGAGTCGTCTGTTCGGCGGTGGTGTCGCAACTTCAACATGGGGAGGGGGAACACACACGACGATGAGCGTTTGGGGAGACCGTCTGTCATTACAGACCAACTGGTGAGCTCAGTTGACGTTTTCGTGAGGAACGATCGGCGCGTCACAATTGATGACATCTGTGAGCATTTTCCCAATGTTTCTCGAACAATTGTTCATGAAATTGTTAAACACCATCTGCATTATGCAAAAATTTGTGCAAGATGGGTCCCTCGCGTATCTCAATGAGCTGGCGGCGAAGGACTATGCAGCAGGAATACAGAAACTTGTCACACGTTATGACAAATGCCTTAATTTGCTTGGAGATTATGTTGAGAAGTAGTTTAAAGTATCCTCTTTCAAATAAAATTTTTTATGTTTGTTAATATTTACTTTTGTGTCTTTATTTCACGAACGGGTACTACTTTCCGGATGACCCTCGTAGTATCCTTCATTAGCGTTTTTAGTTCTGTGGATTCGGTTGGAGACAGGTTGGGTCGAGTATTTAGAAAATTGAGGAAAGACGGGTCGGAAATTCTGGACAAGAGAACGTTTATAAAAATTTCAATTGGATGATTTGGGGGGAGGGGATTAGGTTCTTGGGCAGAAGCAGGCTTGAATTTATGTAAGGCGTTGTGGAAGGGTCTGGAAACTAGCTGGAGTGACGTTTGGGAATCCCAAAATGCCATCCACCGGAGATTCCGGCAGAAATGCAATACGTCCGCGAGGATTGTCACGTGGTTTACTCTGGGGGTGGGGGTAAAAGAGAGGCCCTTGTTCAAAAGGGATGCCATATTTGGGCTAAGGAGTTTGGAAGAAAGGTTAACCATCCACCTCAAATAAACCTCAGATTACTGAATAATAGTTAATCGATCCGGTTGAAAATTAGAATTGATGATATTTTGTGCATAATTAACAAATATCCTTTGAGTCCACTGATTATAATTCAATGAAATGAGAGAATGGATTATTGTTGATTACTTAAGCAGATAACTATTCTGCATGTCCATAGTGCAGGGGAATTTCCCCGTCCTACTTTTTTATTCCAATTTACACGCTATTGGATGAATTTTTAGTACATTCTAAGGTGCATGTGTGTGTCAAGTGATAGGAAATGAATTTGCATTAATATATACGCCACTGTGTGTGCATTGGTTTCCATAAATATATCAGTATTGTATGTGGTTTTATTCTCTTCTACGTGTGGTCACCTAACAACCCCCGCCATACGCCCTTGCGGCGGTTTTCGGGTTATAATGTAGATGTAGATTTATCTATAAGATAATGTTGAATAAATACAGCAGGAGGTTCAAAGAATAAGGAAATTTTAAAATCTCGAGACGACTAATATTATTAATACCCATGGAAGGAGGAGCGTGCGTGAAACAATTTGTACATCATTTTGTTTTTTTTCTATTTAACGCAATTCCGATTGATAAAGATTTTGGCCGTTTAAAGCTGTTTTCACGTATTACAGGCATGTGTATGCGTAAATTAAAACTAGAGCGAAAATGTGGTTTCAGGGCGTTCAGTTGACGACATAATGTTAAAGAATCAGATTCAGAAAGGAGAATGTTGGATAGGGGCGGTCAGAGAAGGAAAACAGAAGACTTATGGCAAGGATTGAAGGCAAACAAGATGCATAGATGACATTTACTTCAGTGTTAGGCGTAGCCCTTATATTACGTACACTCTATCATATTCGTGGAAGCTCATAGAAATACCTAAGTCAAATTATTATTATAATATGGTAATTTCCCGGTTAGGGTTGGTTTTTGGATAGACACAACTACCAAAAAAATATTTTGTGACTCCAAAAAAAACACTAAAATACATCAACCACCAGGTCCCTCTTCATCTGTGAGTACTTCCTTCCTTCCTTCATCCCGTCCAATATCCCTATCCTGTTCCTTCCCTTTCCTCGTTTGCCTAATATTATTCCCTCTATTACATTCTTCAACATCCCACTGCCTGTCAAGGCCCCCTTCATCAGATCTCTCCTAACAATCCCCCCTTTTCTTAGTCTCTGAGTCGTAGAGTCTTTTCTTAACATCCTTAATCAACGTCCCTGTCATTAACTCCCTCCTCCTTATGAAATCCTCTTCGCCTAGCGCAATTATTCTCCTTATGTCCCGACTATTTTGACCATGTTGGTCCAAAACACCACCGAGATACGTAAACTGTTCTACCTGCTCTAGTTTTGCCCTCCTATTTTAATGTTAAGCTCAGCCCTTTTCTTTCTAGAAAATCGCATAACTTTTGTTTTATTAATATGGATTCTCATCCCATACCTTTCGAACTAAATTTCCAATTCACTAAGCAATGCTTGCAACCCCTTGGCTGACTGACAAACTAAAGCTTGGTCATCAGCAAGCCTAACTAATTCCACGAATTCCCCGCCCACTTTCATTGCTACCTCCAGTTCATCCCATTACTCTTTAATCATTTCCTCTGCATACAGGTGAACAACAACAATGATAATGGGCATCCCTGCCTTACACCTCTTCCTACCAATCCCCAACCGGACTCCCCATTCCCCACTCGCACCAGAGTAGTCTGATACATGTACAGTTTGCGGATTAGCCTCCTTTCCCAAAAATC